>NC_056729.1:978210594-978528094 GCF_019279795.1 Protopterus annectens
TAGAGAGTATTGGTGAATATATTAAACAGCAGGGGACTGGGAATAGGTCCTTGTGGTACAGCTGTGGTAACTGGTAAGAAAGGTGATAGCGTACAGAGCCATTTAACAGATTGTTGTTTTTCAGAAAAGTAGCTTCTGATCCAGATGAGAGTAATAAAAAATTCCAGTTTGTTAATCAGGTAGGCCCACTGAACACCCATTCCCTTTTTATTAATGACCTGAAAGTACTGTCTGCATAAGTAAGTCGCTCAGCGTTACATAATAGACAATTGAGGGCTGAGAGACAATCCCTGTACCACAGGACCTACAGTTTATAACCTTAACTCAATGCTCCAACTGCCAGACAAGAGTGAAAAAGGCCAGGGGAAGTCATTTTTTGTAGAATTTTATATCACACTGCAGTCTCAAAGGCCTAAACTAGGTCTAGGAATTAGGAGGATGCACATTTGCTAAATTATTGTCCCAAGCTTTGTTGAAGGTGTCTAGGAAGGATATGAGGGCAGTTGTAACACTATGTGCTGGGCAGAAGCCATGATATATATGTATATATATATATATATATTTATTGTTTTAAATAATTGCACATAAAGGAACCAAGAACATGATTAAATGAGTTTCATATAATTTAATACAGACATCCTCAGATGTATGTATTAAATAAAAAATAAAAAAGTTGTACTGTGGTTGTCACTGCTTTTGTGTACATATTGTGCAAGTGTCAGGAGTTGTTGAAGGAGGTATTGAAATGGCTTTTGGGAATGTTTTTCCAGTATCATTGAAATGGAAGATAGGATGACAATATGTTTAAAGATAGATATATCTGTTGATGTCCCCCCTTATTGTACAGGGGTTATACTTGACTTTTGGCAGAGGGTAGGAAACTGAATTCTTGTGCTGACCTATTTATAATGATTGAGCCTGGGTATGCTATAACAGTATCTTGAGAATTTCAGGCTGGGTGTTGTCAACAGATGATAATCATGTTTTTCAGATTGCAAAATCATTTTTAATATATGAGGTCATGACAGTTTTTCAGCTGAAAGGTGGTAGGGGTATTAAGGATGTTAGGATTGTTTTTGGTAAGGGCAGCTATGCTGTCTATGAAGTAAGCATTAAACTGACTAGCAGTTTGAAGTGGGTTGAGTTATTTGAAGGATTTGAATAGTTTTATGTCACTGGATTAATTACAACTATTACTACTAGTAATAACAACTTTGAAGTTTTTCCACCATTGTACTCTACCTTTGCTGTTTTCATCTTTTTAAAAATAATACTTTATTTAATAACTTATTTTTAAACACATTTTCCATATCTACTCACATAAAAATATTTCACACATGATAATGTAAATATAAAAGGGGAAAAACAATATATTAACATCAGAGACAGCCAAACCATCCCTCTTTGCTGTATGTCATAGAATCCCAGATTTCATGTTACTGGTTCAGACCATTTATCCCATTAAACATGACTGTCATTATATCAGCATTCTCCCAATCACATGTTACTTATCTTTACATTTGGTACAAAGGGATTCATTTAATGCAATAGTTTCCTTTTTCCACTACTCTCATAATCTAGTCGCCCCTAATAACATACTACAGCCATTGCATCCACTTATTTATATATCTTTATGTGAACCTTACAACAAATGATACATTCTCTTGCTTTATCTGTTCCTTCATGGAGTTTCCAAGATCTCATGGTTTGTCTAATCATTCTTTTCCATGCCTGTGTTATCAATTCCCCCCCAAATTAATAAAAACTCTAATTAAAGCAATTTTTATCTCAGCTAACCATCTCTCTCTCTCTCTCTCTCTGTGAAACCCTACCCCACAAAACAAAAATGTCTTCTTTTAAACAAATAACCTATCCAGACATTTCCATAGAAATGCAAATTCTTATAAACATCAAGGCTCCCATAACTTCCATATAGGCCTGAAAATGTGTTTCCATTTATTTATTACAGCCCTTCTATCCACTTCTCCCACATGTATTATTGCCATTACTTAAAACCTTGTGGTTTCAATTTACTGGCTTACAAATCCCAAGATGAAGTGCTGCCATGTGATCAATCCCACTATCGCCTGTACATACATGGACACCTACACACACAGACACACATGTACACACACATCTGAAATATATCGTCCACACTCCACTAATTTGCATTTACAGACACAATCAACACACACACACACACACACACACACACACACACACACACACACACACACACACACACACACACACACACACACACATACACACACCCCACACTCCTACATGTGGGTTTGCCCAACATTTGTACACACAGTCCTCCCATTACCCTTCTGTCAGCATGCATTACATATGGTGATCAACAGCATGCAGTGCAATTATAGTGACTTCATGCAGTGTGTGTGTGTCTGATGGAGTAGAGACCAATGCTTTTTAGGCCACTCACACCCCGTACAATACACATACTCGACTTTGGCAAGGCTGCTGATGTCACTCACCTAGAAATACACCTCTGTGAAAACCATAGCCCAATAATCTCCGTAGCGCATCTTGTAACTGCATACCGCTATAGTGTGATAAAGTAGTGAGGTAGGTGCTCTAACTCCAGACCTAGCAACTGTGTTGGTGTGTGAATCTGTGCGTGTGTATGACTGAGTAGAGAACAATGCTTTTTAGGCCACTCACACCCTGTACAATACACATACTTGACTGTGGCAAGGCTGCTGATGTCACACACCTAGAAATGCACCTGTGAGAAAGTCATAGCCCAGTAATCTCTGTAGGGCATCCTGTAACTGCATACTGCTGAAGTGTGGTGTAGAACTGTGGTAGGGTTCCATCTCCTCCCATGGCAATTCTGGATGTTTTGTGTGTGTTGCAATGTCTGTGTATGGAGCAATGCATCATAGGCTACTCATTCGCAGTACATTTCAAATGCCCTACATTGCCAGTCCTGCTGATTTCATTCATTGCGAAGTAAAACTTTGGGGAGAAAGTTCTTTAGTAATCCCTGTGGTGGGGCCTATAACAGCTCTATGCTGTAGTATGATACAGACCTTGATCAGGGGTTCTATACCCACACATGTCAGTTGTGGATGTTTTGTGTGTGCCCCACTATCTGTGTAGGGAGCAATGCATTTTAGGCTAGTCACTTGCAGTACAGTTGAAATGCCCTACTCTGGTAATCCTGCTGATGTCATTCACTGTGAAATACACCTGTAAGGAAATAGTACTCCAGTAATGTCTGTGGCGTGTACTATAACTGTGTAACGCTGTAGTGTAATAAAGTAATTAGGTAGGGGTTTTACTCCCAGACATGACAGGTGTGTGTGTGTGTGTGTGTGTGTGTGTGTGTGTGTGTGTGTGTGTGTGTGTGTGTGTGTAACCCATATCCTGTGTAGAGGTGAGTGTGTGTGTGTGTGTGTGTGTGTGTGTGTGTGTGTGTGTGTGTGTGTGTGTAACCCATATCCTGTGTAGAGGTGAGTGTGTGTATGTGTGTGTGTGTGTGTGTGTGTGTGTGTGTGTGTGTGTGTGTGTGTGTTTGTGTGTAAAACCCATATCCTGTGTAGAGGTGAGTGTGGGCATTGTGGAGGGGGTTTTGCTTATTTATTTTATGTTGCCCCAACTATATATCACAATGTCAACCATACAGGGATAACAGATGTAAATTAGCTGGGAGGCTGGGGTGCAAAGCCATAACCATACATGTGACATCAAGGCCAGACAATCCAAGTTAGCAACCCCACTATTACCCAGAGCACACACTCAACCCATGTGTCATATGAACACACCTGCCTAAGCAGCAGCCAATACATGGGTAGTACACTGCATATTGGCCACTGATAGTAGCTATGCAGTGATAGCAGTGGGCTACAGAGGGCATGTCACCCTGCCCATCTGTCCAATATGCACGTACATGCAGATGGTGCACCTCTACCATGTTCCCTAATGGACACCTGCACCACCTGTGGTGCCTTCACATGTGACTCAAAACAGGCATACCATGCCTGACAACATGTCCTGTATGGACAGATGACACTGACATCAGGGAATGCTGTCAGCATGCCATCAATGTAGGTGAAGGGTAAACCTGCTGCCCAGTACCAGTTCCTGCTACAAGTGGGCAAGACTGGCATATCCAATGATAATCTGTGTTCACAACATGGGCCTGACACCCCAGGTACAGTTCCACATGTCACTGTACATGCATGTGGGAGGTGTTCACATCCCAGACACCATCCATGTCATGGACTAAGGAGCACATAGATGGCATGTGGTGTACAGCATTGGCCATAAACAATAGTCACCCAGGTGACTGGATGGGGATGCAATACCCACCTGTGTGGGCAAATGAAGTAAATACAGGCCTGAGCCACAATACAGACCATTGCCATGTGCCTGATGCCAAGGTATACCCATCGCCTACCCTTGTACAGCCTGCTGGCACAGTTGACCACCGCACACATGTAGACATGCACCCATGCATGTCAGAACTGGCACCCTGTGTGTTCATGCTTATGTCCATATCCACACTCACTACAACCCCCCAGGGCATACTGAAGCATGCTGTCTGATGTGTGACAATTCCTTGTACTCTTTGCCCATAAGGCCTCCGTATGACCTCTGTGGTGCATGTGATACCTGCACATTGACGTGTTGTGGCAATCCCACTAGTGATGAGTTGCACTCCTGGCCATGCCAAATGTGTCAATGTGTGTGTGTCCCTGTGTGAGTGTACCTGTGTTTACGCTGGCACCTGTTCATGCAGACAGGCATGTGTACAACACCTACCGTACATCTACTGTATCCCTGTTGCAGATGTCACTCACCCTCACATATATGTTCTGAGTGCTCCACATCAGGTAACACATGTGGTGTGTCCAATAACTGCATCGAACTGTGATAGCACTACATAGTTGTTGGGGGTTTGATACCCAGTGCTGGTAGGTGTGTGACACAAACATGCTTCAGTTTTACAATCCCACCCCTCCATGACATGTATTTGCCTCTGTCTGCCTCCCCTACTCCCTATCTGGTGGGTGTGGAGACCCCCACCTGCCTTGCTTAGGAAGCAGCATGTGCATTTTATGTGATGATCATGATCACCTGATGGCCTCTGCACAAATTGCAGCTGTCCCCTAGCTGATTGCATGTGGAACAGCTGTGGTAACAATCCCATAGCCAATTGCATGGAAACACATTTCAATACCTAGGAACATCATGGTGGTGTTGGGCCTTTTCAGTCATTGGGAGCAGGAACTAAATCTGTTGTTTGGCAAACAGCATCACAGATGGATTTGGGATTTACCTCCAACAACATACAGTGTGGAAAGAGGGCAACAAACAGGAGGGGGATGTGTTTGACCTGACTACAGACTGTAAGTGCTGCTATACAGCATTTGGAGTAATGTTGGTTTAATAGTATTTGTCTGGATATGCCTGTCATACATGTAGTAATACCTGCCATGTCAGTACCAGGTATATGAGGAATCCCCATCTGCAGGGTCATCTGCAGACTTGACAGTGTTGTGCCTTTATTTTCATGTGTTATCCACAGTGCATCTCTCTGTGGAATGCAGATGGTAGTATGAGAATTGCATTCTGTAGATGGTGAAGGCCATGACAGTTGCTGACATCATATCCCTCATAGGACATATGTTTCAACAAACACCATTACAATGGAAAATATACAAGGTTATCACAGCAACATGTCTATACTGGCCCTGTGTATGTGCTGTCAGCCACACCACTGTCACCATTTGTACACATGACGTGCATGAAGTGGTGCATATGTGCTGTACGCCATACGCCATAAATAGTATCATCATATCTGATAACAAGCCAGTGATATATCAGATTGCTACACATGTCATGCACAGTAGGGGTTATATTTCATGACATAAGCTGGATGTTCTGTGGATGTTTGTACAGTACTGAGGTCTGTATAGTAATGGTGAATGTTGGCAGTGTGTGTATTGTTAATATGCACTTTAGCCTGTGTACGGACTGTGGTAGATGTCATTGTCCTAGCTCCCCTTCTATCAGATGTCACATGTTGCCCCACTGTATGGTACAGGTTCACTGTACATGTATGAAGGGCCATACACACACACACATGTCCCATACCACAGACAGCCATCAGACCAAACTGTGTAGCAGCCCAGTATATGTACGGACATTCTGTGACTGGCACATATGAGGATGGTGTAGAACAGATAGTCCATATACTGTAATATTATGCTAGCCTACCATATGTGGCTGTGGCTGTGTTCACATTGGTTGTGGTAATGCACTGTCATACAGGTGTATCTTACCCTGTTGAGCCTGATATTTATGCAAGTACATGTGCATTCCCCCATACAAGATGTAGGCCAGTGTTAAGCCAGTCTGCCTGTAGCCTGCACAGTGCATTGTTACATGCCTAGCAGCATAGTGTACTTAACCATTGTGATGTCATGTGCAGATACTTGCCAGATGTACTGCTCCCAGGCCTCCCTTAAACATCATGTATGTCAGACAGATCAGTGGGATGCTGTACAGATGTATGTCAATATCTAGTGGGTAGTATGTGTCCATGGCACTCCTCTACCAGCAGTCATTATGTGTCAGGCCAGACAAGAGTGTGTGACTCCAACACCTATTGTGCCAAATGTATGCCAGTCGTTATGTGTTATACTGATCTACATGGCTGTCTACATCCATATTTTCAGGCCTGGTACACATGTGGTGCACTAAGGGAATATGTGTATATCTCTGGACTGTACAGGATGTGTCCCAAGTTCCATATCAAGTGGCCAATATCTCTGCTGCACTCCACAGGGACAGTACATGCTAGCAGTGGTACTTTACAATGATGTCCATAGGATGTCTGTCAGTAGCTAATGGCACACGTATTATAAGCAGATGACAGCATCCACACACACCATGTCTGGAAAGACAATCCCATTGACAGTAGCAACAGTCTAGTAATATACCTGCTATACATACCTGACATCCCCTCGCACTATGGCATTGGGACTGTAGGGGCTGGGGTATGGCTACACTCCATGTCCAGGACATATGGTGGAAATATATGTACATATACCTATCCAGATAGCCATGTATATATAATGACATGTGTACTACATTGAATTACCACTGTCATGGCAAGCACCCACTATAAATCCCTACAGCATGTGGCCGTGGTCCCTTCACATTTCCTGTGTGACAGACATCCATCCTGTGTGTGGGCATCAGTGATACAGGCAGCAGATAGCAATATCTCTCACAGGAGAACATGCACACTCAGAGCGGGCACATTTGTAGGAGGTTCAGGAACTACAGACAGACTGTGGGTAGAGTTGTGTAATGCTTCGCATAGTACTGGTGTTGCAGGGTGTGTGTGAGTGTGTGTGTGTGTATACATACTAGTGTACCTTGGAATGCCGTCTGTCTGCATAGGTCACTACTGAGGGCATACCTCTTGCTGGGCAGAGGTATGCATATCATGTGTTGCCCGTCCATCACACAAGCCCTGTGTTAGATATGACACTGGCAGTGTGTGTTGCATGCTACAGGTACATGGCTGCATCCATGTCTATATCTAACTTCAATTCCCTGACTAAGGGTATGTTGCAGACTACCCTGTAACACCAGCACCTTGCTTAGTGTATGGCAACAGTGTTCCAAATATATGCCTGTGTTCCAGCTTTTGTCCCCCATCTACATACCAAGCTCTGCAAATTTGTCATGCTGTCGGGGGTTGTTCTATAGTGGGCTATGAGTATATCACACTGCCATTGCTGCCATTAGTGCACTGCTGTTGTATCCCCTGCACATACACTGGGGCTGAGGCCATATATGTGTGGGCATCACCTACACAACACATGTGCGCCCTTATGCACTGCAGAGGCCAGTGTAAGTAACAGTGATATATGGTCTTGTATTACTGAGTCCAGGTGGGGAGCACCATAAATGACCTAGGCTGTTACAAATGTGGAGGTATCAGGGGTGAGCTGCCACAAGGTATGTGGATGTACAGTACCATATACTCCACCTATATTGGAACTACTAACATGACCTTGGGTACTGCAAGTCTACTGCCCCCTGCAATACAGACTGTTCTGTGCGTTATGCCTCGATATGTTCTGGGTACAACCCATTGGATCACAAAATGGCTTTACCTCCTACGGAGATTGTACAGAGTGTACTTAGAGGCTGTTGAACTACACACCTGCAGTACATATTGTTGATTGTGTGGTACCCTGTGACCCAGTCTGTCGACACTATTGTACATTCTGAAGGCCTTGGCTTGGACTGCAACAGTTGTGAACCTTACCAGACTATTGTATAAGTGTAACTGTGTCACAGTTGCAGTACTCTATTTATATGGTTGTCAGTATTTGAACAGCTATATGATATGGCACATAGGACCGTTATGGTACACAATTAAAAGAGTCCCATGTCTGCAAACCTGTGTGTGGTGTCTTTACCATGACCTTTCTATGGGTATATGTTGCAGGCAATGATTGACATTTGTATGTTTAGCTCATGCAGTGTCCAGTTGTTCAGGTGTTAACTCTAGGCATACTGGCTGTTTCATATTGTGTGCACCTCCTACATACGTATCTGACTGTACATATATATGCGTGTGTATGTATAGTCACATGTGTATATTAATATATATATATATATATATATATATATATATATATATATATATATATATATATATGTATATCTGTATCAGCATATATGTGTATGTCTATCTGTATCCTGGGGGCATCGATGGCTTCCACATATTACATGTCCTGTGGGAGGCAGACTTTACTTGGTAGCGTATTGCAGGGTGCAGGTGTTTGGCTGTGGGGGGGGATTCCTATTCGTACAAGACGTCTAGTGTGTGGAGCCTCTCAACCCCATTAATGGTGCATGTGGACATTGGTGAATTTGTCAATCCGCAATTGCTATCTACAGATGTATGGTCATATATACCTATATAGATATATTAATCTGCTAACAGATATATAGGTATATGTGCATAGATAGTGATATATATGTATATAGAGGTAGTAAAACAACATATATATTTGAATACATGTGTATCTATACATATATGTGTATGTTGTATCTGTTAAGGTTGCACTATAGTTACACACGCAGACATCTAGATGTTGGTAAAAATTCTCTGCACTGTTGCATGACAGGACTGGCTGATATGTTTCTGAAACATTGAACATCTGTGTACATGTCATGGCTTAGTGGTACATTGGTTTGTCTAGGTTGTGCAGGGTCCTTGGTTGGAGCCTTGCCAGAGTTGTTTAATTTGTTGCTGGCCAGAACATGTCCTGTTGGATAGAGAGTGATTAAGGCACCATAAAGCAGTTGTAAGCAGGTTTGTGTGTTCTGCCCAGCAACAAAATAAACTGGTCCTGCAAGGCTCATAATCAGGACCCTGTACACCATACACAAAGTAATTTACCACTAAGCCATGGCAGATATGCATAAGCATGATGTGTCCACATACATATCATCCAGCCCAGGTATACAGCACTACAGGGAATGTATTCCACCATGTAGATGCAATTGTGTGTGTATACATATTCATCACTGAATATTTATAACAAATATATATATATATATATATATATATATATATATATGTGGATATAGGTATATATATATATATATATATATATATATATATATATATATATATATATATATATATATATATATATATATATATATATATATATATATATATATATATATATATATATATATATATATATATATATATATATATATATATATATATATATATATATATATATATATATATATATATATACAAGCCAATACATACAGATATACATAGATATGCATACAGCCAACAATATATATGTATATATTCACATGTCCACATATAGACAGCACTAGGAATGCATATATGTTAGAATATATATAGCTTACCTTTCAAAGGGAGAAGTCCATGTGTCCGGAGGCTGGTAGGCCTAAAGTATGTTCCCAAAATTGCACAATCCTGCAATACATGCATAGAATATGCAATATGCGAATGTCAGTATGCATTTGCTCATTGCAGATTAGGCAATTTGGTTGTGGATGCCACTATAGTGGGGATGGGGAATAATTGCCTATCCCCACTGTAGTGCACACTAGGGGTTCATTTATCACAGTAGGGTGGTTGTGGGGGGCCTGGCCCCCCAGAGCAGTGGTTCAGGGTGTCATGCACCCCGCCAGTGCAATATGTATTCCGACTTGCAGTTCAAGTGCCAGCGAAGGTTTCTGTAGAACTGCAGTACTCTTAACTGTGGTGCAGTAAGAAACAATGGGTTAGTCCTTTCTATTTGCCGAAAGGGCCATTCAAAGGAATGATTGTCCCCCTGTCAAAGGTGAACACATATATCAATATAGGCATATATGGACATACATCTGCAGATGGAAGTGGGAACATAACCACAGGATATATGCCCACATGCACCATTGATGGGTATGAGAGACCCAAACAACATACATCTGGCATGGATAGGAAACCCCCCCAAGCCAAATACGTCTGGCCTGCAATACAATACCAACCTTAGTAGATCCCATAAGCAGGATCCTACACACAAGGGCAGTACACGTTAACAGTACTTCATCCCACCTGTAGGATGTAAGGCTGGCATTATTAACATATCATGCAGTAGGGTCAAGTGACATGTTATGGTTGGGGGAACCCCCTGGGCAGGTGCAGTAAGTAGCTGGGATCCCTCATACAATCCAATAGCCCTACACCTGACAATGGCTTCACCAGTGTTGGCAAGGACATCGACAAACCCACCATGTCAGCTGGGAACTACCACCTGGTAGCCGGATGACCGTTGTCTGCAGGGACATGGAACATACCATCAATGAACCCATGGCGAATGTCACAGGTTATCTCAACACACAGGACCCTGCCAATACTGGACTTGTCAAAGGCAGAGAATACAACTTGAACCCAGTATATCTCCTCAACCCAATCATGACAGGTGTAGATGAGGGTTTGGAAGTGCACAATGCCTATGTACATCATAGCAGGCTATTGTACACCATCCCGCTTGTAGGAATGTGTGTAGCTGTTACAAGATCTACTTCTGTTCACAGGATATGTTTCCACCAGGACTGCTTGGCATATGCCAACATACCACAGGCACCATCCAGTGGGCATACAGTCCTTCACAGGTCATAGATGTGTCAATGCCCTCCTCCACACTATTGAGGTGTGCAGCACTACTGGGGTTGCTATAATTCACTAGGTGTGGCTGTTGTGGACACGACTGCCATACTTGCAGTTACTGTTGCATCTATTCCTCCACATAGCTGTCTGTAATACTGTACAGTGTATGTAATCAGGTTTTTAGTTGTTGTCTACACCATTCACAGTAGTTGAGCACCTCATACCCTCCTAAGGGTAGGGCTATACCACCGGCATTGGCACACACATGTTACTTAGGTGAAGATTGCAGTGGAGTGGGGAGAGGGACATACACCCTGCTGTTAGCATGTTCAATGCCATCCACATTGCAGACCACATATATACCACTGTGTGGGTGTGCCTATGCTATCTTGGTGGGATTACATGTGCAACAGATGTCTTACCTGCATGGGGACATACCTCCATGTGTACAGTCCTGTAGCTGTACTGCATCCTAACCAAAGGCATTGTGTGTTGTAGCCAACCATGGCATGTGTACCACCCACTACACTAACTGGTGACCACTGTAGAAGGCCTGCTGACACCACTACACCCGTCAGCCATGTGGCACATGGACAAACACAACACAATCTGAACAGATACTGGTGACAACAATATAACATTGTTAATTAAAGCTAGGATGCATTATGGCTGCACAGCTACATCTTCCAAGATATTAGCATTTCACTTTACTGCTGACAACATGCTACATATCATTCCATTGCTACACTGTTGTGCAGTCACCCTGTGCATCAGAACCATGTTAGCCTGTCCCTGCATCGATGTTATGGATGTCAGGCAGTGGCACAGGTATCATCATATGCACAAGGTGTGTTGTTGGTTTGCCAGAGGCCTATGCTGAGCCATACAATTGACAGCATGTGTGTGTGAGGGGGCTGAGTATTGTTATGGGCCACTGGTGATGTCATGTGTGTCCTAGGTTCATTGTTTATATGTGTGGGTCTGCATGCACACAGTTCCTTCATGTGGCTGCCCTATACTGGGAACTGTGGGACAGCTGCAGACTGTACCTGGCAGGGTTTGTAGTTCACCATCTCTGGCCTTGGACAGGGGACCTCTGCCTGGTAGGGGTGCTACAGGCAGTATCAGGGTACAGAGCCGGACTGAGTACTGTCCCCCGCATTTGACAGACATCCACTGGATCCAAGTCCCTCCTGGGACTGGCCAGGGCCACGTGCACATGGTCTGCTCTGACGGGTTGTGGACAGACCCCTCACAGTGCTGGGGCTGGTACTGCCACTATGGGAGCTGCTGTGACCGTTTGGACATCCACGGCAACCTCCAGCTGCTGGTGTTGCTGGCATACATCCACGTGGCTTTTGCAACCATCCTGCCCTGTCCTGACACATGGACATGACATTTTGGATGAGTTTCAATGTCTCACCCCACCGTCTATCCATGACCTCGGTGTAATTATGGATGGCACCTGCTAGGTCATGGATGCTGTCAGTTACAGAGGTGTGATGAGCCCTCTGTGCCCTTAGACCCTGCCTGGTGTAACATTCCATTTGTGCCTGTGCCTCTATGATAGTCTGGAACATGCATGTGGTTGAAATAGGGGTTGCACGTCTGCCAGGTGCATGATGTCCAACAGTGCCCCTACGAGCACCCCTGCAAATCTGCCTATGTGATACCCCACCAGACATCTGGCTATGGTTGCTGTGTCCTGATACACGTGCCATAGATACCACACTGTGCTGGCCCATGCCAACCGTAGGCTGTCCCTCAGCTAGGGCCAATGGTGATGAGGTATGTAGAGGTAGTGTGACTGTGTGTGCATGGATGGTGTGGATATGTGTGGGTTGTCAATTGGTGGCCCAGCTGCAGCCCCTGATGACCCTTCCTGTGCCTCAACACACCTATCTTCATGGTCACTGTCTGTACCAGTGACATCAGATTCCCTGTGGGGGGGGACCAAGCCCCACCTCGCCACCTGTGAGGGGAAAACAGGGAACAGACTGTAAGACCTGTACAACATTGCTAAACAGTAAATACACACACACACACACACACACACACACACACACACACACACACACACACACACACACACACAGACATGGCCATACACACAAATATACATACATGCAGTCGACATACATGGCAACCCATACAATACACCAGACAGCACCTACAGAAATCTCCCACAACCCCATAACATACACAATAGCAGATGATGGTGCAGTACAGTATCACTCACATACCTGTGAATACACACATGTCAGCATGTAGGACATGTGGGGCTGAACAGCAGGCAGTGCAACTCTAGTAAATCCCCTTTACCAACATTATACATGGCTGTGATGCATGGCTTCTGTTTGTAAGTGATGGCCCTCCCCCTGGAACCCACTGCACCCATGTCCACAGCATTGCTGTGCATCCATTCAGCACCCTGGCATGTACTGTGCCCCATACCTCACGGGTGTGCACACCTTTGCAGGATGTGTCTCTGTGTGTCAGGTGTGTTTCCATTGCTGATCACAGCCTCTGTGTGTTCCTGGATCACATGTGAACACGTGTTTAGAGACTGCTTGATGTGTATTCACATAAGTCATCATCAGTGGTGCATGTATGAGTGGTAGATGACCATTAGACCAACTGCATAGACATTGTACTGTACCTATGGTGTGTGTAGAGACCATTACTGATCATGATTGGGCCCTGGCTGATGTTGCCTGTGGTACATAGAGGTTCATAGGTGAGTACTGTTCTATTGGTCCTGTGGCCTACATATGCCTAGCCACAGGGGTTCACTGCCATGCACCACCCACTAATGTTATTCCCCTGTGCCCCTGTCAGGCTGTGGCACACACATGCTACCCAGGGTGTATTCCCCATTCCCCATCCAATTGGCAAGTGTTTCTGTCAAGAGGGCCAATGAGTAGCATTGCCTGACATGTATGGGTAGTCCGTTCCAGAGTGTAGTGATTCCCCAGGATAGGGCCCTATCCCTCCAATATGTTCTGTGTAATGTGTTGATTAGGTTTAGGACACTGGAGTGTGCATTAGCAGAAGGAATGGGATGTCGTTATATGTAGCATGTTCAACAGCTCTGTGGATGGCAGATAACATAGCTGTGTATGTTGGGCAGATGTCAGCTGTGCCTGAGGAATGTGCACTGAAGTGTAGCCACAGTTGTCTGAGATGGACTGTGTATTGCATGTGTTTGAGGCTGGTAATCCGATTAGTGAGGTGTGTGCTGTGTCAGTGCACATGTACAGCATGCATTATGGGTTGGTGTGTTAGATGTGTACATGGCCTACACCTTAGCTATGATATGCACAGTGAATTGCTAAGAATAACCTTAAACCATACTCACCGACATCCAGCTGCTGCCTTGTTGGTATCCCAGAGGTACTTACAATGACATGGGACAGAGTTGATGTCAGTGGCCACAGCAGTGGCATTGCTACAGGGTGGCTGCAATATTACAGTACAACAACAGCTGAAGTCCACAGTACTACAGTTTATACATTACTGCTTATCGGTACTACACAGCAACATACCCTACATCTTACACATGCATAGTCTACCTGTACAGATGCATACAATATAGTAGTCTACTGATATGCCCTGGAACCTTACCTGCATGCTCAATGTGTGGTGTGTGACTAGCACCCACCTCCATGACTATATAGGTCTGGAGCTTTTGTGGGCGGGCAGGTGCTACCAGGCAGATGAGCAGCTCCTCCACTCTGGTGAGGGGGATGGATGTTATGCCCCTCCCCTGTTGTGTGGTGGTCACCCCACATGGCAGCAGCACAATGTCGTACTTGCTGGAGCAGGTCACTACAATGGTGGCAGACCTACTCATAGGTACAGCTGTGCAACTCCACCTCATTCACCCTGGAGACCACATCAGTCCACATGGCTGTTCTCTCCTGCTGGTCCATGCTTGTCCACGATAAGAGCAGATTATAGTTGTGGATCATGCTGGTGATGTTGATCTCCTCCTCAGTGACACTGTATGAAGGGTTTCTCAGATGTGCCATACTCCCTGAAAGACATAATGATGTAAATACGTCTGAGCAACTCATATGTCAAGTTTAACATAATACAATATACATATCAGTCTCCCGCCACCATATCAGCTCCAACATAATGCTCACACTACGCTACTGGTATGTGTCCGGTATGTGTACCATTGGGCCATATATTGTATTGTACAACACCTTCTGCCATGTGGTTATAGACATGCTCTCTGTGGGGACAATAGAGTTGTAGGGCTGTTCCAGGGTATTTCACCTGCATGCCATTGTCACTGCCACTATGTTTCCACATATGCATGTGGTTAGCCTGCTATGTGATTGCTACACATCCTGCTATTCTGTAGTATTGAGGATATCTATGCATGCTGTTGGACATGCTCTGGGATTGTGTGAACTATTACAGCCAACATATGTTCCATGACAGTTACACACCAGTATGTGTAGGGGATATTTGCCAGCAGGAACACCACTCCAACCTAATGTGCACATGTTACCAGTCCACATAACATCCATGGCCCAACATGGAACCTCATTTTCTACTGTTCCATCATTACCTTCATGTTGAACCACCTCAGGGGATGGTGTCCCCCCCATGGAACACACACAGACATGTGTCTGTCACCCAGGTAGGTCACAGGTATTGGGCATAGGGAGGTCCACAGTGACATGATGTATGTGCTACACATACACAAGGTTCAACATGCATGTTCCTCCTGCCCAGCACACAGCCCAGGCACCTTTATGTCCATGTAGATGCTGTTGTGACTGTCCATGGGTGGCCACCATGTTCCCTTTGTTCCCATGTGGGGGCTCAATGGCCTCCACATTCCAAATGTAATTACCCATCCACAGTATTTAACCACCACATGTGCCATATACCAGCCCTGTATGCTGTCTTGTTTGTCACCCAACCAGACCTACATACCAATATGTGCCTAATACCCTTCACCAACATATATACCCCACCATCCCATATAATTGCAATGTGTTCCCAACATGGGTTACACACCTCACTCCACACTCCATCTTATAGCCATGTACAGGTGTGTAGGTATGTTTTGTATTGATGTGTGATGTTCTCTCACACATGTCATGGCAGGGAAAATGTATTACCATCTATATATATTTTTATATCTTCTACACACACACACACACACACACACACACACACACACACACACACACACACACAAATATATATATATATATATATATATATATATATATAAATATATATAAATATTTATGTCGACATACATACACATATCTGTCTGTATACATATATCTATCCTTATATATATATATATATATATATATATATATATATATATATATACATACATACATATGTGCATATATGTGTAGATATCATTTTGTGTTGTTTATATACCTATATAAATGTATAACTGTCTGAGGATCTGTACACATACACAGCTGTGAATATGTATCACACATATATGTATCTGCATGTGGGGTGCATAGGAACATCTGGACTACACTCATGTACCCTCTTTACTTCACAGCTGAACTGTTCTGCCTTGCTGCAACACAGACAGGTGTCACATGTGAACACAGACTAACAATATGGGGGTATATATGGTGACAAACTGTAGATAAGCATATTATACTGCTATGGCAGTGTGGGCATGCTATGCTACACTCTATCATGACTGTCCTGCAGGTGGTGTGGTCTCTTACCCATGTATCTATCATGGTGGTATTAATACCCCCACCAGCCATTGGCCACAGTAATTTACAGAACACGGATATCATAGGTCACATCCTTGCCATTCTCTGCTGGTCTGCACATTTGACAGGTATGTCCCACTGCCCAAAGGGACTAATACTACTGTCCAGTGCAGTTGTTGTGCACAACATTTTTACAGGAACATGTGCTGATGGCACATATACATCCTTTCACAGTATACATCCTATTATTCTATGCCATATACTACATGCCAGTAAATGCATATCTGTTTCACATACCTGTTATGTTGTTTCCACTGTAGCACAACCCCGAGCTTTGTGAACCTTCTTGACCTGTTTTTTTTTTCTCCCTCTCTCTCTCTCTCTCTCTCTCTTTCTATCAGTCTCTCCAGTAGAGTGATTGAGCTGGTTTGAATAGATTGCAGCATGCTTTTGTTGGTATTGCACATGATCAGTTGGTGGCCTCTGCACCAGTCAGTGTCCACTAGTTGCTAATTGCATGCAGCCTGATGTGTAGTACTTCAGATACCCACTGTCATGGCAACCCTGTACTATAAATTGCTGCCTTCTGTGGGCATTGTCCCTTCACCTTTACAGTATGGAAGACATCCTTCCTGTGTGTGGACATCAGTGTTACAGACAGCAGGTAGCAACATCTCTTACAGCAGAACCTGCAGATACAGGCCATATCCACATTTGGGTAAGATTCCAGACCTACAGTCAGCGTGAGTAGTGTTGTGTGCAATGTATCTTGCTGTTCTTACAGGGTTACTGTGTACATGGTACTATTTCATGGATTGTTGTCTGTCAGCATAGCTCTCAACTGTGGGCCTATCCGTTTGATACCAGGGTGATTGGCTGTTAGGTTTTGTTCGTGCACCATAGGTTAATAGGTTCATAGGTTCATAGGTTGGTACTAGGCTATCAGCCCTAGGGCCTATACAAGCCTAGCCATAACAATTCCCTGGCTATTTCTTCCCACATTATTTACTTTCCTGGACCCCTGTCTAGCAGGGTGACTGACGTGATCCCTGGGGTGAATTTCCTTTCTCCCATCCAATCATCAAGGTTCCTCTTGAAGAGGTCCAAAGAGGCACTCTGCTTGACATGTATGGGCAATCTATTCCAGAGTCTGAGGAGTCTCTGGGTCAGGAACCTATCCCTCCAGCATGTTTTGTTTATTGTGATGACAAGGTTTAGATCCCTGGAGTGTGTAGCTCTGAGGGATTGGGATTTCTTTAAGTGTAGCATGTCCAACAGCTCTGGGTTTGACATGGCCTTGTACGTTAGGCAGAGATCGCCTCTGAGTAGATGATATGCGACAGAGTATAGCTGGAGTTTTTTAAGGCGGTCAGAGTAGGGCATCTGCTTTAGGCCTGCGATTCTTTTAGTGAGGTATTTCTGAGGCCTTTCCAGTTGTTGCAGATGTCTTGAGAGGTACATACCAAATGGGGCGTTCTATTCGATAATGGGTCTAATGAGGGATGAGTACAGTGGGACAATGACCTCCTTTTTTCCGGATGAAAAGCCCTTCGTGATGAGGTGTGCCACATAGAAGGATTTCCTGACTGTTGTGGCGATGTGGTTATCGAAGGTGAGACCCCTGTCTACCTGTGTCCCTAAGTCTCTTATCACACTTTCTGTGTTTAGTGTACTGCCACCTATATGGTAATTCATGGATACATGTTTTTTCCCAAAGGGGATAACAATACATTTCTTGGCATTGAGCTTGAGCCCATGGCTCTGGCACCAATCATCTGTTTCTGTAAGGCCCTTTTGTAGAGTATCCACATCATTTAGGGATTCAATAATGGCTCCCAGTTTGCAGTCATCTGCAAACTTTGTTGGCCAGAGGCCCTTAGTGTTGACCTGTACTTTAGAGAAGTAGATGCCAAACAAGAGCGGCCCCAGGACTGAACCCTGAGGTACTCCACTTGTCACTTGTCTGGAGCTGGATTTGGAGTCGGCTACTTTTACAGTGTGGGTTCTATCAGTAAGCCATTTAGCAACCCATTGGGTGACATAGTGATTAATGCCCAACTTAGTAAGTTTATCTATGATTCCAGAGTGGGGGATGGTGTCAAAGGTCTTGGCAAGGTCTAGATAGGCTGTGTGGGCCACCTTACCCTTGTCCATGGCTCTGGAGACTGATTCAAAGAAGTCAATCAGGTTCAGGAGACAAGATCAGCCCTTCACAAACCCAAACTGGGTGGGGTCCAGTGTTTGAAGGTTGCCAATGTCTTTGTTTATAAGTTCCATGATAATACGCTCCATGGCCTTGCAGATAAGGCTTGTCAGACTGATGGGACGGTAGTTTCCGGGATCCAAGGTGAATCCCCCCTTGTGGATTGGGATAACTGTAGCTCTGTGCCACTCAGTGGGCATGAAACCTGAGGTGAGGCTATGATTAAACATGACACTTAGGTGGGGTGACAGTTCATATTGTAGTTCATGTAGTACACAGCCCGGGATGTCATCTGGTGCCATGGATGCTGTATTCTTGGCTTTAGAGAGTGCGTTTTGTACCTGTGTGGCCGTTATTACTGGAATTTGGCAATCTTCCGGTATTGAGATGGGCCATTTAGGGGGTGAGAGGGGGGTGAAGTTGGCACTGAATTGATCTGCCATGATTTTGGCAATATCCTTCAGATCAGTATATTTAATGCCATTCTGTTTTAGCTCAGAGCAGATCTGAGCATTGCCATTTAGATTCTTGACATAGTTATAGAATGATTTGTGGTTGTCTTTGGAATCTTTGGCAATTTTATTTTCGTAACTAGCTTTGGAGGATTTTATGAGGCATCTCAGTTTCTTACTGAGGCTAGTAAGGGAGTTTTTTGCATCCTGGGATTTTCCTCTTTTCTGCAAAAGTTTCTTCCTTTTGTTGTAAAGTTTGTTTATGGCAGGGGACCACCAGATTGGCTTCCTTTTTTTGGATGAGAGCATTTTGGTTCTATTTGGGATGGCACGATTCATGCATGAGTGGATGTGCTCGTACAGTGCCTTAGTGTAGGATTCAGCAGTTGAACTTTCAGTTCCTGTCTGCACGGGTGTCATGAAGTTTGTCACTTCTGACTTGAGTAGCATAAAGTTGGCTTTGGAGAAGTTTTTTATGGTGGTTTCTTTACTGGGGGGTGGGGTGGGATGTGGATGTTAAGGGTGATTAGCTTATGGTCAGACCTGACTAACGAGGGGGTGACCATAGGTACGGAGCATTGATTTCCCATGTTGGTAATGACCAGGTCTAGGATATTGGAGCCCCTGGTGGGACTATGGATTAGTTGATCCAGGGCGTTGGAATTTATGAATTCCAAGAACCGTTGTGCAAAGGTGTTGGGACATGAGTAGTTTTCCCAGTTAATGGCAGGGTAGTTCAAATCACCCAGTATTAGGGTGTTTGGTTCTATCTTAATATTTTCCAGTATGTTTAGAAAGGTGTCCCAGATATTGTCCCACAGATATCTATGGCATTCTGTCTGAGTGCTATCAGTACATGGCTACATCCATTCGTATTTCAATGTCGTAGCCCTGCATTAGGGTATGCTGCAAAAAATCCTGTAACACTAGCAATTTCCAGGGTGTGTAACAGCAATAATGCAAATATGGCCATATGTTCCTGTCATTGTCCTCCACATTTATGCCAGTCTTTGTCCCGCTGTGACACAGGAAGGGTTGTTAGGTAATGGCCTATCATTATTTACCGCTGGCATTACTACTATCATCCCAGTCATGTCATGGTCTCCCACACCAACTTTTATGCCATGTTCATATATATGGGGGCGAAAGCTGGTGAACACATTTGTGCCCTTGTACATTTCTGAGATAAGTGTGTGGTACACATTGTTCCTTGCCCTTGTACAGCCTTTTATGGGGGGGTGGGGGGTTCTATGCCATTAACCTAGGCTAAGGCACCTTTCCAGTGATATAACTGTTAAGATGAGGGTCATTCAGTGTGATAGTGAGGTGTTAGGCTAAGCAATGATATGTACAAGATACTGTGACATTAACACAAGTGCTACCTTTCCCCCTAGGGCTTGACTACAGGGTGTAATTGGAGTCCGCTAAACTACATCTGTAATTGCTGATTGATATGTATCCTGAAGGCAAATCCTGTTCCTACTGTTGTACTAATTGAAGGCCTTGGCCTAGACAGCATAGTATGGAATATATACACATGGCTTGCATCTACTGTTTTGTGTTGGCCTTCCATTTATGACTGATTACATATTTCAAACCTTATGTGATGTCAGTACTGGCATACATTATTGTATAGTACAGGAATACAGGTTATCTATGTATGCATACCTGTGTGTCATGTCATGTCCTTTGATTTGTGGGTGGGTATATGTTTAATGTCAGTATTCCCATTTCTGGGAATCGTTGCCACACTACACATTTCACAGGTGCCAGTTGAGGGGCTTGTGGCTGAAGGATTTACTTTGCAACCAGTACTTCCACACTACTTCTACATATGTATGGCTACTGATACCTTTAGTGTGTGTATATGTGTATGTCCCTATATATATCTCATATATATATATATATATATATATATATATATATATATATATATATATATATATATATATATATATATATATATATGGGTCTACTACAGCTCACTTGACTGAAAATTAAATTACTAAGACCACTCCACTGAAAGCTCACTTCACTGAAAACTCATTTCTTTGAAAGTTATAAATGGCCTCTTCATCACTGTAGTGCGACCCTGAAGTTAGTATATAAAGTAAGGGGGGGCATATTATAAACATTTTAAACTATACCACTCACCACCCACCCCCTACTTTATATACTAAACTCCAGGATCGCATTACAGTGGGGAAAAGGCCGTTTATAACTTTCAATGAAATGAGATTCAGTCAAGG
Source organism: Protopterus annectens (assembly GCF_019279795.1). Lineage (NCBI taxonomy): Eukaryota > Metazoa > Chordata > Ceratodontiformes > Protopteridae > Protopterus > Protopterus annectens. The sequence continues at coordinate 978,232,416 of NC_056729.1, forward strand.
GAGTTTTCAGTGAAGTGAGCTTTCAGTGAAGTGGCCCTAGTAATTTCATTTTCAATCAAGTGAGTTTTCAATCAACCGTAGTCGACCCATATATATACACACACATATATATATATATATATATATATATATATATATATATATATATATATACATATATATATATATATATATATATATATATATATATATATATATATGTATACATATTTATATATATATATATATATATATATATATATATATATATATATATATATATATATATATATATATATAGTTCACTGAACTTTCAATTCACTGACTTTCATTTCACTGACACCATTTCACTGAAATTCATTTCACTGAAACTTCATTTCACTGAAAGTTCATTTCACTGACAACTATTATTAGCAATAAAATGGAATATTCCCCCTTCCCCACTGTAGTGCGACCCTGGAGTTAGAATATATAGTTAGGGGTGTGGGGGCAGAGCCCCACATCGGGGTGTGGGGGTGCAGCCCCACTTCATTTCATATGATATTCTTACGTTTTGATATAATATTGCTTAGTAAAAGAAAGTAAGTGGGTGCGCCCACACCTCCCAATGTGGGGCTCTGCCCCACACCCCTAACTATATATTCTAACTCCATGGTCGCACTACAGTGGGGAAGGGGGCATATTCCATTTATTTTGTAATAATACTTGTCAGTGAAATGAACATTCAGTGAAATGAAGTTTCAGTGAAATGAATTTCAGTGAAATGGTGTCAGTGAAATGAAAGTCAGTGAATTGAAAGTTCAGTGAATTGAAGTGAACCCATATATATACATATGAACATATGTATGTATCTATGTACAAGTGCTGTTTTATGTTTATTTGTGAGTCATACATTAATATATATATATATATATATATATATATATATATATATATATATATATATATATATCTACATATAGCTGTCTTTCTGTCTACATTTACAGATATATCTGTCCATATGTCCATGCATGTTCGGCTCATATTTTGGCCTGTTCCTCATTCACTTGGCAATTGTCATGGATGATTGCAACATTGAAGTCAGTGACTAGTGGCAACACTTTTATGTTTCAGACTTCATCTCCTTCTACATATGTGTTCTAATACATATAACTGTGTATCTAGCAACATTTTGAGTGTAACAGAGCATTAGTTGACATATATCCCTATTTGCACCCACAGTGTGGCATACTTTGTCCAGACTTCTTGCATTAACAGGTTATGTGGTGTCATAATAATACATTACCTGTACTTTTCACTGATTGTGCTGCAAGGTATGTTTGTGCAAACTTCATATTATGTATATTTCCCATGGTTTAGTGGTAAATCATTTTGTGTATTGAATGCAGGATCCCGGGTTTGAGCACTGGAGAAGCAGTTTATTTTGTTGCTGAGCAGAACAAGGGACGTTGGCTACAGCGTGATTGAGGCACTCTAAAGCAGTTGTAAGCAAGGTTGTGCGGGTTTGTGCAGAGCTAAGCAATGCCTACACAGGTTAAGCAATTCAGCAGGTAACTGAGTGTAAGAAACTGTAACCAGACTTTAGCAGTGCTTACCCCTGCACAAACACACTTAAACATGCTTACTACTGCTTATTTGTGCTTAAACCTGCTTACTACTGTCTAAATGCATTATGACACTGACACTTCACATGTGCATTTCATGCAGTACTCCAGATCACATTTAAATGTTATTATGTAGGTTATATGGCAAAAATATGTACAAATATGTTCATGTACAGCTTTCACATGGAAAATGAAATGTGCTGCAGTGGGACTCGAACCAAGAATGCCTGCTTGTTAGGAGGGTGCTCTAACCCCTACATAGGTTCATAGGTTCATAGGTAGGTACTAGGCTATCAGCCCTGGGGCCTATACAAGCCCAGCCAAAAAGGTACGCTGGCTTATGCCACCCAAGAAAATAATTTTCCTGTGCCTCTGTTGAGCAGAGCCACAGAGGTGATCCTCGGGGTGAATTTCTTATTTCCCATCCAGTCATCAAGATTTTTCTTGAAGAGTGCTAATGAGGAGCTTTGTTTGATATAGATAGGTAGTTTATTCCAGGGTATGGGAAGTCTCTGGGACAGGAATCTATCCCTCCGGCATGTTCTGTTTATTGTGGTGACAAGGTTTAGGTCCCTAGAGCGTGTAGCTCAGAGGGATTGGGATTTCTTTAAGTGGAGCATGTCCAACAGCTCTGGATTTGACATAGCTTTGTATGTTAGGCAGAGATCACCTCTGAGTAGGCGATATGCAACGGAGTAAAGCTGGAGTTTTTTGAGATGGTCTGCGTACAGCATCTGTTTGAGGCCAGTAATCCTCTTTGTGAGGTATTTCTGCAGCCTTTCCAATTGTTGTAGATGTCTTGAGAGGTACATACAAAAAGGGGCGTTGTACTCTATAATCGGTCTAATGAGTGATGTGTAGAGGGGAACAATGACCTCTTTTTTTCTGGATGAGAAACCTTTTGTGATGAAGTGTGCCACATAGAAGGATTTCCTGACTACTGTGGCAATGTGGTTATCAAAGGAGAGACTATTGCCCACCTGTGTAACAAGGTCTCTTATCACACTTTCGGTGTTAAGTATACTACCGCCTATGTTGTAGTTCATGGGTACAGAGTTTTTACCAAAGAGGATGACAATGCACTTTTTGGCATTGAGCTTGAGGCCATGGCTTTGACACCAGGCATCTGTATCAGTGAGGCCCTTTTGTAGGATGTCCACATCATTAGTAGTTTAGATTATGGCTCCTAGTTTGCAGTCATCTGCAAACATCGTTAGCCAAAGACCTTCTGTGTTAGCCTGTACTTCAGAGAAGGAGATACCAAACAGGAGAGGACCCAGGACTGAACCCTGTGGTACTCCACTTGTCACTGGTCTGAAGTCTGTGCTGTGCTGCTTCATTTGCATATATACCCATATACCCATGGATCCTAGCTCCCCAAACACCCACCCCAACACATCACTGACACAACAGTCATCCATTCTCCAGTTGGAAACACAGTGTATCCACACCACTAAACATTGGCCACTCTCTACTCCTCTGGATCCATCCCATGGGTTGACTCAATCCAAGTATCCTCAGACATCCCAACCTTTTGGCCCACAAACATTGGTGACATGAGTGACTAATAGGACACTATTCCCAATATTTGGGTTGTCCTACCTGGGACACACATGTATTTATTTCAAGATTAGACTCTATACTTCATTACTTTATTACTCCAGTTAACAAGACACTAAAATAAATTTATAACTAAGACTATATGATAATGCGCATGTTACACATGTAAACCAGTGATGTACTAGTTCGGCAACATTATATTACAAATAGGACCGGTTTAGTGAGACCGGTTTAGTGATTGGCATTGACGTAGCTGGCAAATGACAGGAATGATTCAAATATTTCATAATGGGAAAGTCCTCACATTTTATTCTTTTGAGAACAGTACTAACTTTGAAACTAAATACACAATTCTGAATTATTGCCAATTCATCCCTACCCTCTGTCTTCTCGTAACTCTGATACTATAGTATTGCAATATACAATGGAAACAAAACAACAGCTTATTTTGCCTTGGAAGTTTATATCTCAGCAGAATTGTGGAAATGTCACAAAGACATACATATATGTATATGTATGTATATATATATATATATATATATATATATATATATATATATATATATATATATTGATGACAACCATTTCATGACAGTCTAAGTAAGGCCTGCACTGTTACAAAGGCCATGCATTTGGCATGAAATTGAGTCGGGATATATAAGTCACAGTGCAGAGAAGGAGGTCACCATCTTTTCTGTACTGGACTATGAATAAATGTTTATTTAACATCTGTTACCTGAGTATGCAGACTGTTCCAATGAGTCAGGATTCCATTCAGTCATGACTTGAGCCTTAGAGGCCAAACAACACAACTAAATATACACGAGAATCATACCACTCAACCTCTTAATGTAAGAAGTATAGCCAAAGCCAAATATAATTAGGGGTAGGAGGTCAAAGATTGGGACATTCTGGGATCATTTCAGTAGGTCTGCTTGGCAGATTCCCAGTAAATTGATCAATGGGGTGGCGTGAGCTGACACACCTTGCCTAGGCTTATAAATACCCTTCGGCAGATAGCCTAGTACCTACCTATGAACCTATTACATTTATGGTTATGCACAACCTATTATTCTATCTACTGTTGAGGTTTGTAAAGGCACTTTCATGTTATTTATGTCTGCAAAGGAATGAATGTGGTACAGGGAATGCACTGCTACATATGGATGTATGTACGTATGTGTGTATGCATATATATTTATAACAAACTCGCTGACCTCCACGAGGTGGTCCAATTAGAACCGGCCCATCCGACCCTAACACTCCTGGATCCATATTACATACCCATGGTTTCTCCACCCCACCCGAGATCCACATACACACAAACCACCAATTCTCCAGTTGCTATCCCAGCCATAACACACCTCCACACATTGCCCTCTCCCCAGCAGTTGGGACCCTACACATATGTTTTCTCCACCCATGTATCATCAGGTCCTGTTTCACAGGTCTTTGTAGGTTACATACAGGTATTCAGGGTAGGTGTAGTTATTCCATACCTGTGTGGTACAGTAGAAGAGAATAGCTAGGGAGTAGGCAGGTAGGTAGTGGGGGTGACATTGTAACTGTATAGTAGCCCGTAGGTATAATTGGATGGGGAGCAATAGGGAAGGTATGTCAGATGTTGGGATTTGTATGCGAGACAGGACAAGAGGTGTCAGTATCACTAGCTGATGTAGTGGTATAGAGTGTGAGGTGGGGGAGTTGCAAGGTGGTGAGCCTGTGCTGCTCCAGCTGTGCTTGTGGTTTCCCTTCATATGTTAGTTACTTGTGTCCTGTAGGACAGCTGTGATACTACATGTGGGTTCGGGTTCCAGATACTGGCAATATAGTGGGGGAAGAGGGTGTCACCTATGTGTACCTGTAGACATTAATAGAAATGGAACAGGGGCTGATAGGTATGTTTTGTGCATGGGGCACAAAGGGGGGTGTTAGTAGGGGGATTATCCAGGGATGTGCAGGATGGCTGCAGGGAAGGTCCACAGCTGGCCATGTTGTCTACAAGAACAGCTGTGCATATGCACTGCATTTGGTGTTTGCGTCAGACACTCACACCCCTGGGTGGGGGTGAGGACTACAATAATACCTTGTGATGCCTATTACATCGGCTTACATGCCTACAGTGGGGTATTGTGACCATGTGTTCATAGATGTTGTGTAGTGGGTTATGCAACAACACATATGGTTATAACGTACTTAGCCATGTAAACTGGACTGTGCTGCGGTGGGACCCATATCGGGAATGACTGCCCGTTAGGTGTAAGCATGCCTGTCGACTATACAGAATCCATGGCCTGTCCAGAGTTTGCTTCATACTATTGGTGTGTTCCTCTTACAATCTGTACCTGTCTGGCTAATACCTAGAAACTGACACCATTAAATACAGACAAGTAATTGGGTTTAGGACCCCCACATCCTTCAGCCGAGACATGCTAATGCATAACCTATTATTCTAACAGTTTTCTAAGGTTGTAAGTGGAATATGTGCTTTCTGTCTCTATTTGTTTCCCCAACGGTTTAGGCTCTGTCCAGTGGTTTTGCTCTTAGGGGTTGAGAGGTATGGGCATAAGCTCTGCCCAATTCGCAATATTACTTACATCCCCGGGCAGTCCTAATACAACTGCGCCAGTCAACACCTGCATGCCTAGGCCCATAATTGCATACCCATAGTTTCCCCAGCTGCCCCTCCTCTACAGCACTTATCCTTACTGTGGGTGCAGGTGGGGTCTAACCACACCACTACACACTGCCCACTCCCCACTTGACAGGACCCATGTCATGCATTGTGTCAATCCATGTGTCATCAGGCTTGCACAACCTACTGGTCCGTGTACGTATACAGCCTGGTTGGATAAATCATTACAGGGACTGACTACAATGATCATTAATTTTTGGGGTGTCCCACAAGGGACACTGATGTCTTTGTTTCAAGATTAGACTTGGCAGGTCTCTCCCACTTGTAGTATCCTGCCTGTGGTCTGGGAAGCAGTGGTGTGTTTACTTGTATCATGTGTTTGTATGTTTCACCTGTCTAGGTGGGGGTGGTTGATGCTACATGTTACACGTTTGGTGATTGGACCCCTCACCCCCATTTGCATGGCCTGTGAACATATGTTATTCATTACTGCTGTATCATATCCTAGCTATTTACATGTGTATATTTACACACACATACACACACACACACACACACACACACACACACACACACATATATATATATATATATATATATATATATATATATATATATACATTACTATATACAGATATATCTGTATATGTATGCATACATGTATATATTTATATATTGCTGTCTATATATATCTAACAACATATGGGTGTATGGGTGTCTGCATATGTATATATCTTTATGTGAGTATACATATGTATTCTGTCGCTGTATGTTTACATTTGTACTACGGAGAGGGAGAGGTATATCCCCAAGTAGCTATGGGTAGATATACACACACATTCCTCTACATATATACATCTTCATCTGGTTATTCCATTCTTTGCCATGTAGATTAGACTTTGCTACAGTGGGACACGTAGCGGGTGTGGCTGCTCGTTGGCTGACGCCACTGCCCAATGAACACTTTTGCTCACATCCCTGGGGCTGTCCTTATAGACCCACATCAGCCAACACCTGCACACCTAGACCCATAACTAGCTACCCATAGTTCCCCCACCCGCACCTCCTCTACATCACCCATCCTTACTCTGGGTACAGGTCGGATCTGAACACACCACTACACGCTGCCCACTCTCCACTTCATGGGACCCATGTCATACATTGTCTCAACCGATGGATCATCAGGCTTTTCCACCCATGTATTCCGGTTATGTACACACCCTAACAAGAATGGTCGTTGCATCGGCTTCCTTTGGATATATGTCAATTTTTGGGGCATCCCACAAGGGACGCTTCTGTCTGTGTTCCAAGATTAGATTTCACAGGTGCACTCTGAACTCCCCCCCAGTTGCATCCTGCCTGTGGTCAGGGGAGCAGTGGACTATTTACATTGTTTGTGGGTTTGTGTGCATGTTTCCTCTGTCTGGCTGGATGGGAGGGAGGTCATGCTATGTGTTACATGTTTCTTGCTTGGGCCCCTCACTTCCATTGGCATAGCCTGTGAACATATGTCATTCTTGTGTGCTGTTTCCTATCATAGCTGTATATCTATGTATATCTACGCACACACACACACACACACACACACACACACACACACACACACACACATATATATATATATATATATATATATATATATATATATATATATATATATATATTTATATATATATAAATATATCTAGGTTCATAGGTTCATAGGATCATACTAGGCTATCTGCCCTAGGGCAATTATAAGCCTAGCCCAATTTTGTTTGGCTTATGCCACCCCTTGATTTCAGTATACTGTGCCCTTTTTAAGGTTTAGTTTGCTGTGCCTCTGTCTGATAGTGACATGGAAGCAATCCCCGGGACAAACCTATGATCCCCCATCCACTCACCAAGATTCTTCTTGAAGAGATTCAGTGAGGTGCTCTGCCTAACATGAATTGGAATTCTGTTCCAGTGTGAAGGGAGCCCCTGGGTTATGAATCTGTCCCTCCAGCAAGTTCTATTTATTTCATTGCTGAGGTTCAAGTCCCTCAAGTGTGTGGCTCTAAGGGATTTAGATTTACTGAGGTGGAGCATGTCCATTAACTCTGGATTAGACATAGCTTTATATGTCAGGCATAGATCGCCTCGAAGTAGGCGGTATGCAACTGAGTAGAGCTGGAGTTTTTTTAACCGAGCAGCATATGGAATCTGTTTGAGTCCCTTGATCCTCTTGGTGAGGTACTTTTGGGGTCTTTCTAATTGCTGCAGGTGTGGGGTAAGGTACATCCCAAAAGGGGCATTGTATTCTATGATGGGCCTGATGAGGGATGAATAAAGGGGCACGATTACCTCTCTTGATCTAGATGTGAATCCTTTCATGATGAGGTGGGCTATGTAAAAGGTCTTTCTAACCACTTTGGCAATGTGGTTGTCAAAGGAGAGATTGCTATCAACTTGGGTCCCCAGATCCCTAATTACTTTCTCTGTACTTAATGGGTTACCGTCTATGTGATAATTTATGGGCACATTGTTTTTGCCAAAGGGTATGACTATACACTTTTTGGCATTTAGCTTTAGACCATGGCTCTGGCACAAGTTATCCATCTCTGTGAGACCTTTTTGAAGGATGTTTATGTCAGCTGGAGAGTTGATTATGGCACCTAGTTTGCAGTCATCTGCGAACTTGGTGAGCCATAGTCCTCCCACATTGGCCTGTACCTCGGAAAAGTATATACCGAACAAGAGCGGTCCCAGGACAGAACCTTGTGGAACGCCACTTGTGACCGGTTTCGAGTCTGATATGGCTCCAGCAACTCTCACTCTGTGGGTTCTGTCTTTGAGCCAGTTTGTGACCCATCTTGTGACATAGGGGTTTATATTTAAGCTGGATAGCTTATCTATGATGCCTGAGTGGGGTATTGTGTCAAATGCCTTTGCTAGGGCCAGATAGGCTGTGTGGATTACCTTCCCTTGATCTATGGCTTTGGTGACTGTTTCGAAGAAGTCAACCAGGTTCAAAAGGCAGTATCTGCCCTTGATGAAGCCGAACTGGGTAGGATCTAGTGTCTGTAGGTCCCCAATGTCTTTGTTTATGAGCTCCATGATGATCCTCTCCATAGCCTTGCAGACTAAGCTAGTCAGGCTTATGGGGCGATAGTTTCCAGGGTCCGTAGAGGCTCCACCTTTGTGGAGTGGGACCACTGTTGCTGTACGCCATTCTGTGGGCACATATCCTGTAGTGAGGCTGAGATTGTACAGCTGTTTTATTTGAGAGATTAGTTCTTCTTGGAGTTCATGTAGGACGCAACTCAGGACGCCATCTGGTCCCATGGAAGCAGTGTTTTTTGCTTTGGAGAGGGCAGCCTTCACCTGAGCATCAGAGATGTTTGGGAGGCAGCCCTCTGCCTGGATAGATACTTGCTCTTTTTTTGGGGGGGGGGTGGAGAAGTTTGCTCTTTTTTGGGAGGGAGGGGATGGAGAAGTTTGCACTGAACCTGTCTGCCAGGATACTGGCGATGTCTGTGGGTGCAGTGTATTTTTTGTCATTTAGAATCAACTCAGAACAAGTCTGGGAGTTGCATCCCAGGTTCCTAACATAACTGAAAAAAGCCTTGATTGTCTTTAGTGTCCTGAGCAATTTTTCTCTCGAAGATGGCCTTGGAGGATTTTATGAGGGATCGTAATGTTTTGCTAGTACTGATCTGAGATGCCTTCCCTATTAGGGATTTTGCTCTATCATGTAGTATCTTCCTCCTTCTGTTGTTCAGTTTATTTATGGCTGGGGTCCACCAGACTGGACGCCTGCCTTTGGATGTTTGGGTTTTGTTTTTGTTTGGGATAGCATGATCCATGCATTCCTGGAAGTGTCCATAGAATGCATTTATATAGGATTCTGCAGTTTGGGCCATAGTTTCCACTGGCTCTGGGGCTTTGAAGGATTCCACTTCGGTTTTGAGAAGTGAGAAGTTTGCTTTTGAGAAGTTTTTCACTGTGGTTTTCTGGGCTGGGGGTGGGGTCGGGATGTGGACATCCAGTGAAATTAATTTATGATCTGATCTTACCAATGAGGGATATACTTCAGGTGTGGAGCATAGAGTCCCCATGTTGGTAATGATGAGGTCTAGTATGTTATCCCCTCTTGTGGGAGTGGTGACTAGTTGTTCCATAGCATTTGAGTTTATAATTTCCAGGAACCTTTGGGCTAAGGTGCTGGGGCTTGAGTAGTGCTCCCAGTCTATGTTTGGGTAGTTGAAGTCACCCAATATAATGGTGTTCGGAGAGATCTTCATGTTCTCCAATGTTTTCAGAAAAGCCGAGTGGGATTCTTGACTTTGAGAGAGTGGTCTGTAGGATGCTATAAACTAAAAAGCAGTCTTGCCCACTGTTAGTTGCACATGGATGGTCTCCAATACTTCGTGCAATGCCACTAACCTGGAGGTGTGGATATCCTTGATAAATATGAACACTCCCACTCCTTTTGTGGTTCGGTCCAGGTTTTGGGGCCAAAAAGCATGATATGAGGTATAACCTGGTAGTGCTGGGTGCTCTCTGGAGCCTTGAACCAGGTTTCTGTCACTGCACAGATATCGATGTTCTCCATACTGAGGAGAGCTTTTAGTGCGTGTATCTTGAGGTTAAGACTTCTGGCGTTTAGCAGCACTACCCTTAGTTTCTTGTTTCTTGTGCTGTCTATGGTGGTGGGTTTGACTTTTGAGCCTTGCCTAAAAAAGGCACTATGGGGGTGGCAAGAGCCTTTGCCAATATCCGAAAGCCCAGTGGTGACAAGTGCAAGCCGTCTTTAGCGAAGCAACATGGCTTGTCGAGCATGTCATCCCAGGCTGACAGACACTGGATCCCCTTAGAATGACACCAAAATTTTAGCCAATTGTTAAAATCGATCATTTTGTCTTTCTACTGTGGCATCATTCTAGGTGAGGGTAAGATGCTGCTCAAGGTCAGGGTCATACCGGCCTGGGCTACATGATCAGAGAGCTCCTCTATGTCTCTTTTCATGTAGTCCAGGGAGGTACGTCTCAGGTCATTCACACCAGCATGTACAATGACTGAGTCATATTTGTATTTGCTTTGGAGTCACCTGAGTGCTTGCGTTATGTGGCGGATCCTAGCGCCCGACAGGCAGCTCACTGTGACCTTCTCTTTATTCAGCCTGGTGAGCGGGACATCAGTGTGTCTGACAATAGAGTCACCTATTACAAGAGTATCAGGTGTGTTATTCAGCCTTAAGGGCTGTGGTTGCTTGGCACACTGACTTTGTGGGCTATGTGTTGTGCGTGTTTTGTTTTGGGGTAGCGTTTGCTTGTATTTCTGCTTTGGAGGTCTCTGTTGCTTAGGTAGATTTTTATTTAGAGCCTCCGAGTATGTTTTTGTGTATTTATGTGTTTGGTTCGCTGATGTGGTGGGACTATGTGATACTGGAGTTGTGTTGTTTGAGGTTACCTTCTCCTCCTGACTGGTTTCACCAGTTTTGAGATGAGAGAGATCAGCCTCCAGTTTGGCTATATGGTTGCATCTCTCACATATATTTGAATCTTTTTGGAGGAGGAGAGGGTTGTCCATGTACATGAGACAGTTGTAACATTGCCTCAAAATTCCCAGATTCACCAGCTGGACTGGAGAGGAAACCATTGACTGACCTTTGGACATGCTAGAGTAATATAGGGAAACTGAATTAAGACAGACCAATAGGGGACAAGGTAATCATAGAGAGTATAAGAGTAAGTAGTGCTTATGGTTTTATAGTGCTAACTTGTAAGATTACTTATTTGGACCAGTGAAGGGCCTTAGAATGAGAATATGGTGTTTAAATTGAGAGATAGAGCAGTTCTAAGGGAAAAAGTGAAGAGCAGACTTTGTGGAGCCAGGAATAGTTTAAACCCAGTTAGGCGGCGCTGCCCGTTGTTGCGCTATGCACAAAAACGCACAAAACCGCGCAAAAGAGGGATTTAAGAGAAGAAGATCAAGGAGTTAGGAAATGATCCAAAATGGCCAATAAAACTACAGTTTCAAGTCAGTAACCACTCCCACAGGGGCATGCAGGCTGCTCAATGTTTATCACTGCCACTGATGAACAGAGAGGCTTCCCTTTAGCCCAAGCAAAAAATGGCCTCCAAGAAACTTACAAACAGTTCAGAACAGCAAGCCTGTAACTGAACTTTTTTAAATCTCAGAAAAGTGGGAAAAAAGCAAGATTTTTTTGGGGGGGTTTTTTTGTTTTTTCAGAGATAGCAGAGGTTCACAAGTATCAACAAGTTATAACAGTGCAGTAAATGACCCCACACTTGAGTGCTAGGCCAGAGACAGATAAAATGCAAGTTTTGAGAAAAAACGATTTTAAAAATAAGTGCAAACAGGAAATTCAGTAAACAGCTCTAGGTTGTGCTCTAAATACAGTTACTAATGCAGAAATCAAGTTTAACAAGCCAGAAAATGCTCAAAGTAGGCGGCTATGCAGAAAAACTTAGCAAATAATCTGAAGAAAAATACTTAAAATCTCAAAAGTGGGAGTATGTCTGCATATATATATATATATATATATATATATATATATATATATATATATATATATATATATATATACATATATATATATATATATATATATATATATATATATATATATATATATATACATACACATATATACAGGTGGAGGAGACCCTGGAGAGGTGGAGATATGCTCTAGAGAGAAGAGGAATGAAGGTCAGCAGGACTAAGACAGAATATATGTGTGTGAATGAGAGGGAGGATAGAGGAATGGTGAGGATGCAGGGAGTAGAGGTGGTGAACATGGATGAGTTTAAGTACTTGGGATCAACAGCTCAGAGTAATGGTGAGTGTGGAAGAGAGGTAAAGAAGAGAGTACAGACAGGATGGAGTGGGTGGAGAAGAGTGTCAGGAGTGATTTGTGACAGACGAGTACCAGTAAGAGTGAAAGGGAAGGTCTACAAGAGGGTAGTGAGACCAGCTATGTTATATGGGTTGGAGACAGTGGTATTGACAAAAAGGCAGGAGTCAGAGCTTGACGTGGCAGAGTTGAAAATGTTAAGATTTGCACTAGGTGTGACGAGGATGGACAGAATCAGGAGTAAGTATATTAGAGGGTCAGCCCAGGTTGGAAGATTTGGAGACAAAGCCAGAGAGGCAAGATTATGCTGGTTTGGACATGTGCTGAGGAGGGATGCAGAGTATGTTGGGAAAAAGATGCTAAGGATGAAGCTGCCAGATAACAGGAAAAGAGGAAGGCCTAAGGTAAGATCTATGGATGTGGTGGGAGAGGACATGCTGGTGCTTGATGTGACAGAGCAAGATGCAGAGGACAGGAAGAAATGGAAACAGTCGATCTGCTGTGGTGACCCCTAACGGGAGCAACTGAAAGAACAAGAAGAAGATATACTTATATGTGTATATATATATATATATATATATATATATATATATATATATATATATATATACACATATATATATATATATATATATATATATATATATATACATATGTGTGTGTTTATATATATATATATATATATATAAATATATGTGTATATATCTGCATACATATATATATATATATATATATATATATATATATATATATATATATATATATTATATCTAAATCCATGTGGGTATATGGGATGTATAGCCTTAATCTCGCTTATCTGTTGCTATGATGGCTTAGTGGTTAACTACTGTGACTATAGTGTACAGGGTCCTGGATTTGAGCCTTCCTGAGGAATTTTATTTTGTTGCTGGGTGGAACTTGGGCCATTGGATCCAGAGTGATTAAGGCACTTTACAGCGGCTGTAAGTGCATTTGCACGGGTTTGCATGACGGTGAGCACTGCTAACCTCCGGTTACAATTTCTTACACTCATTAACTTCTACTTTGCTTACTCTGTGTGGGCAATAATTACCCCCACGCAAGTGCACTTGGACACGCTTACCGCTGCTTATTTGTGCTTAAACCTACGTACATGTGCCTTATTCATTATGACACTAACACTTCACATGTGCATTTCATGTAGTACTCCAGTTCATATTTAATTGTTATTATGTAGGTTATATGGCAAAATGATGTAAAATTATGTTCATATAAGATTTCCCATGGAAAATTATTTGTGCTGCAGTGGGACTCGATCCGGGAATGCCTGTTCGTTAGGCAGATGCTCTAACCACTCCACTATTGTTGTGCTGCTTTATTTGCATATATATTCCTTGTTATCCTCTTCAGCCTTTTTAGCTGCTTTAACCGTAGCTAGGTGACGGGGAAACCCACGCACCTATGGTTAGCTGCACTCGAGGTTTTAAAACACATCAATAATAGAGATTCTTTATTTTATTTGACTGTACTGTTGCTGTTGAACACATGGGGACTGTTGGTTTGGATATGCGGACACTTGTGAGCTGTCTCACTTATTTATTTACACATTCTTCTGTTCTACTTTGCAGGGGAGTATTTATTCTGTGAGCTTGCTCTCAGACATGCCCCCTGCACTCGTCCATGCTTCGTGTAGCATTTGGAGTTCAGGCAGCGCACCTTCATTAATATGCATGGCACGCTGCAGTCCTCCTCTTCAACTGCTGCTTCCGTGCAGGACTAGATTAGTCCTGCACCGAAGATTAGTAAATCCGGGGGATTTTTTAACATTCTTTTAAGAGCACATTTCAGTAAATCATGTTTAAATAGGAGAGCTGAATATATTAGTAAAATGTTAATCTTCTGGAGGATGCTTTCTGTTTCTGTATACTAAATAGTAATACCTTTGCAATATTTTAAAACAGGTCCAGGCATTTCTAATGTCAGCACAGTGGCATTGAATAGAGAGATATGGCGACAGTTAACACAACGCCCCGACCCCCTGTACAAAATGGGAAAAGATGGTCGATGATAATTTATGGAATGACTATGGATACACTGACTATATCACTGCAAAGAGCACTTCTTACTGAAAACATTGATATTTGTGTATTTTTGCTCACCTTTAGTGCTCACAAAATACTTACATTTGTTTATCTTATGGTTTTTAAGTTTATTTTTCAGAAAATGAGCTGGAATGCAAGCATACCTCTCAATCTCCTAGAGCAAGAAATCTGGACAAAGCCATAAATAATGGGGTAGACAAAGCTCCCAAAATAGGGATACATTTTAAGTACTGCTATTACATACTTAGAAAGTTGATAGAATAGCAGGTTTTGCATTAGTGTGATTCCTCTGAAGGATAGGGATCCTAAAACTCAAATGTCTGTCATTATTTTCTGACTTCAAACCTCAATGATTTACCAGTGATTTGCCAAAACAACACAATTTTTATGAGAAACACAAAAATACAAGGCAAAAATCTAGACAGTCTGCCAAAATCTGTGCATTCGAGAGATATGAATGCAAGACGTGTAATCTGCATGAGATGTGGCATTCCAAACTTCATATTTGTTAATGAGTTAATTAAAAACGCTTAAATAACCATACTGGCAAGAAATGTACTGGTCAGTTTGTCACAACTTTATAAATAAAATAGCAAAAGTTAAATGCTCAACACAAGCATGTTTGACAAAATAGAACACTTTCTTATCCCTTATAAGAATACAGATTAAATATGAGACTTTAAATTGCTTGTATCATTTGTATATTCTCAGAAAATAAGCGTAGACTATACATCAACCTGCAAAACTCATAATATGAGTAAATAAAGTATACTGATCCTAACAAAAGCTCTTAGTCAGTGATGTCTCAATACTAAATCAGAAAAAAAAATATATATGTGTATATATATATATATATATATATATATATATATATAGATACACACACACATACACCCATATATTTACAACACTAGTCAGTGTATATTTTCAGAGAGTTTTAAACAAGGAATATGCATCTACTGCCTTCATGTAAATATGTTTCCTTTAGGAATATCTGAGCAGCACTATTATTAGTTCTGTGAAGGGGGCCTGGGTAAGGTATGGCAACATTTCTAACAGAGAGTATTAGATACATGACAAATCCTCTTACATGCCAAGAATGGATCAGTGGAAAATTTCAGCAATAGATTGAGGGCCATTACAGTGAGACTGAACAGAACAAATTAGTACTTATTAACCTGACTCCATTATTTCTGCTCATTTCACTCAAATACCTCTACTAATTTTAAAATGTACACAGAATTTGCCATGTTGTATTTACAGATGTTAATATAATTAGGGCCCAACCATATTGTGCTTGCAATTTTCTGTATACTTTGTCTGGTTATGGCCCATCATCCTCGTAAAGGAGAAAATAAAACAAGTTTCTGTCCATCAGATTACCCACGGTCAATATTTTCTACAATTAACTCCAACTGTAGGATTCATAATTCATCTTAATCCTCCAGAAAAATGAATAAATGAATAAAATAAAATCCTTTTCTCGCCATATACTGCTTGTTCACCTTTCTTTAGTGACTTTATAACCTGTAAAACCAGCCTGTAGTGCTCAGGAAGCTGATGCTTTTATGGAACAACAATGTGAAACGATATCTTTGACTATGCAGTTTTAAATGATTGATATTCTATGGTGTTACATGAACAGTCCCATGTGCTACAACAAGCTTCAGTTTCTGATACATGGTTTTCCTTACAGTTTGCATATATAGCTTCCATAAAACCATTTTTCATGTTTCTAGCCTCTTTTATATCCCATCAAAGTAGTACCATTTGTAAATTATGAAATGTATGCCATAATTTTTTCCTCAAGATCAATACTGCAAACTCCAATTACCTTAGCAGGATCTTTTCCCAGAATACAAAAACTCCCAACTCATTTCAATGACTATCTTCTCTTCTCTTCCTGAAGTTTATCAGCTCTGGTTCTACAGCTTTTCCTTTTATCTTACACTGTTGACATATAATGATCACTGGCACTATAGTCCTGTTTGTTCAGCTGTCAGAAGTGCTTCAAAAACTATTCAGAAGCAAAATTAACAAGTAACCATCAGAAGAAACACAGAAATATACCATCTCAGTTAATTGCTGAACCCAGCTTTATTCAAAATATTTGCTATTGACTAACTACCAAATTCTGAAGTTGTGCATCAGAAAGGAAAAAAAAAACCTGATTCATAATTCACCACCCTGACAGTAAGGAAACAGCACTCCTTAAAAGATAAAAGCAAATCATGATTTCAGCAACAAAACTGACTCAACACATCATTCACAACAAACCAAATAAACAATGTCAACCTTATATATGTATGTGTGTGTCTAAAGCAGGGAGTCTGTGATGCATTCCATCAAGTTGGTCCAGCTGGACAATTGTTGTCCTGTGTCCTCATTACTCACCACCAGTCACTTAATGTCACCTCTACTGTGAAGCAGTCAAAGTCAATGATCTAAGTGAAGTAATCTAAGTTAAAAGTTAAATCCGGAAAGAGACAAACAGTTCAAGACAATTGTTGCTTATTGTATAGTAGTAGTATAAAAAGAGGAGGAGTGGAACAGTCACGTTTCTCCTGAAATGGGAAAACAATTAAAAAAGCAAAAAACTTTAAAAATGTGCAACTTGTTGGGAGGGGGCAAAGAATTGGGACAGGCAGCATTTAAGTTGGGATGCTGGGATATCAGCCTATTATGACATTAAAATGATGGCTTCTATGGGTAGCAGGATGCATGAAACTCTTGGATGACTTGAAACCTGATAATTTAGGTTGATCTCCTTTGATTTCAAATCCTTAAAAGTTCCTGAATGTGTTTAAGATAATGGAACATCTTGAAACAAGTTTATTTTTTATTTTTGCATTTTTTTATGCAGACTAGAATCACTGCAACCCCAGATCACTGACTATATCTATGTCTGTATATACATCTATACATATACATATATATATATATATATATATATATATATATATATATATATATATACACATATATATCTATATAAAAACAACTCCTCTAATGATTTTTAGTACATGAATAATTACTCAGTCTATTGTAATATACATCATATAAGACAAAATAAGTTTGCTTAATGTGCCTCAACTGGTAACTTACAATACTCAGTATAACATTTTAGATAGCATTTCTATACCTTACATCTTTGAACACGCAGCCACTAATCCTACAGTGTACCAACTGCCATTCTGTAAGGCCAAACTTACATTTCCCTGTTGTCTTTCAAAATGCACCAGTGGTGTACCAGTGGATCTGTAAGCATTGTGCTACAAGTTAAACTGTGAATATAGTCATTTTTGTGCTAAGAGGCTACTCATATTTTATAACATAACACTACCTTTATATTTTCTTTTTCTCTCTAGATATCTATCCAAATGTTCCACTATAAAATTTAAAAAAATAAAATTGTAAAAATTACATGACGGCAAAATCTCCCATCCTATAAGAACAACATTTCTGAATCTTAGGCAGCAAGCCCACCCAAAATACCCACCAGAAAACTGAGTATTAATGTATGATATAACTATGTTTAAATTAAGTTAGCTTACTGGTTAATAAGAATAATATAAACATGGTTTTAACATTTATATCCTAGGATGCATGCTGCTTGAGGGACCTCCCATACAGTTTTTTATTATTAGCCACTCACTTTTGGTTACATAGTAGCTTGCATTGGTTACATAGTAACTTGCATGCAGCATCATATTCTACTTTTGAAATATGTCCATTTAAACAGTAGCAAATTAATAAAAAAAATGATTAAAAATACTTTTAGCCAGGAAACTCAGTCCCATCTACAATTACTATTATAATATCTGGGCAGTATCTTTCCATAAGAATAATGAGGTGCCTCAGTTTTTTTCCTGCTTTACAAGTACCTGACTTACTCTAGAGAATACATTGAATCATAACATATTTCCAATAATATTCTTCTTTAAAAGCAGCAGACTCATTGCTTGTTTTTGTAGAAACTTACCTGTTAGCGTATGGAACCCAGCTCAGCTCCCCTACTCTATCTGCAATACTACCCACCCCCACAGCAACTAATCTTAAACTTGCTAACTTGCTATATTACACTCTCCATATCCTCACCACCCAGTCAGAACCAAAAAATCAACCCTCCAATCACAAGAGCCTTTTCTCACTGCTAATAACCTCACAGATCCTAATATCCTCTCTCAGACCTGCCACCTTTTCATGCCTTCCACTCACTAAAATCCTTCTCAGTCCTTCTACTTTTCAATCAACTAACTATTTATATTCTACAAACTTTCCTTTTAGTAACAAAATATATATCTAATCTAATATCAGCCTCAACCACAAACCTCCCCAAAGTATGAAAATCTATTTCTATCACATAGTCTCAGCATTACTTCTCTTCTCACTCACACACATCAGAGTATCACACCTTGACAATAATACATAATTCCTCACCAATATATTCACAATCTCATGCATCCCATTCAATATACTAATATTCCTTCTCTTCTGAAATCCACCAAATCTCAATATTAAACTTGTACATTTACAAGTATGCAAAAACGAACAATTTCAAAATTGGTTATTTCCTAAAAATAAAATCTAAACCCAAATAATACTATCCCTTTTATTAGTTATCACAAAAATCAGAGTTAGTGGCAACACACACTCTAACCCAGGGCCTCTTTGCAACATTCAAACTAAATCTGCCATAAGCACCTCACCAATACTCTTCCTCCCTCAAGCAAACAGATCAAACCATTGAATGTTGACTTTTAGAGTAGCTGCAGCAAAACTCAGGACTTCTGTGCATGCATTGCTAAATATTCCATAGACATAGTAGTTGCAGTAGAAACCTGGTTGAAATCTGAGGTAAGTGAAAATGAAATACTACCACCAATTTTTTGTAATTACAGAAATGACAGGAAATAAAAATGTCGAGCTGGAATAGCAGCCATATATAAATACTCCATTAACATAACATTTCCACCCCCCCCCCCATTTCAGAAATGCCGAAATCCTAATTACCAATCTAAAAATGAATAACAAGAAAAGTCATATGCATCATTAGCTTATGCATCCTCCAGGGCAACGATATATCCACCATGGAAGAAATTCTACAATGGTTACACAACATTATCCAAGAGACCATTATTAGTGGAGATGTAATCATAGACAGGAAGCAAGCAAACTTAAACCTATGTGGCTTCAAATAACTAGCAGATGTCACCACAAGGGTAAACAATAAGTCAAACAAAGAAGTCACACTATATTGGATCCTTACTAACAAACCGGCAATAATAAATTCAGTCAGAATATTACTAGACATTGTCAGTTATCACCTTCCAACTTATGCTATCAGACCACAAATTAATATTATAAGATAAATAACCTATAAGGAAGTTCATAAAGTAAGAAAATCTAACCCAAACAACTTTAAATCTACCCTGGAACAATACAACTGAAACATCCTTAAAATAATGCCTTTAGATGAAGCCCAATCAAGTATTTTCAAAGATAATAAATGGACATGTACTCATTAGAACTAATAGAGTTATATCAAACCCAGCTCCATGGATAACTAGATCAACCAGACAACTACTTAAACAAAGGGATCCTGCTTAGAAAAACATGGTCCAAAAACAAAAATCAGACTATACTCCAAACTTTTAGACACCTGAAAAGGCTAGCTAAACAGCATATAAACGATGACAATAAAAAACATATTTCTCTGACTTTCAGTTCACCAACCAAAGTAATGCTAAATTGTTCTGGTCTAGAATTCAAAAATTGTCCCAAGCAGTGGAAAACCAGCACTCCTCCCCATCTAACACTAACTACACAAAAAACATTGCTGCTCAGTGTGATGCTCACTTTGTAACTTCTAGTATCTTTTAGCAGACAAAACCCAACACCCCTCTATTTCCCCTGCAGCCCAAAATAATAGCAGAGTACAGACTATATCAGTCAAAAAGCATCTACTAAACCTTAAACCCACAACAACAGCTGCAGACAACATCCCTAAAGACAAGATCCCTAAAGACTGCCACTGTAGTCATAGCTTACCCTGTCTCCATACTTATAAATAGATCCCTGGCTGAAAACAATGTCCCCGAAATATGGAAAAAACTCTTACATCTTACCTCTCACAGAGGCAGTAGCTCAACAGATCTAACTAACCACAGGCCTAATGCCATACCATAGCCCCTGTCAAAAATTCTTGAAAATGTGTACACTCACAACTCCTGCATTACCTCAGGAATCGCAATCTACTCTTCAGCATGAAGCACGTCTTTTGCCCTGGCCATAGCACCACAAATTTTATGCTCAACTTTACAAACACAGTCAACTACCACAGAAACAATGTTGGAATAGTCTCTTCCCTTTTCATTGACCTCTCAAAAGCTTTTAATATAGCATCTCATCAAAAACTTCTCTGTGAACTTTCCTTCCTAGGACTCCGCAATCAGTCCCTTAGCTGGTTTCTTAACTACCTACCAAATTGGCAGCAAGCAGTAAGCTAGCAGTAGGAGACCTTACCTTTCCTACCAACTAAGACTGGAGTACCCCAAGGATCAACCCTAGGGATCCTTGTATTCAAAATACTTATTAACAAACTCTACACAGCTTCCAAAGCAGAGACCTAAATCCAATAAACACATAAGGGCGCAGTCATATACTCAGCAGCAACACCAGATAACCTCAAGGCCATCACTTATAAAGCATTCATTTCCATAGAACCATAGCTATCAGACTGAAACCTCCTTCTAAATGTGAAAAAAAACAAAGTAATGTTTTTTGCCCCAAAACATTACTGTGAACATAAGCAAAAATTGCATGTGTTATCAAACACCACAAAAATTGAAATTGTCACAAACAAAACTACTAGGTGTCCTTCTGAATTATAATCTTAGATATGACCAACACACTTCAAAATTTAAAGAAAACCCAAAATAAATGTGACTCTCTCTACGAGGCCAACATATTTCTCACATATAACACTAAAAAAATGATAACCAATCCTTATCTATTCCCTTCCTTACTATATGCAATACCTATTTTCATAAATCATAACATCACCTTAAAAACAAAATTAAGCTTGTGCTACTGCAAAATAGCTACATTTGCTGATAATACCTCCTAGCTGTCACATTACTGTAAGGCCATAAGAGACCTAAACTGTCTGAAACTACATCATTACCTGTCCTGCTCCCAACTACTAACTGCCCATAACATAATATAATGTCTAGAAAAATGTGCATCTCTACAAACTTTAATGAAACCTTACATGTCCACAAGAATCCTATGATTCAGAAATGAATCCCTCCAAGTCGCAACCAAATCCAATAACTTTGCTGGTGACTTCTTAAACCCCTAACATGTCACCAAGTTATGGAACTCCACACCACTTGACCTAAAAAATATGTTCAAAGTAGCGCTAAAATAACATCTCAGCATCAACTGGCTCTGCTCCTGCACTACACCCGGACATTTTCCCAAAAGACACCCAATTTATATTCCTTAACTTTATTACAAACCTTCTTCTAACTGATTACAAAACCAACCCTAATTCCCTTTTTCCTCTCTCACTACTCACATACATCCTTACTAACCTCCTGTAAAATATGCCTTAATCAAAATCCTGCCACCTACCTTTCTCTCCTTTCGGTATACACCTCCTCTATCTCCTGTACTGTCTGCCACCTCCTTACCTACCCTATTGCCAGCACATGCCACTTTCCCCACTCCCCACTTTATCACCATTATATCAGCCTCAATCTCCTTCCCACCTGTTTCTCTACTCTTTTGTTTCTTACTTTCTATTTCTTACTTAAAACAACATTGTATACTATAATCCTTACTGTTAACCTGACAACAACATAATATTCACTCATGAAAGCAGGCCTATGCTCCTCTAAGCATGCGAACCTGTGCATAACTGTCTACTGGAAAATATGCTGTTTCTGACCTTACTATAAACTAAATATACATATACACTGTTTAAACAATCATATCCGAATTTACAAATACTATGTATACTAAATGCAAATCTTATAGTACAAAAAATATCAACAGTCCTTTTGATATTTTTTATAATATAAGGTTTGCATTTAGTATACATAGTATTTATAAATTCTGATTATGACTTGAACAGACATTGTGTAGCTCCTCTCTGTTGCACACTCTCTCCATATACTCCTCCTTAATGTCCCTTACCTTTGTTCTTCCTTTTGATTTTTTAAATATTACATAATTAACCTCACCTTCGTATCTCCCTTAGCTTACCAGCTTGTCCCCTTTCTTCCCAAATCTGCTTCTTGATTCCCAACTATTTCTTGTCAAATTTGATCTTCAACATCTTTTTTAAATATAGACTCTTTATTATACTCAGCAAACAACATAAATGCAGTCACATCCATAAATATGCATCCTTTAAACCATGTAGCTGTTTTGAGCGTCACTATAAACCCTTATTTCTCTTTTCCCTGTTTCTCTCTTGTTTTCTGCATTCCTGGTGTCTCATCCGCCTCACTTTTTTCTTTTTAAACTGTATCTCAATCACTGTAAGCCAGAGACCATGGGTTGTTGTTTATTGATTTGATTCCTCCAATCCCTATAATTTTTCTATGGCTATTTATTTGCAAAACTTGATAAATTTCCTTCTCTGCGGTGGTGGTGCTGCGGTAGCATTGTCACCTCAAAGCAAGACGTTGTTCTGTTCGATTCTCAGCTAGAGCATCTTCTGTGTGGAAACATGCATGAATGGGCGTACCTTCATTGAAGGTTGTGCATCAGGGCTGGCAACTCGGCATGTAAAAATCTACTGCCAATCATTAGCAGACCGGAGTTCGGCTGTGGCGACCCCTAACTGGGAAAAGCCAAAAAGACACAACAACAACTTGATACAGTTCCTTAATTTTAGAATATAATACTCCTGTTTTTTAGTTTTAGTTTACTTTGCTGCAAAGATTATTAGTGGTAGTGACCCTCTCTGGCATGGACCATTTATCCTTACCTTTTGTCCTTTACCATTCAAAACTGTTCACTACTAGTCCCTTGCATGAGCCCTATACTTAATAGCTCTTAGGTGTTCTTTTGGTAAGTATCCTTAAGCACTTTTAAGAGTGGATTTTGTGCTGGGGATATACTTATCAAGATTATCTTTTTCCTGATTTTGGAGTGTAATCATATACTACATGTAGTATATAGTCACTGCATAAGGAATGGGTTATAGCGTAAAGTAACTCATTGCAGGTATATGCACTGCGCTTTTCTGTTGTTATTATTATTGATGTTCAGTAGAAATAATGGGAGAGATACTGCATATCATAAAAAGGGCAGGCATTGCTTTGAACTAGCTGTGCTAAATATCTTATCATAATTTACCATGTTTCACATTTTAACTCCATAATTCATTGGGATAACAGGAACTGCCTGACACATTTTTATCTGATTGTTATTGATATACAATACATAGAATACCCTTGATACAGAAAAAAAATAACAATTTGTCAATATTTTTATGCTTGTTTCACACAGCATATTATCCTGTAGAGTCTGTGTAAGCAGGCCAAGTGAAAAACTACAACTGCACACTCACCAGATGAGTTACAAGTGCCAATGGCAACAAATGCTAGTAAACACCTCTGATTTAAACCAAACTAAAATGCAAAATAAAACATATTTACATATAATATTATAAAACTGTGAACATTGACAGAAATTGAAAGATTCCACAGCAGACAATCACTTCAATTGCCTTTCTTAGTTTTTTTTCAAACTAATACAAAAAATCAAAATAACACAAATTGTTTTATAAATAAGAACATCTAGAAAAAGTACCATGAAGTTTTATTTGATGGGGTATGTAAGAATGATTATAACTTGTGAACTATATTTATTTCCCCTCCCCCAGTATAATTGTTTGGCAAATATTGCTAATCCATTTTCCTGTATGTCAGAAAAATAAACTGCACTATTTAATGGCTATCTATCACTCTACTTTCTGTCATGGTCATATATGGACATACACAGCTTGATGAAGAATAATCACAGCATATATTTTTTTACAAAACAGATGAGCTAAACAAATCTTCCAGTTACATCTACAGAATAGTATTAAATAGTTGTCATAAACTTAGTAACCACTGTGAAGACTGGTAGAGAAGGGTTGAAGGCTGCCAGCCTAGTCAAAATAGAATTTAATACATAAGTCTGGCATTTGTAAATATAAATATGAAATACAGGCTTGTTTCTTAAATTAAAGAAAACACGTAAAATGTGAACTTCAAGATTGTAGCAACATTGCCATCTGCGGTAAGGAAAACTAAACCAAGATTTTCATATGTTCTTTGAAATTAAAATTATATTTTGTATGTCCTTTGAAGTTAGAATTTGGAGTCGATAAGTCTGGAGTAAGCATCCTGCCTATTGTTTTAAGACTAAAGTTAATGAGCAGAGTTTACATGTGGAATGCCCTTTATTGCTCTAAGTGTAAAAGAATGTAAATGCAGTTTCTGTGGTCTGGGAACCAGGAAAGTGTAAACAAATGATGTAATGTTTTATCAGAACTGCAGTTTTAATTTAAACAGTGAGAACCACAGATTAAGCATTTTGATCTGACTATTCAACTCAGCACTGCCTTGCTCTATGTAACTAAGTTATTATAGAAGTATATTTCTTGTAGAAATAGCTAGGACTATAAAGGTTAGACTGAGTGTTTTCTGTTATGTCAGAACTGTACTACTGATTTATTTTACATTTCTGTGTGATCTCTGAACTCTTGAGTAGCACTGTGGTGTAGTAGTATTGTCTTATGTTTTTAGTATTTATTATTAAATATTTTTAAAACCTCTTAACTGTGGCTGGTTTATGTAGAGATAATTAAGCTCTAGAGTACATTGCATGCTTATAAGTGATCCTGTAATAACCACTTCCAAAGCCTTAAGATTGCTTATGTTGCAATACTATTGGATAATAATATTGCACAGTAATAACTGGACACCCTTTTAAGGGCATTTGGGTAGCTGATAATTATTACCTGGTGGTGACAGCAATTACTACTGTATAGTCTGGGTAAAGTGGCACAAGTGGAGAATTTGTATCAGCCTTTCCCAGGAGTATATGTGAAGTATAAATCAACCAAAAAAACAGCAGCAGCAACACGGCAGGGTGAAGCAACCAAAAACCAAAAAAATATAAGAATCACCAAAAAGCACTAATGAATTGATGAGGAACCCAAGAATAGTCTTTTAGTGTAAAAACGTTTATTCACTATTCGTCCGAGGACTTAATCAGAAAAACATGTTACAAATATTGAGTCAAATTTAAATATATAAGCCAAAAACAGTCAACCAATCACATTTAAAAATTCATTACAGCCATAACATATTTAAAGCCACAAAAAACACAAATTAATA
This sequence comes from Protopterus annectens, assembly GCF_019279795.1. Taxonomy (NCBI): domain Eukaryota; kingdom Metazoa; phylum Chordata; order Ceratodontiformes; family Protopteridae; genus Protopterus; species Protopterus annectens. Next base: position 978,258,521 of record NC_056729.1, read on the forward strand.
AATTTATTTAATAACCATGATGTGTAGAATAATAAACAATGGACAACTGTTGCTGTTCATTGGTGCTTTTGGGTGATTCTTATCTTTTTTTGAAGCTGTATAAATACTTATCTCAAAGTGTGTGTATTTGTCAGCTACTTGAGCAGGGACACAAAGCACTGGTTGGACAGAGAGGGTACTGGAGGTTAGCTTGACAGCTAGGCTGAGATCTGGACCCTATAGCTGTGCCAGTGGGGAGTCTTATTGGGGACCTGGGGAGCAAGGGAGCAACCAGCTTCAGACTGACTGTGATCTCTGTGTGCACTTAAGGGAAATTGTACTTTACTGTGTGTATTTGTTATCCTTTCCTCTTATATGAGACGCCCTCTCTGGTGTTAGTGGTGAGGGCTGAGGGTCCTTGATTGCTGGGCCACGGCACAGCTGTCACATGTGGTTTGCAGTGGTGGGATTCACTTCACATTTGTGGTGGCGGTGGATATACACCACATATTAATTAGTTGGCAAATACTAATTGGTTTGTAGTGGTGTGGGTAGATTGAATCCTGTAGCTTATGTACAGTGATCTCTGAAGGTGTTTTGTGCTCTAAAACAGCCACACAGTGAATACTCAGAGTTCAGATCACAATTGTTTGATTTCTTTTGTTAGCTTAGTTAGTCAGGATGAGCAGGCAGCATGTCAGCAGAGGAGTATGGAAAGCTGACAAAGAGTCAGCTGGTGGAGATGTGCCAGGCTAGGGGACTGGTGCATGGAAACCTGACTAAGGCAGACCTGATTGCAGCCTTGGTTACAGCTGCATTAGAAAACAGCATCCAGGAGGACAATCAGACTGGCAGTGGAGATACAATATCCTCAGAGAATGGACAGCTCACCTTTCTGTGAAGGACAATCAGACTGGCAGTGGAGATACAATATCTTTGGAGACTGGACAGCTCAACCTTTCTGCAGTGGACTTAAAAATCCAGCTGGAGTTAAAGAGACTTGAGTTGGAGGCCAGGCATTTGGAGATAGAAGCCGAAGAAAAGGAGCATCAGAGGAGGCATGAGAGGGAAATTCTGCCTCTTTGCCAGAGTCATGGAGGTAATGGGGAAAGGAGTAACTGGACCCCAGAAGCGCAACGGGTCAGTAAATTAATTCCGCGATTTAAAGAGGGGGATAATTTTGATAGTTTCATTCATATGTTTGAGAGGGTATGCAAACAGTATAGTGTTGAACAAAGGCTCTGAGTATGGTTCCTGACCCCCTTACTCCATGGGAAAGCTGTAACTTTCTTATCAAAAATGCTTGACTCTGTCTGTTTTGATTATACTGCTGTAAAAAAATCTTTTAGAATGTTTTAAGCTAACATCTGAAATGTATAGGAAAAAGTTTTGTGAACATAGACGCAAGGCAGATGAAAGTGTGTGTGAATATGTTGCTGAACTAAGCACTTATTTTCATAGCTGGGTGAGTGGATGTCAGGTCACCACTTTTGAAGGGCTGGCAGACCTTTTGGTGAGGGAACAAGCCCTTAGCACTTTGTCTGAGGACATGAGGATCTGGTTAGCTGATAGACAATGTGCTACTTCAGATGAGTTGGGGAAGAAGGGAGACCTATTCCTGGCCAGCAGGGCAGCCTGCACAGGAAGGGGACCCCCAGTACTGCTCATGGTTCTAAAGGAACCCATGGTGGGCAGCACAGACTGCCACAATAGAATCTGCCAATAGCAGGGGAAGTCACTAGTCCAGGTACAGTTCGAGGAGCAAGGGTTACATGTTTTGAATGCAACCAGTGGGGCCATGTGGCATACAGGTGTCCATGGAGGCAAAGTGGGGAACCAAAGGTGAGGGAGCCAGTAAGTGGGAAAGGCAACATGCCAATAGTAGGTTGTCTTGAGACAACAGAGGTGCTAAACTACCATCCTGTAGATGTCCTGAGAGGGAAGGATTTGGATGAGGCAGTACTGTGTACTGATGCAGTTACAGGCGGTCAGGCTTGGAGACAAGCATATGGATCTGGTAGCCTGCAGGAGACCCAGACAGACTACATACTTGTAGCCAGGACTGGTGAGGTAGTTACTTCAGGGAGTGAGCTACACTGTAGCAGTGAGACTGAAGGCGAGCCACAGCTGCTTGTGGGCACTGATGTTCCCTTGGACAGGGTAACTGCAAATGTAGAGGTGGGTACTTAACTGCAAGCATAGAGGTGAGTAGTAGTACCAGGATGACAGTGAGGCACCACTGTCAGAGGATGCCAGACTTCCTGTGGAAGGGGAACCGGGAAGGTTTACAAGGAGAGAGTTGAGACAGGCTCAGCTCTCAGACCCTATATTGCATGGCCTGAGGCAGGTAGCTAGGGAGGCACCTGATTCTCAAGGAAAGGGGGGATCTGTATACTGGGACAAAGGGTTACTATACAGAGAGTGGACCCCTGAGAGAGGGCTAGAGGGTGAGAGAGTACAGCAGCTGGTAGTGCCTAGAGCTTACCATCTGACACTTCTAGCCAAAGCCCATGATATTCCCTTTGCAGGTCATATGGGCATAAAACTTGCAAAGAGGCATATTATGCAAAACTTCTATTGGCCTGGAATTTCTAGAGATGTAACAGGGTACTGCAGGACCTGTGAGCAGTGCTAAAAGGTAGGCAAGGCAGGAGACAAGGTGAGAGCTCCATTGATGCCTTTGCCTGTGATCGAGGAGCCATTTCAGAGGGTAGCTATGGATATTGTGGGTCCTCTGAGTACCCCAAGTTCCACAAGAAAAAGTATATACTAGTGGTAGTGGATTATGCTACACGATAACCTGAGGCAGTGGCTTTGTCCTCCATTGAGTTTGAGAAGATGGCAAATGCTTTGTTAGAGATTTTCAGCAGGATAGGTTTCCCAAAAGAAATACTGTCTGACAGAGGTGCTGATTTCATGCCAGACCTGCTGGCTTGTCTGTGGAAGTCCTGTGGGGTGAAGCACATGGAAACCACCACCTACCATCCCCAGACTAATGGTCTTGTTGAGAGGTTACACTCTACAATCAAGTCCATGCTACGGGTATTTGCAGTTCATTTTAAGAGGGAGTGGAACAAATATTTGCCCCATCTGTTGTTTGCTTACAGAGAGTTTCCCCAAGAATCCACAGGTTTTTCACCCTTTGAGTTGCTGTATGGGCATAGGGTGAGGGGACCTCTAGATTTAACTCCAGATGAGTGAGAAGATGAATGTGAGTCTCACAAGGAGTCTGTTGTAGCATACGTTCTACACCTTAGGACAAGGCTCAGGGAAGTCATGGGCTTGGCCCGGGAGAACCTGGCAGAAGCCCAACAACAGAAAAAGGTGTGGTATGTCAGGAATGCTCAAGCTAAAGAGTATGCTGTTGGACAGCAAGTAATGGTTCTCATTCCTGTCAGACACAACAAGCTGCAAGCAGCTTGGGAGGGACCCTACAAGGTGGTAAGAAAGGTAAGTGATGTTAACTACATGGTGGAAGTGCTAGGCAGATGGCAGGGGCACAAATTGTACCATGTTAACATGATGAAACCTTACCATGATAGGAAGGCCCTTGTGCTGAGCATTTGCAGTGGATTACAGGAGGAGTCTGATGGAGATCTGGGGACTGATCTCCTCAGTGAGGCTTGAGCTGACACTTCAGTGGAAGGGATAGCAATGTCCCAGCAGCTATATCCTACCCACATTGATAAATCCGAGCAGTGTTGCAGGAATTTTGGGACATGTTCACTGGGAAACCAGGGTGCACCCACCTGGTGCAGCACCAGGTGGATACAGGACCCCAAAAGCCTATTATACAAGCCCCTTATAGGGTGGCTGAGAGAGTTAGACAGACTCTGAGGGAGGAGGTACAGGAGATGTTGGAACTATGGGTGATTCAAGAGTCCAACAGTCCCTGGGCCTCCCCAGTGTTGCTGGTGCCAAAGAAGGATGGCAGCACCAGGTTCTGTGTGGACTACAGGAAATTAAATAGTCACACAGAGTCAGATGCTTACCCCATGCCTAGGACAGATGAGGCCCCTAGAGCAGCTGGGTGGGGCTAAATACCTTACAACCATTGATCTTACCAAGGGTTACTGGCAGGTGCCCTTGACTCCTAGTGCTAGAGAGAAGTCAGCCTTTGTGACTCCTTTTGGCTTGTACGAGTTCACAAAGATGCCCTTTGGGATGACGAATGCCCCAGCAACTTTCTAGAGGCTTGTAGATAATATCCTAGTAGGAGCAGGAGGGTTTGCCTTTGCTTACCTTGTCGATATTGCCATCTACAGCCACTCATGGCCAAAGTACCTTCAGCATGTCAGGGAGGTGCTGGGCAGACTACAGAGGGCAGGGTTGACCATTAAGCCGAGCAAATGTCAGGTGTGTATGACGGAGGCCTCCTACCTAGGACATAGAGTGGAGAGTGGTAAGATAAGGCCAGAACCTGCCAAAGTGGAAGCTATTCAGGCATGGCCTACACCTGTTACTAAAAAGCAGGTGAGGGCATTTTTAGGGACAGCAGGGTACTAAAGATATTTTGTCCCCAGTTATAGTACCATAGCTGCTCCCCTCACAGACTTAACAAGGAAGACCAGGCCAGATAAGGTAGTGTGGACCCCAGCATGTGAGCAGGCATTCCAGAAGCTTAAAGAAGCTTTGGGAGGACCCCCTGTCTTAGCCAGTCCAGATTACAGAAAAAAAAAATGTTGTGCAAGTGGATGCTTCAAACTATGGGGTGGGGGATGTACTTAGCCAGAATTCTTCAGAGGGAGAAGAGCACCCAGTGGTTTATCTCAATCATAGGCTCCAACCCAGGGAGGAATGCTATGCAGCTGTAGAAAAGGAATGTCTAGCCATAGTGTGGGCATTGCAGAAACTTCAGCCTTATCTGTATGGAAGAAAATTCACTGTAATGATAGATCAAAACCCTCTAATATAGTTAAACAGAGTCAGTAAGCAAAATGCTAAGTTGCTAAGATGGAACCTGGGTTTACAAGCATATGATATGTCAGTGCAGCACCGCAGTGGGATGAGCAATGCCAATGCAGATGGGCTCTCAAGACAGGGAATGGGGTAGGTATAACCAGATAGACCTATCCCTCTCAAGTGGAGTTATCAAGGGTTACTTAAAAAAACTAGCTTGAGTTCTCAAGGGGGGGGGGGGTGTGAAGACTGCTAGAGAAGCAGTGACAGCTGCCAGCCTAGTGAAATAGAATTTGATACATAATTCTGGCATTTGTAAATATAAATATGAAATACCGGCTTGTTTCCTAAATGAAAGAAAACACTGTAAAATGTGAACTTCAAGATTGTAGCAACATTGCCATCTGCTGTAAGGAAAACTAAACCAAGCATTTCAAATGTTCTTTGAAATTAAAATTATGTTTTGTATGTCCTTTGAAGTTAGAATTTGGAATCGATGAGTTTGGACTAAACATCCTGCCTATTGTTTTAAGGCTAAAGTTAATGACCAGAATTTACATGTGGAATGTCCTTTATTACTTTAAGTGTAAAATAATGTAAATATAGTTTCTGTGGCCTGGGAACCAGGAAAGTGTAAACAAATGATGTAATGTTTTATCAGAACTGCAGTTTCACAGTGAGAACCAGAGATTGTTAAGCATTTTGATCTGACTATTCAACTCAGCACTGCCTTGCTCTATGTAAGTAAGTTATTTTAGAAGTATGTTTTCTTGTAGAAATAGCTAGGACTATAAAGGTTAGACTAATTATTTTTCTGTTATGTCAGAATTGTACTACTGATTTATTTTAAGTTTCTGTGCGATCTCTGAACTCTTGAGTAGCACTGTGGTGTAGTAGTATTGTCTTGTGTTTTTAGTATTTATTATTAAATATTTTTAAAACCTTTTTTTTAACTTTGGCTGGTTTATGTAGAGATAATTAAACTCTAGAGTACATTGCATGCTTATAAGTGATACTGTAATAAGCCCTTCCAAAGTCTTAAGATTGCTTATGTTACACCACTATTGGATGATAATATTGCACAGTAATAATTTGACACCCTTTTAAGGGCCTTTGGGTAGCTGATAATTATTAGCTGGTGGTGGCAGTAATTACTACCATATAGTCTGGGTAAAGGGGCACAGCTGGAGAATCTGTGTCAGCTTTTCCCAGTAGTATCTGTGAAGTTGTATAAATACTTATCTCAAAGTGTGTGTATGTGTCAGCTACTTGGGCAGGGACATGAAGCACTGGTTGGATAGATAGGGTACTGGAGGTTAGCTTGTCAGCTAGGCTGAGATCTGGACCCTATAGCTGTGCTAGTGGAGAGTCTTATTGGGGATCTGGGGAGAAGGGAGCAACCACCCCCCAGACTGACTTTGATCTCTGTGTGCACTTAAGGGAAATTGTACTTTACTGTGTGTATTTTTTATCCTTTCCTCTTATATGAGATGCCCTCTCTGGTGTTAGTGGTGAGGATTGAGGTTCCTTGATTGCTGGTCCAGGGCACGGCCATCACAACCACCTTTCAGTTGACAGACTTGGCAAGATGTCAATAGTTTTACATAGAAAATCTGTATCTTCATTAAAGACAATTTCATCAGAAGAGCAACATGGCCATAAATTTGCATTTAATAGAATAACATTAACGTATAGTAGCAATATACATGGTGTATGTGACATTATTAAGAAAAATTGGCATATACTTTTATCTGATGATAAAATAAAAGAAATAGTAAGGATAGAACCCAAATTTGGATTTAGAAGAAATAAGAATCTGAAAGACATTTTAACACAAGAAAAGAGTAACCAAAAGAAAAGTTCCATTTGTCAAGTAGGTACAAAACCATGTGGGCTATGCAAAGCATGTCACTGTATTAATAAAGAGATTGTTTTTAAGCATCCAGTAACAGGGAAATTATTTCATTTTAAAGCAAAAGCCAATTCTAGAACAAATAATATAATTTATTTAGCTGAGTGTCAGCAATGCAAAGCATTTTACGTGGGAAAAACAAATAATATGTTTAAAGTTAGAATTCTGCAACATCTTTCATGCATAAGAACTAGAAATATGCACAATGCACTTTATAAACATATAGAAGTAAATAATGACCATCAGTTTAGATTTAGAGCTATTGCAAATGTATTTCCTAGTATAAGAAAGGGTAGCCTAGTAGATGCCACTGAGAGAGAAGAAGCAAAGTGGATAATTGAGCTTTTAGCCCATAGGATACCAGGACTAAATGAATTTGTTCCTATGAAACCCGCCCTCAAAGATAGGAGGGTGCAGTATAAATTTTGATTGTTTGGAAACTGTTTTGAATTAGGTATTTAAATGTGACTAAGATTGTTTTTATTTCATCTGAAGAAGGGCAGAGCCCGAAAGCGTTTATCTGTGTTAAAAACTGCTTGTTGAATTTTGCCTTGTCATATTAAATTAGTGTTTTAACAAAGGATTGTGGTGGTCTACATTGGTTTGTTCGCTAAAGATGTCAATAGTTAAAAGACAGACCGCTACAAGTTCTGTATTTGTGTAGATGTTAACATTTCTACAAACCATCAAGGAAGTACAGCTGTGTAAGTTGAACTTACCATAGAGGTGATGTTTGAATGATTACTGCTGCAGTAGCCTTAGCTATATAGGATTCTGTCCTGAAAGGCATATAACAGCTAAGCAGCTTCAAAAGCTTCAGGGCACATTCCATGCAACTGACCTGTCAAGCAGCTCAAGCTGAACTGACTAAAAAACAAGTTTGGGTACAAAGCCCTTCAGAGCCTTCCTGTCAACAGAGAGAGGAAGGCTAAGCCCTGAAAGGAGAGAGCTAGGAATAGCAATAAATAAATGTTTACAACCTGACATAAAAAGCACAAAAATAAACTAGGAGCATGGGGGGAGGGAGCAGCTACTGCAGCGGTGATCATTCAAGCATCTACTGCTATGGTAAGTTCAGCTTACACAACTGTACTATGTTCTTCATATTGATCACTGCTACAGGAGCCTTAGCTCTATGGGTAGATTACCATAGCTACATTTTTGAGGTGAAGGAGAAGGGTCCAGGAGTCCCTGAAGAATGGTCCTGACAAAGCATAATCTAGACCTAGAGAAGGAATCAAGCTTGTAGTGCTTTGTGAAATTATGTACAGGGGACCAAGTAGCAGCTTCAGGAATACTTCTGGAATCCAAGCCTTTCCAAAAAGCCATAGAAGAAGCCAAAGTCCTTGTAGAGTAGGCGTTGACACTGCCTGGAATACCTTTGTCATGGTGAGTATAACAAAAGTATAACAATAGCCTAAGACAGCCATTTAGAAATAATTTGTTTTGACAGTGGCTGTCCCTTCTACTTATCTTCACAAGAAATGAACAATTGGTCTGATGATCTGCAATATTTAGTTCAGTCAAGTTAGTACCTGAGTTGTCTGTGAACATCCATTGTATGGAGTACCCCTTCTGCCTCATTTTTAGGTTCAGGAAAGAAAACTGGGAGATGGATAGTTTGGCTTAAAGTAAAGTCTGACACCACTTTAGGCATAAAAGAAGAATTAGTTCTCAAAGAAACCCTTTCTCTATGGAAAATTACATAGACCTGACAAATCACAAGAGCACGTGACTCAGAAACACTTCCTATACAGGTCAGAACAATCAGTAAAACTGTCTTCCATATTAAGAGGACCAGGCAGAGTAACAGGAACAGGAAAGCAAAAACTGAGGGTGATGCTACTCAATGCTAGAAGTCTGATTCTCAAAATGCACTCACTCAAGGCACTCCTTAAAATGGAGAACGTCAACATCTGTGCAGTGACTGAGACCTGGTTCAAGGCTCCACAGAGCACCCCTGCACTACCAGGCTATACCATGTAACCTGGACCGGAACTCTAAAGGCAGAGGTGTGTCCATATTCATTAAGGATATCCACACCTCCAGGCTAGTTGCTCAGCATAATGCATCCGAGGTTATCCAAGTGCAACTAACTCTGGGCAAAACTGCAATCCAAATTGTAGCTTGCTACAGATCCCCCATCAAGTCCCAGGGTTCCCACTCCTCTTTTCTTGATGTACTGGAAAATATTAGGGCTCAACCAAACACCCTAATAATGGGTTATTTCAACCACCCCACCATTAACTGGGAAAACTACTCATGTACCAACTCCTTCGCTCAACGCTTTCTGGAATTCATAAACTTCAATACCCTGGATCAACTTATCCACACCCCACTAGGGGCAACAATATCCTAGATCTAGTCATTACCAACATGAGTGGCTGGTGTTCCACACCTGAAGTCAATGCCTCATTGGTCCGATCTGACCATAAGCTAATCACCCTAGATATCCACATCCTGCCCCCACCCCCCATTAAGGAAACCATGGTAAAAAAATTCTCCAAAGCCAACTTCATGCTTCTTAAGACAGAAGTGGTGAACTTCATGACACCCTTGCAGATGGACAATACAGTTACGACTACTGAATCCTACACAATTGCACTTTATAAGCACTTACACGAGTGCATGGATCGTGCTATCCCATACAGAACCAAGACACTATCCTCCAAAAAAGGAAGCCAATCTGGTGGTTCCCTGCCATAAACAAACTGTACAACAGAAGAAAGAAACTGTTGAAACTGTTGAAAAAGAGAGTAAAATCCCATGAGTTGAGGAGCTCCCTGGTCAGCCTCAGTAAGAAGCTGCGATCCCTGATAAAATCCTCCAAAGCTAGTCATGAAAACAAAAACTGTTCTCCACTGATTCTAAAGACAACCACAAAGCATTCTGTAGCTATGTCAAGAATCTCAATGGCAACACTCAGATCTGCTCTGAGTTACAGCACAATGGCACTAAATATACAGACCCAACTGATATTACCAACATCCTGGCAGATAGGTTCAGTGCTAACATTACCCCCTATCACCCCCGAAAGGGCCCATCTCTATACCAGAAGAATGCAAAGTTTCTGTAATCACAGCTGCACAGCTAAAAACCACACTCTCCAAAGCCAAGAACACAGCATCCATGGGACCAGACAACATCCCAGGCTGCATTATACATGAACTACAGAACGAACTGGCACCCCACCTAAGTACCATGTTCAATCATAGCATCACCTCAGGCTTTGTACCCACTGAATGGTGCACAGCAATGGTTATCCCACTCCATAAGGGGGGAGCCGCCACAGACCCCACCCCATTAGCCTGACGAGTCTGGTCTGCAAGGCCATGGAACGTATCATCATGGAACTTATAATCAAAGCCATCGATAATCTTCAAATTCTGGACCCCACCCAGTTCAGGTTTGTAAAAGGCAGATCATGTCCCCTAAACCTGATAGACTTCTTTGAAGCAGTCACCAAAGCCGTAGACGAGGGTAAGGTGGTTAACACAGCCTATCTAGATCTTGCCAGGCTTTTGACACCATCCCCCACTCTGGAATTATAGATAAACTCACTAAACAAGGTTTAAATCCCTGTGTCACAAGATGGGTTGCCAACTGGCTCACTGACAGAACCCACACTGTGAAAGTAGCAGACTCCAAATCCGACTTCAGACCAGTGACAAGTGGTGTACCACAGGGTTCAGTCCTGGGTCTTCTCCTGTTTGGTATCTACTTCTCAGAAGTGCAGGCTAACACAGAAGGTCTTTGGCTAATGAAGTTCACAGATGACTGCAAACTAGGAGCCATAATCAAAACTCCTAACAATGTGGACATCCTACAAAAGGGCCTCACTGAGACAGCTGCCTGGTGTCAAAGCCATGGCCTCAAGTTCAATGCTAAAAAGTGCATTGTCATCCCCTTTGGTAAAAACTCTGTACCCGTGAACTACAACATAGGCGGTAGTATACTTAACACGGAAAGTGTGATGAGACCTTGGGACACAGAGGACAGTAGTCTCTATTTAGATAATCACATCACCACAGTAGTCAGGAAATCCTTCTACGTGGCACACCTCATCACAAAAGTTTTCTCATCCAAAAAAAAGAGGTCATTGTTCCCCTCTACTCATCACTCATTAGACCCATTATAGAGTACAATGCCCCTTTTGGTATGTGCCTCACAAGACATCTACAATAACTAGAAAGGCTGCAGAAATACCTCACAAAGAGGATTACTGGTCTTAAACAGATGCCCTATGCAGACCATCTCAAAAATCTCCAGCTTTACTCTGTCGCATATCGCCTACTAAGAGGTAATTTCTGCCTAACATACAAAACTATGTCAAACCCAGAGCTGTTGGACATGCTCCACTTAAAAAAATCCCAATCCTTCTGAGCTGCATGCTCTAGTGACCTAAACCTTGTCACCACAATAAACAGAACATGCTGGAGGGAAAGATTCCTGTCCCAGAGACTTCCCATACTCTGGACTAAACTACCTATCTATATCAAACAAAGCTCTTCATTAGCACTCTTCAAGAAAAATCTTGATGATTGGATGGGAAATAGGAAATTCACCCCGGGGATCACTTCTGTGGCTCTGCTCAACAGTGGCACAGGAAAATAATTTTCTTGAGTGGCAAAAGCCAGGGTACCTTTTTGGCTGGGCTTGTATAGGCCATAGGGCCTATAGCCTAGTATCTACCTATGAACCTATGAAGAACCTCATGTTAGCCAGATTAGTTGGTTCAAATGGATCAAGTGTTTGTTTCTCTAATGCAAAAATGAGATCCCAAGGAGGGGCCACCTTTATTTGGAGGCTTCTTATACAAAACCTCTTTCAAGACATTTTGACATGCAACTGCCTTGAAATAGGAGGACAAATGGGCAGAATATACTGAAATGGCTAATAAATGAACCTCAACAGAAGAATAAGAAAGGCCATAGGATATTAACTCATAGGTTCATAGGTTGGTACTAGGCTATCAGCCCTAGGGCTTATATAAGCCTAGCCATAACAATTCCCTGGATATTTCTTCCTACAATATTTTCTTCCCTGGACCCCTGTCTAACAGGGCAACTGACATGATCCCCGGGATGAATTTCCTATCTCCCATCCAATAGTCAAGGTTCCTTTTGAAGGGGGGCAAGGAGGCACTCTGCTTGACATGTATGGGCAGTCTATTCCAGAGTATGGGGAGTCTCTGGGTCAGGAAGCTAACCCTCCAGCATGTTTTCTTCATTTGTGATGACAAGGTTTACATCCCTGGAGAATGTGGCTCTGAGGGATTGGGATATCTTTAAGTGGAGCATGTCCAACAGCTCAGGGTTTGACATGACCTTGTATGTTAACCAGAAATCGCCTCTGAATAGACAATATGCCAAAGAGTATAGCTGGAGATTTTTAGATGGTCAGCATAGGGCATCTGCTCTAGGCCTGTGATTCTTTTAGTGAGGTATTTCTGCAGCCTTTCCAGCTGGTCCAGATGTCTTGTGAGGTACATACCAAATGGAGCATTGTACTCTTAATGGGTCTAATGAGGGATGAGTACAGTGGGACAATGACCTCTTTTTTTTCTGGATGAAAAGACCTTAGTGATGAGATGTGCCACATAGAAGGATTTCCTGACTGGTGTGGCAATGTGGTTATCAAAGGTGAAGCCACTCTCCACCTGTGTCCCTAAGTCTCTCATCAAACTTTTGGTGTTTAGTGTACTGCCACCTATGTGGTAATTCATGGGTATATGTTTTTTTTCCCAAAGGGGATAACTATACATTTCTTGGCATTAAGCTTGAGCCCATGGCTCTGGCACCAAGCATCTGTTTCTGTAAGGCCCTTTTATAGAATATCCACATCATTTGGGGATTCAATAATGACTCCCCGTTTGCAGTCATCTGTGAACTTTGTTACCCAGAGTCCCTTAGTGTTGTCCTGTACTTCAGGGAAGTAGATGCCAAACAAGAGTGTCCCAGGACTGAACCCTGAGGTACTCTACTTGTCACTTGTCTGGAGCTGGATTTGGAGTCGGCTATTTTTACAGTCTGGGTTCTGTCAGTAAGCTAGTTGGCAACCCATCGAGTGATGTAGGGATTTATGCCCAGCTTAGTAAGTTTATCTATTATTCCAGAGTGGTTGATGGTGTTCAAGGCCTTGGCATGGTCCAGATGGGCTGTGTGGACTGCCTTTCCATTGTCCATAGCTCTGGAGGCTGATTCAAAGAAGTCAATCAGGTTCAGGAGTCAAGATCGGCCCTTCACAAACCTAAAGTGTGGTTCAGTGTTTGAAGGTTGCCAATGTCGTTGTTTATAGGTTTCATGATAATGCGTTGCATGCCCTTGCAGATCAGGCTCGTCAGACTGATGGGATAGTAGTTCCCGAGATCCAAGGTGGATCCCCCCTTGTGGAGTGGGATAACTGTAGCTGTACTCCACTCAATGGGCATGAAGCCTGAGGTCAGGCTATGATTAAACATGACACTTAGGTGAGGTGCCAGTTCATTTTGTAGTTCATGAAGTACACAGCCCGGGATGTCATCTAGGCCCATGGATGCTGTATTCTTAGCTTTGGAGAGTGCAGTTTCTACCTGTGTGGCCATGATTACCGGAATTTGGCAATCTTTTGTTATTGAGATGGGCCCTTTAGGGGGTGAGGGGGGGTGAAGTGGGCACTAAATCGATCTGCCAGGATATTGGCAATATCCTTGGGATCAGTATATTTAACACCATTCTGTTGTAACTCAGAGCAGATCTGAGCATTGCCATTTAGATTCTTGACATAACTATAAAATGCCTTGTGGTTGTCTTTGGAATTTTTGGCAATTTTGTTTTCGTAACTAGCTTTGGAGGATTTTATGAGGGATCTCAGCTTCTTACTGAGGCTGGTAAGGGAGTTTTTTGCATCCTGGGATTTTCCTCTTTTCTGCAACAATTTCTTCCTTCTGTTGTATAGTTTGTTTATGGCAGGGGACCACCAGATTGGCTTCCTTTTTTTGGAGGAGAGCGTCTTGGTTCTATCTGGGATGGCACGATTCATGCACAAGTGGATGTGCTTGTACAGTGCCCTAGTACAGGATTCAGCAGTCGAACTTTCAGCTGCCGCCTGCATGGGTGTCATGACGTTTGTCACTTCTGACTTGAGTAGCATGAAGTTGGCTTTGGAGAAGTTTTTTACTGAGCTTTCCTCACTGGGGGTTGGGGGTGGGATGTGGATGTCAAGGGTGATTTGCTTATGGTCAGACCTGACCAATGAGTGGGTGACCACTGGTGTGGCACATCTATCTCCCATGTTGGTAATGACCAGGTCTAGGATATTGAAGCCCCTGGTGGGACAATGGATTACTTGATCAAGGGTATTGGAATTTATGAATTCCAAGAACCGTTGGGAAAAGGTGTTGGTACCCAAGTAGTTTTCCCAGTTAATGGCAGGATAGTTGAAATTACCCAGTATTACAGTGTTTGGCTGTATCTTAATATTTTCCAGTATGTTTAGAAAGGTGTAGTGAGAATCTTGGGGCATGGCGGGGGATCTGTAGCAACCTACAGTTTGGATTGCAGTCTTACCTAGAGTTAGTTGCACATGGAGAATTTCAGATGTATTGTGTTGGGAAACTAGCCTGGAGGTGTGAATATATTTGGTGAATATTGATACTCCTCCACCTTTAGTGTTTCAGTCTTGGTTTGGTGGCCAAAAAGTGTGGTAAGAGTTGTAGCCTGGTATTGCAGGAGTGCTCTTTGGAGCCTTGAACCAGGTCTCAGTTACTGCACAGACATCAATGTTCTCCATTTTTAGGAGTGCCTTGAGAGAGTGCATTTTGAGGTTTAGACTTCTAGCATTGAGTAGCATTACCTTTATATTTTGCATGCTTGTATTTGTTACAGTGGTGGTTTTGTCCTTCTAACCTTGCTTAAAAAAGGCACTATAGGGGTGGCAAGAGCTTTAGCCAGTAACCTGAATCCCAGGGGTGACAGGTGCAGACCATCTCTGGCAAAGCATTGTGGTTTGTCGATCATGTCATCCCAGTCAGACAGATGCTGGATCCCCTTTGAATTACACCAGAAGCTTAGCCAGTTGTTGAAGTCAATCATTCATTCTGTCCTTATACCTTGGTATCATTCTGGGTGAAGGCAGGATGGTACTGTTGGCTAGGGTCATACCTGCCTGGGCCACATGATCCAAGATCTCTTCCATGTCTCTTTTCATATAATCCAGGGAGGTACGTCTCAAGTCATTCACTCCAACATGGACAATGACAGAGTCATATTTGCACTTGTTGTGGAGTGACTTGAGTGCATGCATTATGTGGTGGATCCTGGCACCTGACAGGCAGCTGACTGTAATTTTCTCCTTGTTTAGCCTGGTGAGTGGGACATCAGTGTGCATGACTATAGAGTCACCTATGACTAAAGTGCTGGGTAAGTTGTCTTGCCTTAGGGGCTGTTGTTGGTTGGCACACTGGTGTTGTGAGCTATGTGTTACTTTGGTTGTGACTGGTGTTTGTTTGCATTTCAGCTTTTGGAGGTCCTTGTTGCTTGGGCAGGTTAATGTTAAGGGCCTCTGCATATGTGGGTTTAGTGCTGCTATGTGTGGATGTTGATGGTGTGGGTTTTGAAGGGCTATGTGTTGCTTAAGGTGTAGTGCAGCTGTTAACCTTCTCCTCTTGACTGTCTAGCACAATCTTGGCTGGAGAGAGCTTTTCTTCCAGTTTGGTTATGTAAGTGCATCTCTCTCAGGTTGTAGGGTTGGGTGGTAGGAGGAGAGGGTTGTCTGTGTTCATGAGGCAGTTGCTGCATTCCCCAATATGCCCAGATTCACCAGGTGGACAGGTGAAATCACCAGAAGCTGACCCTTGGACATGCTTGTTCAGGTGCATTTTTTGTAAAGTACAAGAGCTGTTTTTCCCTTAACTTTGCAACTACAGGCTGTTTAGTGCCTACGATTAATTTCTCATTATTAACAAGGAGAGTTGAGTGCTTGTATCATGCAAATATTATAAAACCAGAGAACAACTAGCCTTGAATGGTGCTGGTTATGTTGTTGGCATCAACTAGAAAACCTTTTACATTTGATAAAATATTATTTTCTAGTAGCACGCTTTTTTGCCCTCATTAGTACCTGTTGAATGACCTCAGAAAACAGGTACCTAAAAGGTATTAGGAACCTATCATCTGGGCAGTTAGTTGAAGAGGACTGATATCAGGGTGTATCAGACACCCCTGTTCTTGTGTAAGTAGATCCATTCTGTGAGGAAGCTTGTGCTAATTGCCCCAAACCATTTCCAAAAGAAGGGAAAACTGCAGTTGCCTGAGGCAGAAGGGAGTCAACACAATGATCTTGACAGATTCCTTCTGAATCTTCAGAAGTATTCTGGATATTAGTTTAAAGGGACAAAAGGCATGCAAGAACATTTCTGTCCAAAGAAAAAAAGGGATTTGACTTCCAGGTCTTCTTAAGTAGAGTTCTGGAACACAGTTTTGACAATTGATTGTTCAGAGAGGATGCAAGAGGTCTAGTCTACTTGAGGAACTCCCACAGATGGATCAAATCTTGGAAAACCCTGGATCTAGTTTCCATTTGTGATGGCCTGCCCTGGTCCAGCACAGTTTGTCTCCCATACAATTTTGCTCTGATGGAATTTAGTATGCCTGTAGAGTGATATTATGCTATGATGCTATGTCACAAGCTAACATGGCTAGTCTGTAAAGGGGAAGGGGATGAACCTGGTTCCTCCTTGCTTGTTGATATACCACATCACTGCTGTATTGTCTGTAACGACTTGAAGGGGTACGAGGAACCAGAAATGGTTCAGAGAATTGAGTGCCTTGACCAGGGTAAGCATTTTTAGGGACAGTAGGATGACTATCAGAAAATTATATTTATGTGCTTGTATCTACCCTTGGTGTTCCATAGCCCCTCCACTTCTCTCTCTCTCCTGAAACTGCTTTCCAAGCAAATCTAAAGTGTTTTTGGTGATGGTCTGCTTTGGAGCTGGGAGGGAGAAGTGGAGACTTGGATTTAAAGTTATCTGTTTTCTCCACCAAGTGATTTCTCTTCTGACAAACCCTAGTAATGGGATCTGAAAAGATAAATGGTGTAGATGCTGGGACCAAACAGATTAAGGATACCACTGTATCTTTCTCTTGTGGAGTCTTGCCAGGGGTATCTTGAGAATTGCAGATACCTGAGACTCAAAATCCTGAGGTATTCCTTCAAAGTGACTGAATTCTAAGTAAAAAAACATAGAAATAGATTAAATAAAGACGTATTTTTTTTCCAGTGGAAGGAAAGCTCTTTGAACTGAGGTGTCTAGTTGACATCCCACGAACACCATCCTATGTGAGGTAGGCAAGAAAAACTTTTGAATATTCTCTTTGAATCCCAGCTTGTGCAAAAGATCTCTCACCTAAGAGAGAGAGAAATTCATGACATTTTGAAAAAGGCATTGCAAAGATAAGCAAGTCATCTAAATAAACAAAACGTTGTACAGTCTGTAGACTGCAATGAGCTATAATTGAAGCTAGACACTTTGTGATCATGCTTGGTGCAGTGGATAGTCATAGGGTAAGGCAGAGAACTGATAATGTGATCCAAACACACAAAACCTTAAGAAATAGCAGAAGGCTGGGTGAGTGGAAATGTGATGATAAAAATCTTTTAAGTTGAGTGTTACCAGGAAACTTGAAAAGGAAAAAGGAAGAGTGTGCAACAGGTTATGAGGTGCTATCATTTTAAATTTTTGCACTATCACAAAAAGGTTTAGAAAAGAGAGATCCAGAAATAGTCACAAAGCATTTTCTTTTGTTTGGCACTAGAAACATCAATGAATAAAATCCCTTCCCTACCTGGGAAGTAGGAACTGGTTATATCACTCCCTGTGACAGCATGCAATGAAGAACAGATGGAAAGAAAGCAGTCTGATCTGCAGGATGAGGAATCACCCCCTGGAAAGAAGGAATTTCCTCCCACTGCCATCTGTAACCCCAATGAATGATTTCCAGAACCCATTTGTCTGAAACAATCTGTTGTCAAAGAGAAAGACATAGATTCAAATTTTCTGGAAGAGAAAGAGGGCCAGGGTGAGAGGGGATCACAAGATCTCTTGAATAGTCATTCACATTTGTTGGAGTGTCCTTGGTCTCTTGAGGTTTGAGATTTATTTTGGAACCTCTTCTCCACTTCTTAAACATCTGTTTACCTGAATTCTGTTGACAGTTTATTCTGTTTTTTTTTTCTAAAACTTAATAAGGAGAAAGAAAATCTCTTGGTTAATTTTGAAAAGGAATAGTCTTAGAGATTCCCTGGATCAGCTTGCCCCTTTCATCATTCTTTTTGATCCCTTCTGCATCAGAGAGGCCAAACACTAACCCCGGGATTCAATAAACTCCATGCCAGAATAGTGCTATTCTGCATGGAGTGGTTCATGTCCATTTAGCCTTAGCTTTAACAGCAGCGTGCCTTGCATATTAATAAAGGTGCACTGCTGTTAAGGCTAAATTGATGCAAACAGTGAACAAGTGCAGGGGGCATGTCTAAGCAGTGCACTCACTTCCAACATGCACTCTGCACTCAGAAAGTGCCGTGCAGCACTTTTTAAAAGTATTGCAGTGTCTGTGAGCTCTGAAATTAAATAAAATGAGCATTTCAGTGTCTGTGGACACTGAAATAGCTAGGGGAGCAAGAAGCTATGCAGGGGGGGGTGTGTGACAGGTTCTGTCATACACCCCCTGCATTGTAAAAGTGCCATATGGCCATAGCCATCAACTGTACAGGTTTCTGCAGAATGCCCAGATGTCTGCCTTGCATACATCTCACCCTCCCAGAGCAATAAAGCAGTACAAAGCCATAAATAACTGAAGAACAAACCCACAAAAAATAGGGACACATTTTAAATATTGCACTGACAAACCCAAAAGCTGATAGAATAAATGGTTTGCAGTAACACAGACTTCCTGCAGGGTATGAAGACTGAAACACAAATGTCTTCCATGTGAAAGTGCCGTATGGCCATAGCTGTTTTAACTGTACAGGTGTCTGTAGAATGCCCAGATGCCTGTGTCACATACTTCTCACCCTCCTAGAGCAATAAAGCAGTACAAAGCTGTAAATAATTGGGGGACAAAGCCACAAAAATAGGGACACGTATTAAATATGTAACTGACAAACCCAAAAGCTGATAGAATAAAAGGTTTCCTGTACCAAGGACTTCCTGTAGGTATGAAGACTGAAACACAAATGTCTGCCATGTGAAAGTGCTGTGCAGCCATAGCCATTAACTGTATAGGTGTCTGCAAAATTCCCAGATGCCTGCCTCACTTACTTCTCACCCTCTTAGAGCAATAAAGCAATATAAAGCCATAAATAATGGGGGGATAAAGCAACAAAAATAGGGACACATTTCAAATATTGCACTGACAAACCAGAAAGCTGATAGAATAATAGGTTTGCAGTAGCACTGACTTCCTGCAGGGTATGAAGACTGAAACACAAATGTCTGCCATCTGAAAGTACCGTATGGGCGATGCCCTCAACGGTACAAGTGACTGCAGAATGCTCAGCTGCCTACCTCACATGCCTGTCAACCTCCTAGAATAACAAAGCTGTACAAGCCCATAAATGAATACAAATATATTTTTTCCATGCTAAGGTATGTTTACGCATAGCTGAGTGAGTGTGCATTTTATGGTCCTCTGCCCAACATTGCTTAAACACCCCAGAGGAGATAAATAAGAACATATAGCTAAAATCTTATTGCTGGGATAGTGTAGAGGTTAAAGTCCTGGCTTTGTATCCAGGTATTCATGCTTCAAATACCACAACAGGCACTTTATTTGTACATAGGAATTATTTTATTTTATTGTAAATGATGCAGTAAGTGATATTTGTCAATCAAGGTAGTGCAGCTGGTCTAAAATGAAAGTGCGAGTGCACAAGTATTAAATACAGTGTAGTCACACCCCTTGGTAATGTAATGTAATGAAAACACATAGAGGAATGTCATGCAAAGTAAATCATATACACTTACTAAATTAAATCATTATTCTAATATTTTTAAAAATTACACATGAGCAATGATTAGCAGTGCTCAGCTATGCTTAGACAGTGAATGCTTAGCAACAGTCAGCTCAGGTAAGCGGATTTGCACATGGTTAAGCAGTGCTCAACAATTACTCCTTTAAGCATTGCTAAAATCAGCTTGTTGGGTTTGTGCACCGCTAAGCTGTTCTCAACATTTTCAAAATCGACCAATGACCACAAAGGGCAGGAATATGGCCTTATTTAAACCACACAGGAGGGAACACAGCCAGTACCTGTTATAGTTCAACCTGTGCAGGAACCATGGCTGTTGTAGGTGAGGGTTCACACTTTAGGGCACAGCGCTGGGGCATTGTGGAGTCCAGGGTCTTGGCCAGACTCCTCATAAGTAATCATGACCAAAGACTGCTGCAGGGCCAGTACTAGGCTTACAATATAAAACAGAGGCCTGGGACTGTCTCACCTGTGATCTCACCAGTGCTACTGGCATCCCCCAAACTGGTGACCAGGTCTGGCACCACTATGCTGACCTAAAGCATAGGAAGGAGGCGCTTTTGGACCAGTAGATCCAAGATGCCAGGGTCAACCATGCTCCAGCAGTTTGTAAGATTCACAGATATAGGTGTACCAAATTCTAGCCTGAGGATGTGATAGACAGGTATGCATAATGTTTGTTTTTCTCCCCTACAGCTTCAGCAGAGAGGGCTAGTAACACTGATGCCCACGCTGACAGACTGCTGAGGATGCACCAACAGGCTGGTGAGTAAAACTCTATTTTGCTGTATATTGTGCAAATAACTAAGAAGGAGTACATTGTGTACTGCTAGTAGGTATACTGTTACTATGTTAACTGAATAAATAATGTTTGTCTGACTACTATTGATCTGAAATAAACACCTATAACACAAACTGTTGTGTTTACTCTGTTATGTTGTTGTAGACTTAGAATGGAGCAGTAAAACAAGATATAAATGTCCTGTGTTAACCTTTGCTTTCAAGATTGCAGTAATTCAAAGAATTAATGCCCAGTACACTATCTGTCATGCATGCATCACAGGATTACAAGCTCAGACTGTCTAACAAAGAGACTAATAGGCAGAAACCAGTGAAACAAGAAACAGCAGTTCCCCAGTAGCTGAGTGTGATGAGAAATAGCTTAGTTGTTATTTTGCACACTCAGACATGGTTCAAATCCAGGGAATGGTGATAAATGTGTGTATATCTACACACAAGGAATCAGGAATATACGTAAAAACAGTCAGGTTTTACAGGTAAGGAAATGTTGTTAGTAACTCTATGAGGGGTATACTAATAAACTGTGTACAACTGTTCAACTGTCCCACCACATGCCTGTAAATGACAGCAACATGCACACTTCCCAATACATGTGCCTCAAGTCTCATGCTGTCATGGTTAGTGTTCACTGCTGTCAATAACCCTGGACACACATAGGAAACAAGTTGAAGTATGTTAGTAGCACAATCACATAACAGCATTTCAGGGTACCCCTTCTGTGCCAGATATGTAACCCTGTCATGTATGAGTCCCCTCTAGTCATGTGCCCAGAGTTGTCACAGTTTTCCCCATAGTATTCCAGGCTGACAGTTTAATAGGTATGTTTGTGCTACAGAAGTTATGGGCCATAGGTAGATATAAAGTGAGGGCAGACCCATAGAGTATTGAGCAGTACTGTTGTAGAAAATAGAAGTATAAACAGTAGTTAATGGACTTTTTTCTCTCCCCCCATCCCTCATCTGCATCAATAATTATTATTCATATATAGCTTAATATCTGAGCTTTGGCTGGCTAACATCTACCTGAAATCAGCTGGACGTATAAGTGAATTTAAGTACACTTTTATCTGCTCTTTTGCATATAGTACTGTATTTAAGTTATTGATTTGTGTTTTTCACTGAATATTAACTCAACTGAAGTTGTGGATGTCTCTCTACAGAGTACATTTTAGAATTTCTGTGTAGCCATTGATAGCAGTGAGGGGTAGTTTCAGCTCATCACTGGCATTCTGTATTGCCTTATATAAATGGTACATTTTGAGTTATCTCTGCTTAATATCAGAGCTTTGGCTGGCTAACATCTACCTGAAATCAGCTGGATATATAAGTGAATTTAAGTACACCTTTATCTGCTGTTTTGCATATAGTACTGTATTTATTTTTTATTTGTGTTTTTCACTGAATATTAACTCAACAGAAGTTGTGGCTGTCTCTCTACAGTTAGTTCGCCACTCACCCTCCCTGTTCTTGTTTTGGTGTTAATGTTGGTGGCTTTGAAATTGCCCGCCTCTCTTGTAGATTTGTATTTGGATACGCCTTTTGGGCCCATCTCATTTGCTCACTCAACTGAGTGCAGTGAGATCATATTCTAATTTCAGGCACTCCTACTGTGTACAAAAAGAGCATTTGGGAATGACAACCCCTGTAGCCTCTTAATCCTGCTCTGTTCCCTCCCTCAAAATAAAAATATATATGTATATATATATATATATATATATATATATATATATATATATATATATATTTTTTTTTTTAATTCAGCTGCTCTTACTGTAACTGTCTTAGTTGCTCTTCTGTGTGCTGTTATCTGTTCAGTCTCTCTTACTCTGCACTTATTGCTGCTTGTTAGTAGCCTTCTAATTTACTGCCTTCTGCACTTGCTTTTAGTCATTTGTTAATTTAATTGCATTTATTTGAACTGTATTTGCCGTAGTGTTGCTACACACTCGGGTGTGCTGGCCTGCACTACAATTTGTATTGTATTTACTGCTGTTTTAGCTGCTTTTCTGCAACAAAAAAAAATTCTAAGCTTGTTTCCTGCCTTTCCTGTAACTAGTCAAGTCCAGATACAGACTTGTTGTATCCAGGACTGTTGGTAAGCTTCTGAGCCCCCCAAGCCTTTCTGTGTTGGAGGGAAGCCTTCTAGCTTATCAGTGGAAGTGGTAAGCACTAGGTATCCTATCTACCATGGGAAGAGTGGGTTTTGGCCCTGAAATTGTACTTCATTGGCCTTTTGGGCAGTTTTTCTATCTCTTTCTACTTTCTGGTTAAAAGCCCGTTTTTCATTTGGTCCCTGCCTTTCCTATAACTAGTATAGTACAGGTACAGCTTTGCTGTATGCAGGACTGTTGGTATGCTTCTGAGGCCCACCCCAAGACCTTCTGTGTTGGAGAGAAGCCTTCTTGCTTATCAGTGGGAGTGATAAGCACTAGGTAACCTATCTACCACAGGAGGAGTGGTTTCTGGCCCAGAAATTATAGTTTATTGGCCTTTTGGGAAGCTGTTCCATCTCTTTCAACCTTCTGATTTAAAAGTCTGTGTTTGCGCTTGTTTCCTGCCTTTCCTGTTACTAGTCTAGTCCAGGTACAGATTTGCTGTATCCAGGACTCTTTGTAAGCTTCTGCGCCCCTCAAGCCTTTCCGTGTTGGAGGGAAGTCTTCTAGCTTATCAATGGGAGTGGTAAGCATCAGGTAGCCTATATACCACAAGAGGAGTGGTCCCTGGCCCATAAATTGTAGCTATTGGCTGTTTGAGCAGTTTTGTTCCATCTCTTTCAACTTTCTTGTTTGAAAGCAGCACTTGTGCCTGTTTCCCACCTTTCCTATAACTAGCTTAGTCCAGTTACAGAGTTGCTATATCCATGATTGTTAATAAGTTTCTGAGCCCCCCCCCAAGCCTTTCTGTGTTGGAGTAAAGCCTTCTAGCTTATCACTGGGAGTGGTAAGCACTAGATAGCCTATTCTCCATGGGAAGAATGAGTTTTGTCCCAGAAATTGTAGTTTATTTGGCCGTTTGGGCAGTTTTCCATCTCTTTCAACTTGCTGGCTTAAAAGCCTACTTTTATACTTGTTCCCCTCCTTTCCTGTAACTAGTCTAGTCCAGGTACAGATTTGCTGTATCCAGGACTGTTTCTAGGCTTCTGAGCCACCCAAGCCTTTCTGTGTCGGAGGGAAGCCTTCTAGCTTATCAGTAGGAGTGGTAAGCATTAGGTAGCCTATCTACCACAATAGGAGTGGTTCCTGGCCAAGAAACTGTAGCTATTGGCCATTTGGGCAGTTTTTCCCATCTCTTTCAATGCTCTGGTTTAAAAGCTGCACTTGTGCTTGCTTCCCACCTTTCCTGTAACTAGCCTAGTCCAGATACAGAGTTGCTGTATCCAGACTGTTGGTAAGCTTCTAAGGCCCACAAGCCTTTCCGTGTTGGAAGAAAGCCTTCTAGCTTATCAGTGGGAGTGGTAAGCACTAGGTAGCCTGTCTACCATGAGAGGAGAGGTTCTTGGCCCAGAAATTGTAGTTTATTGACCATTCGGACAGTTTGCCCATCTCTTTCAACTTTCTGGTTTAAAAGACCACAACTGTGCTTGTTTCCCATCTTTCCTGTAACTAACCTACTGGGTAGCACTAAGAAGCCTTAAACTGATACAAGCCTTCTAGCTTAGAAGAGAGACTTTGGAGTGATTAAGTATCAGTTTTCTGTAATTTCTTGCTGTACTTAACTATTTTCCCCCTAAACGCAGATTTTCCAGAGTTTATTGTGATTTAAAAGCTTGTTTTTTTCACATATTGTACTTATTTGACTGCCTGCACTTTTAAAAATTTGTTTTTTGTTTAAAACTGTTGTAGGCTACACGTTAAAGTGCGATAGCCTCTTCTGATCGTTTGTAGTCTTTTAAAGCTGTTTTAAGTGTATTTTTTACTGTTTTGCCTTATCTTTAAAAAAAAATCAAACAAAAAAATCCTTGTTTCCCACCTTTCTAAGCTAGTATAGTCCAGTTTTCAAGCTAGTGCTGAATTCAGGCCTGTGATACTAGTTTCTGAGTTGCCCATACCTTACTTGGATAGAAGGAATTTTCTCTGTTCACTTGTGAGAGAGGGGAGCTTTGAGCAACCTATCTGTCCCCGGAGGAGTGGTTCCAGCCCAGAAGTTAGTAGTTTATTGGCCATTTTGGGCAAATTTCTCTCTCTTTCATTTCCCTACTATAAAAACTACGTTTTCACGGTTTTGTGCACCGGGCAGTGCTGGTTAGCTATGGTTAAATTATTCCCGGCTCCACTAAGTCTCCACTTCAGTTTTTCCCTTGAAACTAGTCTAACTCTCAACCTAAGCATTCAAAAAGCATCTTACAGCCCAGCACTTGCAAGCACTAATATACCCTGACACTGATTGCCCAGCAGGGCAACTTCAGGTGCACTCTCCAGTCCAGCTGGTGAATCTGGGTATCCTGAGGCAATGTTACAACTGCCTCATGTACACAGACAACCCTCTCCTTCTACCACAAAACACTAACATATGTGAGAGATGCAGTTATACAGCCAAACTGGAAGCTAAGCTGTCTCCACCCAAGACTGGAACAGACAGTCAAGAGGAGAAGATTAGCACTTGCACCACAGCTCCAGCTGCACACAGACCTACTAAAACAGCACTGGCAAAAAGTACACATAAATACACAAAATCTTACTTGGTGGCTCTAAATAAAAACCTGCAAAAGCATCAGAGACCTCCAAAGCAGACACCCAAACAACCTGCACTTCCTGTCACAAACCTGACAACACATAAAACACAAAATCAGTGTGCCGCACAATCACAGCCCTTAAGGCGAAATAACATACCTAACATACTAGTAATAGGTGACTCTATAGTCAGGCACACTGACGTCCCACTCACTAGGCTGGACAAGCAGAAAGTTACTGTTAGCTGCCTGTCAGGAGCCAGAATACGGCACATAACACAAGCATTCAGGTCACTCCAGAACAACTACAAATATGACTCTGTCATTGTTCATGTTGGTGTGAATGACCTGAGACATACCTCCCTGGACTGCATGAAAAGAGATATGGAAGAGCTCTCTGATCATGCAGCCCAGGCTGGTATGACCCTGACCCTGAGTAGCATCCTGCCCTCACCAAGAATGATACCTCAGTATAAAGAAAATATGATCAATTTCAACAATTGGCTAAGCTTCTGGTGTCATTCAAAGGGGATCCAGTGTCTGTCAGCCTGGGATGACATGCTCGACAAGCCATGTTGCTTCGCAGGAGACGGCTTGGACCTGTCACCCCTAGGCTTTTGAATACTGGCCAAGGCTCTTGCTGCCCCCATAGTGCTTTTTTAGGCAAGGCTCAAAAGTCAAACCCACCTCCATAAACAGCACAATTAACAAAAAACTGAGGGTTATTCTACTCAACACCAGGAGTTTAAATCTCAAAATGCACACATTCGAAGCACTCCTCTGTATGGATAACGTTGACATCTGTGCAGTAACTGAAACCTGGTTCAAGGCTCCAGACAACACCCCGACACTACCTGGCTATAACTCATACCACACGTTTTGACCACAGAACATGGACCAAAACACAAAGGAGGGGGTGTATCCATATTCATCAAGGATACCTACACCTCCAGGTTAGTGGAGCAGCATGATACCTCTGAGATCATCCATGTGCAACCAACATCGGGCAAATCTGCAGTGCAAATTGTGGCCTGCTACAGATCATCCTCCATGACCCAGTACCACTACTCCACCTTTCTGGAGACACTGGAAAACATGAAGGTCCTACCGAACACCCTGATATTGGGAAATTTCAATTAACTTACCATTCACTGGGAAAACTACTCGAATACAAATTCCCAGGTCCAGCGCTTCCTGGAATTCATCAACTCAAATGCCCTGGATCAGCTGGTAAACTCCCCTACCAAAGGTGAAAACATATTGGACCTGGTCATCACCAACATGGGCAACAGGAGTTCCACACCAGAGGTCAACCCATCACTGGTTAGATCAGACCATAAACTGATCACTCTGGATGTCCACACCCCACCACCACCCCCAACTAAGGAAACCATAGTAAAAAAACTTTTCTAAAGCAAACTTCACCTTACTTAAGACAGAGGTGGTAAGTTTCACAGCCCCCACGCTAAAGAATAACGCTGCCCAAGATTCAGAAACCTTTACAAATGGACTCTATGAGCACCTACAAGGATGCATGATTGTGCCACTCCTAGCAAAACAAAGACTCACTCCTCTAAGAGAAGGAAACCAGTTTGGTGGACCCCTGCAATAAACAGGCTATACAATAGAAGGAGGAAACTAGTTCATAAAAAAAGCAAATCCCAAGAAGAAAAGACATCCCTGATCAGTATCAGTAAGAAACTAAGGTCCCTCATGAAATCATCCAAGGCTAACTTCGAAAGAAAAATAGCCAAGGATTCAAAAGATAACCAGAAAGCCTTCTTTAGCTATGTTAAGAATCTAAGTGGCAACTCACAGATATGCACTGAACTAGTGCAAAATAGCACAAAATATACTGAACCTACTGATACTGCCAACATCCTGGCAGATAGATTCAGATCAAACTTCACCCCCTCTCACCTCCAAAAGGGCCCACAACAATGCCGGAAAAGTATAGTGTCCCAAAAATCATAGACGCACAGGTGAAAATAGCCCTTTCAAAAGCCAAAAACACAGCATCAATGGGACCAGATGGTGTCCCAGGATGCGTCTTGTATGAACTACAGAACAAACTAACCCCCCACCTAAACACACTGTTCAACCTCAGCATCTCCGCAGGCTACATGCCCATAGAATGGCACACAGCAATGGTTATTCATCTCCGCAAAGGAGGGGCCACAACTGACCCTGGTAACTATCGCCGCATAAGCCTGACTAGCCTG
Source organism: Protopterus annectens (assembly GCF_019279795.1). NCBI lineage: Eukaryota > Metazoa > Chordata > Ceratodontiformes > Protopteridae > Protopterus > Protopterus annectens. The sequence continues at coordinate 978,286,013 of NC_056729.1, forward strand.
GTCTGCAAGGCTATGGAGCGCATCATCATGGAACTCATTAACAAAAACATTGGGAACCTCCAAACACTTAACCCGACCAAGTTCGGCTTTGTTAAGGGCAGATCATACTTACTAAACCTGGTTGACTTCTTCGAGACAGTCACCAAGGCCATAGATGAGGGAAAGGTGATTCACACAGCCTACCTTAACCTTGTCAAGGCTTTCGACACCATTCCCCACTCGGGTATTACAGAAAAACTCACCAGCCTGAACATAAACCCCTACATCACAAGATGGGTTGCCAACTGGCTTACAGACAGAAGTCACACGGTAAGAATAGTGAGCTCCAGGTCTGACTCTAAACCAGTCACAAGTGGTGTCCCACAAGGCTTGGTCCTGGGACCCCTACTGTTTGGTATATACTTCTCAGAAGTACAGGCAAACACAGGAGGACTACGGCTTACCAAGTTCTCCAATGACTGCAAACTGGGAGCCATAATTGACTCGCTGGCTGACACGGACATCCTCCAAAAGGGCCTTACTGAGACGGACACCTGGTGTCAAAGTCATGGCCTCAAGCTAAATGCCAAAAAATGCATAATCATCCCATTTGGGAAAAACAAAACACCCATGAATTACCACATAGGTGGCAGCCCCCTTAATACAGAAGAGGTAATAAGAGATCTGGGGACCCAGATAGCTAGTAATCTCTCCTTTGACAATCATATTGCCAAAGTAGTTAGGAAATCCTTCTATGTGACCCATCTAATTACTAAAGGGTTTGCATCTAGAAAGAGAGGTTATAGTGCTCCTCTACTCGTCACTCATTAGACCCATCATAGTGTACAATGACCCATTTGGGATGTACCTCACAAGACACTTCCAACAGCTGGAAAGACCAAAAAAGTACCTCACCAAGAGAATTACTGGCCTCAAACATATGTCTTATACAGCCCAACTGAAAAAACTCCAGCTGTACTCAGTGGCATATCACTTACTCAGAGGTGATCTCTGCCTGACTTACAAAGCCATGTCCAACTCAGAATTGATGGACATGCTCCACCTAAAGAAATCCAAGTCACTGTGAGCCACCGCTCTAGTGAGCTAAATCTTGCCACAACAATAAATAGAACATGCTGGAAGGATAGATTCCTGTCATAGAGACTCCCCATGCTTTGGAACAAAATTTCAAATTACATGAGGCAGAGCCCCTCACTAACACTTTTCAAGAGAAACCTTGATGAGTGGATGGGTAACAGAAAATGCACCCCTGGGATCACTTCATTGGCTCTACTTGACAGGGGATCAGTTAATTAATCAATGGGGTGGTGAAAGCTGACACACTCTGGCTAGGCTTATAAATGCTCTCGGGCAGATAGCCTAGTACCTACCTATGAACCTATATACTATGGGTATGTTGTTTTCCCCCTAATGTTGGGACTTGTGTTATATTATTGCTCATATATTTGATTGGTTGTATGTTAACATACCTTGTTAAAATACCATTGTTGTTGGCATATTGCCGTCAATGTTACTGGGATGCTATTATGATGCATACTGTTGTTCCATTTATGCATGTGTTCTGTTTGCTATGCAACTGTTTCAAATCTGTTTTATGGGGTTAATTGGAACACCCACTCATGCTGTTATAACTAACCTTGTAATGTGTTGTTCATGACAGACCAACATATTTTGTAAAGCCTCAACACCATGGCACGTTTGGGAAGGTGGTTCCTGACAGATCCACCTGTCCTACCTCATCTGGCTGTAGCACGGGGCCCCAACACATTTGGGACCCAACCCAGGACATCCTTGTCCATTGGTCCTGCACCACCTTTGGGTGGAACCGCTTCAGGGGATGGGGCCCATCGCCCCGCTGGGAGTGGGCATGGACAGGAGCCTATCACCTGCAGTCAGTTTTGGGGTATGGTGTGCAGTATCATCTGAACAAAGTTGGATAACGGGCTGCACCAGATGGAGGGCTACCTGGCACACCTCGAGGGGCAGGCTGCCTCTCCTGTCCAGCCCCCAGCACAGCCACCTTTGAGGCCGTGATGGTGCAGTGGTGACTGCCCATGGGTGGGAACCTCAGTCCCACTGTATCCATTTGGGGACTCATGGGCTTCAGATTCCCAACCGGCCTTCCTGGAAAAGGTGTTTTCCCACCTCATGTGATATATACCATCCCTGTTTGCTGTTTTGTCTGTCTTGTCAGTCTCCCTACCCAACCTACCTCCCCATACATACCTACAATCCTTTCCCAATACCCAACTCTCACCTTTAAAAAAAGAGTATCTGTCCCAAAAAAATATATCGCCCCATAGATAGCTGTCCATTTTGCACATGTGTCCACTGGACACTTGTAATCCAATCCAATTGGCTTGACAAAACATTTCTGTTATCCTCACCCCTCTCGCTGGTGTTTGAGTGTCCAAATTCACCTCCAAATTCTGTACAAATGCACAGCTGTTGCTGTATGAGAAATGAACAGCTATGGACTTTCCCTACACCCATCCTGCACATCCCTAGCTGCATTTCATATTGTTTTTCCCTCTGCATGCCCCCCTTTTTCACCACTTTCCTATCACTGCTTTTTCTTTTCTTTTAAAAAAATGAGCACAGGTGGAAGCGGGAATAAGCGCCTCTAAGTGAAGGCTTAACTTAGAGTCACACAAAACTGTGCAAACCCACTTAAAACTACTTTAATCACTCTGTCTCCATTCTTCCCAGCAACAATAGACAGCTGTGGCAGGTCTCAAACCCAGGACTCTGTACACTGTAGTCAGAGCAATGCACCACTACACAATTTGAGCTGTAGGAATTTCTGATGCTTTTTTCAAACATATCATGCATTGGACGTATTCAACACTAGGGAAAAAGCTCTGTGGAATCAGTCATGTTTTATATATATAAATATGCACATATATGTATGTATGGTGATATATATAGATGAATATATATATATATATATATATATATATATATATATATATATATATATATATATATATATATATATATATATATATATATATATACATATATAAAATGTATATACATAGTATATAATATATATATATATGTATATATATATATATATATATATATATATATATATATATATATATATATATATGTATATATATATATATATATATATATATATATAAAGGTCCTGGTCTGAACATCAAAAGTACATGTAGTGTTGATTGTACAACTAAGCAAACTGTTGCTTAGATGGTGGTACAGCAGGGATAAGAGAATATTCCCTTTTCCCCACTGTAGTGTGATCTTGAGTGAAAATATTAAAGTGGGAGCTGTGCGGGGAACAGCCCCTTACAAAGGGGGGGGGTGCAGGGAGGCTTGCCCCTTGCATAAACCTGAGTAGTTTTTTATTTATTTAGGTTTTTTGGCATGTTTTTTTTCGCAAAAGTGCATTTTCGATAAAATGCACATTTGTGAAAGTGAGTTTGTTCATGTACGTTTCACTAAAACGTACTTTCGATCTATCAACATAGATCCATATATATATATATATATATATATATATATATATATATATATATATGCATATATATGTATGTATATAACATGCAGTGCAGTCATACCCCAGAATCATAGCTCCCAACTTCTTAGTGCAGGAAATCTGGACAAAGTCCATCAAAATGGGGGGCAATGGGCCACAAATAGGGACATATTTTAAATATCACTCATAAACTTATAAAGATGCTACAGTAACAGAGTTTGTTTCAGAATACATCTTCTGAAAGATATAAGGTCTGAAACAGAAATGTATATATCATTATTTACTGACATAACTCCTTAGATCATCACAGTGATTTACCAGACACATACAAATAATTAGTGGAACAGACCAAAAATATGAGCCAAACATCTGGACATCCTGTGGAATGCCTAGCAGTTGACAGGTATGCTCAGAACTCCTTACTGCAATGAATCAAGACCAAGCCTGACAAAGTGGGGAGACAAAGGCATGATAATAGGGACAAATTTGAAATACGTGAGAAGATAATCTGAGAAAGTTGCTGCAGTAACACCATCTGTTCTAATGTATATTGCCTGAAATATAAGTCCAACACTCAATTGCTTCTCATAAGTTAGTGGCCTCAATCCTCACTTCATCCTCTGATTTGTCAGAAATACACAACAGTTATGGGGACTAGACAAAAGATATGAGTCACACAACCGGACATCCTACGAATATCTGGACATAACATAACATTAGGGAAACTACACTGAGTTGCCAAGCATGTCACCAAGCACCATCCAAACTACAGTCAGACCAACACAATACCACCATAATACCACCACAAATCAGATCTGTGGACTTACACATCCATTATCAAATATAACAGGCACTACAGGGTTGTAGCAGTAGTGGAAAACAGACACTGGTGTGAAAGTGCACACCCACAACCAATTGCACTGCAGTCACAGTGACATACCGGTAAAACAACTGAACACTACAGTATAATGACTGTGTGAACAAAAATACCCTGTTTGCAACTCACACACTACTCCTACATATACTGCCCCACGTCACAGTATAGTGGGAATCCTGAGGTGTTACAAGACATGTCACAGTCTGCCCATGCAAACATATACAGCCAATAGACCACCAGAAACTGGAGCAGCATGCACAGTCAAATAGAAAGGGCCCATGACACTTACATGTACCCCCCTTCCTACACAGCCCAAGCTAACATTTACAAGAGAGAGGATTATGCAATTTACTGGTCCTCACTGGGGGGAACATGGGACATAAGGGCCAGGAGTGCAATGGAAGCTGATACTGTGCTGATAGCTGACAGGGGTATGATGTGGTTGTGAGTGGTGGCTACTGCTAGTCAATGTTGATGTGCAGGTTCTGTAAATACTGTTGACAAATGTATGAGATCCTGTGATGTGTTTCCCTGTTTATGTCTTCCTGGTGCAACGTATCTGTCCAGAAATCCTGGCTTATATGGAGGCTGAAACTGCAGAAATAACTGACCACATCATCCAGCACTGCAGTGTAATGTTCAGCCAGAGCCAGCACCATCTGCAGGAGCATACCACCCTTTGGGATGACCTTGTCCACAGGATAAACAATGTCGGCCTGCACTCATGAACATATGGGTAGGTCCAGCATCGTGTGTCTGACCTGATACACCATGCTTGGCGATGGTCTGCTGCCATGGCCAGGGACCACACAGCCACAGGTGGGAGTCCTGCCATGCTGGCCCCACTTACACCCACCAAGGAGCTCCTTGCTACCCTTGCTGCACCCACCCCACCCACACATCAGAGTCCAGACACCCACAATGTGGAGGTGGGTGACACCCAGACAACGGGCGAGGAGCATGCAAGTAAGGCCCCAGTGGAGATCAATAGACTACTGTAGCAGCCACACTGACATCTGTAGAGTATCTAGATGTATATGTCAGGTCAGAATGCAGTTGTGGTTGGGTTTTGTAATGCACAGACATGCACATCTATGGTGAAGGACAGCAAATTGTGTAGTATTGGAGCTTGTACTATAAATGTGCAGAAAAGCTGCATTCACTTTGTACCAATGCCACATGTGAGCCTGCTGACAATACTTTGACAATACCTCTTTTCCACAACTGCATAGGTCCCTCCAGTTGGATGTGGGACAACAGCCTGAGGCTGGTGAGTATGGAATTGTCCTGTTGTGGTTCGCCAGTACCCAAGGCATTTTAAGGGCATGCATTTTATCATGCACACAACTGTCACTCCTAGCCATATTGTGTTATGTGCATGTTCACATGTTTTGAGGCTAACTGTATTGCATCACAGTGGTCACCACTGGGGCCTATATGCAGGAAATGTAACATTTCCGTAGCATACCTCACTACCTGTCAATGCAAGAAATCTGGACAGAGACTGACAAAATGGGGGGGAACAAAGTCCCAAAAATATGGACATATTTGAAATATTACTCTTATACAGTGGATAGAAAGTGTACACACTCTTGTTAAGATGCCAGGTGTTTGTGATATCACAAAATGAGACCACGATATTTCATTCCACACCTTTTTCCACCTTTAATATGACCTATAACCTGAACAATTCACTTGAAAAACAAACAAATCTGTCAGGGGACCAAATATGAAGGATACAAATCCTACAATAAGCTTGATGTATACATGTGCACACCCATCAGCTAATACTTTGTTGGAACAGCTTGTGATTTAATTACAGCATTCAGACTGCTTGGGTACACACCTGTATCACGTAAAGAGACTCTGAGTAACACCAAATAATGGTCTACGGTCCTAGTTGGATATTTCTGACATTTACTCAGTTACCTGCTACAGCAAACGCCATGGTTCACAGAGAGCTTCCAAAGCATCAAAAGGATCTCAGTGTTGAAAGGTATCAGTCAGGAGTAGGTTACAAAAGCATTACCACAGCAATGAATATACCATGGAACACAGTGAAGACAGTCATCAAAAGGTGTAGTAGATATGGGACAACAGTGATGTTGCAAAGAACCGGATGTCCCCCAAAACTGATAAAAATACATGACAAAACTGGTCAGGGAGGCTGCCAGGAGACATACAGAAACACTGAAGGCATTTCAGGAATCTCTGGCAAGTACTGGTTGTGTACTATATGTGACAAAACCTCCCATATTATCCATAAGACTGGCCTATGATGTAGCTTTGGAAGATGGAAGCATTTTCCCCACAGAAAAACATCTAGGCCTGGCTACAATTTGCAAAACATTACATCAAGTCTCCCAACAGCATGTGTGAAAATATCTTATGGTGTAATGAGACCAAGGTTCAACATTTCAGCCATAATTCCAAAAGGTACGTCTGGTGCACAAGCAACACTTCGCATCACCCGATGACCACCATCCTCACAGTGAGGCACGATGGTGGCAGTGTCCTGCTTTGGGTTGCTGTTCATAAGCTGGAACTGGGGCTTTAGTCAAGGTGGAGGGAATTATGAACAGTTCCAAATACCACTCACTTTTTTGCCCAAAAGCATCAGGCGTGTGCCAGAAAGCTGAAGATGAAGAGGGGTTTCACCTTTCTACATGATGATGACCCAAAGCATACATCCAAATCAACCTAGGAATGGCTCCACCAGAACACAAGCAAGGTCAAACTGATAGAAAATCTGTGGTGTGACCTAAAGAGGGCTGTGCACATGAGATACCCTAGCAATCTGACAGAGTTGGAGAGCTTTAGCTAGGAAGAGTGGCCAAATAATGCCAAGTCAAGATGTGCCATGCTGGATAGATGCCTTCCCAAGAAGACTGCATGCTGTAATTAAATCAAAAGGTGCTTCACTAAAGTATCAGTTTAAGGGTGTGTACACTTATGCAGCCACCCTATCGTGCACATTTCATTTATTATATTTTACACCTAACACATTTGTTTGTTTACCAATTAGATTGCACAGGTGATATGTCACATTAAAGGTGGGCAATGTTTTGAAATGAATTATTACGGTCTCATTTTATATATTACAAGAACCTGGAATATTAACAGGGGTGTGTACACTTAGCATATCCGCTGTAAGCTTAGAAAGTTGTAGGTGTAACAGGATTTGTTTTCACATACATTTACTGCAGGTTTTGGGGTCTGACACTCAAATGTATGTCATTAATTAGTGATGTCACTCCTAAGATCATCCCAGTAATGTGTCAGACAAACAAAGGAGTTATGTGGAACATATAAAGCATATGAGCCAGAAATCTACATATTCTGTGAAGATTTGTACGGTTGTAAGGTATGTTCTGTAGGAGTTGACACTGTGCTATACAGGTGAACAGTAATAATGTGTACATGGGTGCAGTGTGTGCTAGGTTAAGGGCCATCACCTACTAACACTACTCACGTATCCCAGAGGTGTATATTTTTAGTGACATGGAGTGAAAATGGCTGCACTGCATGATGTTGAGGGCTTGTCCAGAGTGTGTATGTTGTGGTCTGACTGTGTGTCATGCATATCATCATTTGGGTATTGTGAGGTCTGTAATGCCTTTGTGCCACCTCACCTGTATGTGTCTGTGTGTGTGTGCATGTGTGTACCAGCCAACCTTATAGTGCAGGCATTAATTTACATATGTTGCCTTCCCCTCACAGGTGGGGATGGGGTTTGAGGTCCCTCCCGCACGGAACCTGATGTCAGTGTCTCTGCAGACTCTGACAATAATGATAGTTCTAGTGAAGCACAGGTGGGGTTGTCAGGGGCTGAATCTGTGCCGTCGGTCGGCATCCCACTGTTGTCCACAACATCCCTGCATACAGTCATGATGCCCACACATACTCCATCCCCAGTGGACACAAATAATGGATAATTGCTGGGTGGTGGAATGAAACAGGCTAGTGTGGTGACTATGGCAAGTGTGAGTGTTGACACTTGCCATAGCCAGAGTGCAGGCAAGGTTCCACACAGGTGGATGGAAAGGAGTGCTCAAAGGAGGACTTCTGCCCATCTAGCTCCTGTCATACATGCCACAGCAGCTGTCATCAAACCCATGTTTTGGGCCATCATGGAGACACAGGCACATACTGACTGCACCGCCAGATAAATACTCAGGGTCTTGGATGCACGTCTTCCTGGTGTCTGTGGTGAGCTACATGACCTTTTTGAGGCCACACATGAGAATACTGAGGTCATGAAAAGATGGTGGGGTGAGACCGTGGCACTCATCAACCGTGCAATGTCTGTGCTTGAGCGTGTGGTGGGAGATGGATGGTAGCCACATGGACAGAGGTCAGCACCACAATCAGCTGAGGGTCTACAGGGTCATGCACCTTCACAGTCCCGTAGTGGCAGTAGCACCAATACTACCAAAGGGGGGTGCTGTCCACACAACAATGCAGCAGGCCATGGGCATATGGATCTGGCCGGTCCTGTCAGGGACACAGACCCAGCAGACAGCAGTCACCATCAGGGAGTAGTACTGTATCTGGCCTTGGGCCTGGTGCTGCCAGTGAGGCCACTGTCAGGACCAGTTCACATGTGCATGGCCAGAGATGATGAACTGTACACCCTGCCATGTATGGTCCACAGCTGTCCAACATACCAATGTGTAGGGCAGCCACATGGTGTGACTGTGTGCATACAAACACACACATCACCATCTCAGCCAGGTCACCTCCAGGCACACACACATACCACCTATGCATGGCCCATCCATAGAACACCCATCCAAACACACACACATGATGTCAACTGTATGGCCCAGCCTAGGTCTCTGGCAAACCCACAACAGCACCCGGTGCATATGATGGTACCTGTTCCACAACTCTGTCATCCATACCACTGATGCAGAGACATTCTAATATGGTTCTGATGCACAAGGAATATTAAGTACAATTTAGCTATCTAATGTTGCGTAAGCTGCTGTCAGCTGGCATTTGTAATGGGTACACTTCAGAGTGTGTGTACCTTTTCAGCCATGATGCATTATTGGTATTAGTAATGCTGACTGAATGTAGTCTCACATGCTGTATTCTGTTTGTGTTCTAGGTGTCTGTGTATCAGCAGGATGTGGCTCTGCAGACATTACCAATGAAGGGTATGGCAGAGTGGTAACACATCAACCATGTCATAGCCAAGGTACAGCTGCATATGTACACAATTACCAGGTCTGTGTAACAGTTATTGCATGTTCCACAGAGCTTATAGGGCTGATGAGTGTATATAGGTAAGAATATGGTGGTTGACATCATCAGCTCTAAAGTGGACAATGCTAAGTTTAGTGGGTGGAATACACCTCAGATTGGTAAAACCCACACCCCCAGATGATATTGTGTTGACCAAATGCACAGAGAATACTGTTCCCACACATACAGTCTCACACACACACACACACACACACACACACACACACACACACACACACACACACACACACACACACACACACACAGTTGCCAGTGTTGGATTTGGAACACCTATCGATCTAGTTAGTGGTGGGACAATGTCATGCGCTTATCACAGGTGGTACAGAACTAATAGTGTGATGAGTATTCCAAGGTACCTGTAAAGTTAATAACATCACATGCCCTTGTGAGGTATGGCAATGAGGGGTGTACTGGGTGGGAAAGGACTCATAATACTGTTACCTACTTGTCTACACACACACACACACACACACACACACACACACACACACACACACACACACACACACACACACACACACACACTTGCCAGGAGTGAGATTAGAATCCCTACCATGTCTAATTATTGCTATTACAGTGCTATGCATTTATCGTATGCACCACAAAGCTTACAGGGTGAAGAGTGTCCCAGGGTAATTTTGAGGTGAACAACATCACCAGGCCATGTAAAGTATGGCAATGGGAGATGTACTAGGTGAAAATGAACTCAAAATACTTTAACCTACAATTATACACACTTACAAACACAAACACACTCATACACACATTTGACAGGACTGAGATTAGGAGCCTTGTCTATCTTATTAGTCAGTCCATACTGTTACATAGTTCCTGCACATGCCATGGGGCTTATTGGGCTGAAGAGTGTCAACAGATACCTCTATGGTTGATTAAGACAGTGGGCCTTGTAAAGTGGACATTGGGATGTGAACTGGGAGTACCATGGCCTAAAAATGTAAAATGTTGCCCCCAATGGATATAGTTCTCACTCAAACAGGATACAGTTCTCATGCACATGCACACACACACACACACACACACACACACACACACACACACACACACACACACACACACACACACACACATTTGTAAAGATGGAGTTTAGAACCCTTATCTATCTAGTTATTGCTACTACAGTATTATGCATTTATTGCATGTGCCACGGAGCTTCTAGGATGAAGAGTGTCCCATGGTTCTTCTAAGGTGAATAACATCACCAGCCTTGTAAAGTATGGCAATGGGCAGTGTACTGGGAGAGTAAGGCCTCAAAATGCTGTATCCTAAAAATATACACACTTACAAACACTTATACACACACACACACACTAATACTTACATTTGCCACATCTCAGATTAGACCCCCTACCTTTCTAGTTATTGGTACTCTAGCGTTATGTAGGTACCACACACACTACAGGGCTTGTAGGGTGAAGAGTGTCCCAAGGTACCTGTCAAGTGAATAACATCAGCAGCCCTTATAAAGTATGGTGGTTGGTGGTGTACTGGGTGAGAAGGGACTCACTTTCACCTAAATATTTACACACTCATAAACACTTTTTACACACTGATGTACACACACACGTATGCCAGTACTGCGATCCATAGGTTCATAGGTGTGTACTAGGCAAATGACCATGGAGCCTTTACAAGCCTTCCCATAGGATTAACTTGGCATTGTGTTGCCTGACATTACACCCCAGTGCGTCTATTGAGTATAGCCACTGGAGTGATCCCCAGGGTGAGATTTCTATTCCCCATCCACTCAACCAGATTTCTCTTGCAGGGGGGTAGTGAGGTGTTCTGCTTGACATGTATGTGAAGTCTATTCCATAGCATGGCCAGACTCTGGGTTATGGACCTATCCCTCCAGCATGTTCTGTTGATTGTGGAAATAGGGTTGAGGTCTCTAGGGCATGCAGTGCAGACAGACTGGGTTTCTTTAGATGTAGCATGCCTAACAGAGCTGGGTCAGACATGGCTTTGTAAGTCAAGCAGAGATTGCTTCTAGGTAGCCAATATGACACAGAGTATATTTGGATTTATTGGAGTCTGTCCATATAGGACAAGTTTTAAGGCATAGGATCCTCTTTGTGAGGTACTTTTGCAGCCTCTCCAGTTGTTGCAGATGTCTAGTGAGGCACATGCCATATTGACCATTGTACTCAATGATTGGCCTAATGGGGGAAGAGTGGATGGAGACAATGACCTCTTTCTCTTGGATGCAACACCCTTAGTAATGATATGTGCCACATAGAAGGGCTTTCTGACCACAGTGATACTGTGGTGGTCAACAGAGATGTCGCTGTCAACCTGTGCTCCCAGTTGTCTTATAACAACTTTTGTGTTCATGGACTACCATCAATGTGGTGATTCATGGGAATAAGTTGTTCCCAAAGGGCATGGCAACACATTTTCTGGCATTGAGCTTTAGTTCAGGGTCCTGCCAACAGTTGTAGGTCTCAGTGAGGCCTTTCTTCAGGATGTCAACATCACTTGAGAAGGTAATAATAGCACCCACCTTGCAGTCATCTGCAAGCATTGTCAGCCAGAGTCCCATCATGTTGGGCTGAACTTTAGTGACATAGATCTAGAATATGAGGGGACCCAGGACCAGACCCTGTGGTACTCCTCTCATGCTGTATCATGTCTGTCTTTCTATAGTCTGTGAGATACTTCTGACATCATTCACACCACCATGGACCAGACTAGTGTGACACCTGTACCTGTTGTGGAGTGACTTGAGTGCATGTGTGATATGGCAGATTATAGCACCTGCCAAACAAGTAATAATGACTTTCTCCTTATCCTGCCTGGTGTGTGACACATCTGTGTGTCTCACAGTGGAGTCTTCTATGAGTAATATGTTGTGTGTATGGTAAGGGCTTAGTGTTTGCAGGACCCTGGTGTGTGGAGTATGCGTGGTCTGTGGTGTATAGTTTTGTGAAGTTCTCATGTGTTTTTGTCTCTGTGGTTTCCTTTACTTGGGGTTTGATTTGTTGTGGACCTCCACTTATGTGTGGTGTGTGTTGTGCATTTGCAGGTAATGCTTACTGACTCCATACACTGCAGGGCACCTATGTTACTGCAAAATGTGCTCTGCTGTGCACATTCTCCATTTGTCTGGCCAGTGGTTCCCCTCCTACTTTTGTGTGTCTCTTTATCCTTCTATAGTCCAGTCACAGGCTTTGCCCACAGTGGCTGCTGTTACGTATTTAATTCTGGTGTGAGCATGGTAAATGCCATAACATCACACACAATGTTATGGACTACACACCTCTGAGCATACTTATTTGGCAAGTTGACCATCATTTCACCACTACATCTGCTGAGGTCCTCAGACAGTTTGTGTTACTATGGTATTATGCAGCTACATGTTGGCCTAGCTGTCAAACTGTCACTGACTCTGACATCTGGACAGGCCCACATATGACAGTCAGATGAAAGCCCATGTGTGGGGACAAGGTATTGGTACTGTTCTACCATACATAGCCAGCTGGGGGACCAGTTTTTTACTTGCTTGGTTTCTGTTATGGGTGTGACATCTCCAATGTTGTCCATTGATGTTCTGACATGACCTTTTCTTATTTTGCAATTACTTTGCAGGGAAATGCAATGTTAGGACAGGCAGAACAGATATACAAGGTATACTGTGCTCCTTCTGTGCCAACCTGCCATTACAGGGGTAAGGCTGTTGGCCAGTGACATGTTGTCAGTGCTGACACAGTAAGGTGGCAGCCTTTTATGACCTGCCAGTACACTGACCTTCAGGTAACTGCTGTGCTACTAGGCAGCATACCACCATACCTTTCCACGTATGAGAGCCAGACTTCTGGACAAAGCCATGTAATTGGGTGACAAAGGCCTAAGTATGGGTATCATTTTAACTATTGGCCTTACAAATCCAGAAGGGTGAGACAATAACAGATTTTGCATTAGCATGCATTTTCTGTAGGGTGTGATGCCTGAGACACTATAATCCATCATTATTTTTTGACTTTAGACTTTTGTGGTTTGCCAATGATTTGTCGCACAACCACTATTTCATGATAAAGATACCACAAATATGATGCAGACCTCTGTACATTCTGTAAAAGGTCTGTACAGTTGGGAGTATGGTAGACACTGTGTACGTTACTCCGACCTGTGTATTGTTCATATCTGTGGCTCCCTGTCCAGCTTACTGGCAGTAATGATATTGACATCTGGACAGTGTGTACAACTCCCACTGTAGGTGTAGCTGACATGTGAAATAGCTGGCACTGCGATTCTTGGAACATGGCTCTGTCTACCACAGTACTGTACCCAAATCACTAAGATGCATCAGCCAGGAGTAAGTGCTGGCCACATCTGGACAGTATTTCCCACGCATATACATAGATCATTGACCCCTGCATATTATGGACATGTAACAAGTTATCATGTTAATTGGGACAGGCCTGGCAATGTGTGCTCTTTTGCTATTACCCTACATACTACATACTTACATGTTACTGCATTTCTATGGGAATATGGGTGTGGGCACACCTGTCAATGGTACACATTTGCACATACTGTGCTGATACTGGCTTTACATTTTGGTTCCATTTAGCATAGTATTATGCCCTGTCCTGTAGAATAGAGGAAATATCACTAGAGACCACAGATTAGATTGAAATGGCATACAATTGAGTTTCAGACTTCTTACCCTTCAGAAAGCCTTACTGCAACTGCAAGGCCTGCTGTGATATCACTGTGTAAGTCTGTGGGGGGTATTCCATCATTGTTGCCATTTGTGGGACTTTGCCAGACATTCCTTTATGGTTTTCTATGGGTGACTTCCTGGGTGAGTCTGAGGGATGAGTATGGGATCCCCACATCGGCATCTATGCATGTGACCTATGAGCCCCTTAGTGCCCCTCTCCCCCACATATACTGCAGTGGGATTTGTCACCTTGGATAATACTGCATAGTATGAGGCAGGCAGGACTGGGCAGACATTTCCTAGTGTCCCACATAGCTGTATATTGTCTGCTGCTACCCCAGTAGGCCACCCCATTCCCTTACATGCATGCAGTGATACCATAGATATGCTACCAGAACATACTACTCCATTCATTTATTGTTTATAAGACTGACTTACCTTGTGCCTTGTGGAAGTTGTGGGGACAGTGGGTAAGGGATGACTCTGTCATATGCATGCAGTACACTACCTATACATGGTAAGCTACAGGTAGTGTGATGTGTGATGTGTGGCATCCATTTTACTGTGTATGAGAGTCGGAGAGAGATGCCATTCCCTGGGTCCCTACAGTGTCAGTGTGTGCGCCATGTATTGCCTCTTTCTCAAGGCCTGGGCATGCTGGGCATGCCTCCATCTGCCTACAGGAGCAGGTTCAGGGGCTTCCTCTTCTGAGTCCATCTGTGCCTGTGGGGACCTTGGCAACAGTGGAGGACTGTTTGGCCCTTCCACTTGCTGTTCCTGCTGCAGCTGTTTCTGCAGGATCATATTGTGTAGCATGGCACATACTATGAACATGTGTGCATATGTGGCTGGAGAGTACTGCAAGGTCCACCAGATATGTAAAGGCAGGAGAACCATGACTTAAGCATCCCAAACACGCAGTCTGTAATGATCCTGGTTTGTACGTGTGCCTCATTATAGCGTTCTTGATTGTGTGTGTGTGCATTTCTTATGGGTGTCATCATCCATGGCTCCAGTGCATAGCCAGCATCCCCCACCAGATAGCCATATGGGATGTCTCCACTGGCAAATGCCTGGTACAGCTGTGACGAATGCCAGATGTGGGAGTCTTGAAAGCTTCCAGAGCTGCTAGCACACAAATTTATGATATTGCCCTGGGCATTGATCATGACCTGGCAGTCAATGGAAGGGAAGCCCTTGTGGTTTATGTAGACCCTACCCTGTTCACTGGGTGGTGCTTTGATGTGGATGTGCGTGCAGTCCATCAGACCCAGTACCTCCAGGTAGTCTGCTACATGGTGTAAGTGATGCATATTGCTAATCCTCTCATCACAGGTGTTGGGGAAGTAATTCTGTCACGGGCATGTGGCAGCATGGCATCCAGGAACTGGTGGAATACCCTGGAAACAGATGCCTGTGAGACCCTATCATGTCACCAGTAGGTCTTTGGAAAGTACCTGTAGCTAGTATTCTTAAGGCTACACATACCTTGTTATCCACTGGGTCGGGCTCCCCTTTGTTGGCTCTGGGTCTGAGTTGAGACCAGCACAGATCAATGATTTGCTGAAGTATGTCTCTATCCACGCTGTAGTGCTCTACTATCTTCAGATCATGTAGCCCCTCATAGGTTACCCTGGGTCTGAACACTCTTCTCCTCCTCTTCAGTCTGGGGTGGTTGTCAGCATTATCTTCCTCACTGCCCTCAGCCTCTAGCACATACTGAAAGATCAAAGCAATGGCAGGCCCTAACATTTTTTGGTTAAAATTCCCCCACATGTGTACACCAATGGTGCAAGGTTTGTGGGAAAATCAGACTGAAAGGTGTTTGCATAGTTTATACTGTTATGCTGCAGATGCTGCCTGAATGATTGGCTGGCTATGACACATTCCAACTACTTCCTGTTTTATTTGTACTTGATTGTTTTTATTCTGCTATTTGCCTTTTTTTTCTTTTTTTCCTTCACATTTCTGCCCCTTTTAAGCCCCAAGGCATGTCGTGCAAACCCAGTGAGTAAATGTAAACAGACCTGCTATTTCTGTGGGGTTTTTTTTTGTTTTAGATCTAGTGCATGCCGCACAAACCCATTTAGCTCAGGTAAACAATGAGAAATGGCCCTCCCCTGAAACAAACATGCTCTTCATTTCATGGAATAAGTCAATACAGCCTCAGACACACCCCTTTGCTTAGCTGTACTTAGCTAAGCCCAGATGTGAGCCATGGAGGTCGAATATGCTTACACCAAGCATGACACACACCCTTTTCATGTCAGCTGCTTACACCTCTGCCTTATAGTGCCTACACAGTTAGGTGCAGCCAAAAAATGTTCTCCCAGTTAGTGATTCAGTAAAATTTGCTCATTTGCATACCCCACTGCCTTAGTCCCTGTTTACACCTCTACACCACAGCTTTCGTCCTTAGCACCCAGTGTTACCTGTTGACTCTGCATGCCATAGAATATAATGGCAAAATGGAGATTTCACTTAAAATTGCCTTTTCACATTTTCTTTTTTTGGTATGATCCCATTTGCATGCCGCTGCCCTATGCTTAAACGGCCGAAATCAGCCAAAAAAAACTTTTATTTTTTATAATTTTGCAACACGTTTCCATGCCAATGGCCATATATTTGGCCATTGGCATGCCTAAGGAGTATAATGCATGCTTTACTTTGAGTTGTCATGCCTCAGTTTTGATTTCTGCAGAAATGTATTTGGCTAGTAGCCGAATACATTTCTGCACCTCACACTATTCCCGCACGAATGCCTGCCTGCTTACTGAATTGCTAATTCACCTCATTTGCATGGTTTTCACCAGCAAATTAGGTAATTAGCATTATTCAGTTGTGTCCATGTGGGAATAGTGCTGCCAGGCTTGTGCATGTCCCCAGGCTTGTTTACTGGATCACTTGGCATCCATATTCCATGCAGGAGCGGCTGCACTATTCTTACAGTTTGTGTAAGCTTTATTGACTCCTGGGGTAAATCTCTCTACAAGGGAGAATTTAAAATCATATTTTAACATCATTTGGGAGGTTTTGAGAATGCAACCAAGCAAAACCTCCTTAAAACTATACCAGTAACCACAGCTCTAGAAGTATCAACAGTGATACACTACTTCAAACAATGAGTAGTGACTAGTGTAATAGAAGAAACTAAGTTTTTTAAAGCAGATTTTTTTCACAAGCTGAAACTGTGGATAAAACATTCCTCATACTTTCACAATGTGACAGAATAAACTTTAACCTATGAGCCTAACAACTTAAAATTCTGAAATTCAAGGTTGCAGAGTATATATTTTTCCCATACCCATCGATAATTTTCCCATTCTTATTATAAAGAGTGGGATTGGAATTAACTCAGTGTTTAGCAGGAGAATAGTTAACTAAGGCTATTGCTGCTGGATGGGTTTGAGAATAGTGTATAAAAATGTAAAATACTGAGGAATTTAATACATCCTATCTGTCTTCTAGGGACAGCAGGCTGACTATTATAAAATTTGCAGGTAGTAAGACACACATTGTTTAAAGCAAACAGGACAGGAGGAACTCATGTATGTTTTGGAAAATCCTTCTATAACAACTTATAGTATTTTCTGAGGGACTGAGAAACCTCAGTGTTCTCCCACTGAAAACACTGGGACATTTTAACAATAGTCTCAGAGAAAGAAACTCCCCAGTGGGAGAATCAGAAAGTGAGCTCTCCTCTGAGTCTGAATCAGAAATCTAAATCTATCTTTGCATCTTTCTGCTCAGATTCAAAATCCTGAATCTCTTCAGAATGGAGGCATCCTTCTTTTTTTAACCAGAAACTACACTACAGGAAGGATCAATAGACTGAATCAAACCATGAGGCATTTCCAGTAAGCACTTCTATTCAAAGAAATTTGAGGAGGAGTAGATCATACTTGGTTTTCTGTTTCTTTTTGCCAGGAAAAATGAGGCCAGAACTGTAACTAATGGCAGCTGCTTCTTCCTCAGGGATGGGCAAGGCATTATGACTCTACAGGGAAGCTTTCCCTGTTCCCTCACCCAGGGCCAACAAGAGTAGTTTTCCCTTGCAACCTAAGGGGACCCCAACATCTGCAGAGGATGTTGCTAACCCCTGGTCCATAGTGTCTGTAGGTGCTATACCAGAGGGATCTGAGGTAAAAGATGAGTGGTCTGAGGTACGACAAATGGCCACAACAGAGTCTCCTACCTGTGGCTTAGGCAAATTGCTAGCCTGCTGCAGTGGCAAAGGCTATTTGCTTTTTTTTTTCTTTTTGGAGCTGAAAGAAGAACCAGCCATGGGAATGAAACCTGTTCCATGGTAAAGCTGAAAATGGTGCCTCTATCCTGGGGAAAACAAGCAACGGTGCCAGTTAAACTATTAGTCCACAGAAGTTACTTTTTTCTTTGACAGTAAAAGGTACTTTCAAACACTACGGCATCCCTGCAATGTTAAAATAAACACAATTTCTCCAAAGAAAACATTTTATCAGTTAGATAACACTACTTTTATTTGACAGAAATGAGTGCTCTGATTAAAAGTTCATTAAAGTCTCGAGACATTCCATTAAAATACAGTACTCCTATCTTTAAAATAACTTCCCTGAAGAGGAACATAATAAAACATCAGTAATAAATAAGATAATGAGAGATTTTCCCCCAAAGAGAAGTTATCTACCCAGCTAAGGAAAGCACAAACTGACTGTTGATCCTTAAAATCCTCAGAGGAATGTACAGTTCAGTGATAGTAAAGCCCTGAAGGGCATTGAGCTCAAACTCTGTCTTTTAATCAGCTCACCCTGAGGTACTAGACAGTGTGGGTGTGTGAAAGGTGTCCTGCGGCTTTGCAGTCTGGCTGGCTGTTGTATCCTTGCAGGATATAACCCCATATAGCTACTGTAGCAGTGATCAATATGAAGAAAATTTGTTCAGTGAAACATTTACTAGACAAAGTACAATGTACAAGAGTTTACTTTACTATGATAGTAGTTGTCTGACTGATTACCATTGCAGTATTACTAACTATTGGGGTATCTTGCCAATGACAGCCATGCATCTGGTCAGGACACCAACACCTAGGCATCTTCCTCTCATGCCGTATGTCTGACATATGATCTAAGCACTCCAAGGCTACAGGGTACATAAGGGACAAATCGGTATGAAGTTCCTTGGGATTTTTTTGCTCCATACCCAAAAGCCAGTAAGGCAACAAAGAAAAAAGTTCACTAAAATGCACATTTCAACTAACATAAGGGAAAAGGACTAGATACCGTATCAGCCAAAACAGAAAATAAGACCAAACAGGGGGAAGGCGAGAAGGATGCAATATATATCATATATAACAATCATTAGTCAATAATTATTGTTATGGCTAGTTCTTACATAACTGTGTTATGTCCTTCCTGTCATCACTGTTGCAGTATTATTAACTATTGAAAAGAGTCACTAAGCTTTCTAAGAGTTCATGGAGGAAGAATAAAGCTGAAGTCCTAGATCCCTTGTAAGATAGAAGTGGCACAATCAGATTTAGTCCTGTGTCTAGAAATGGCATCAGTCTTGTAATGCTTTGTAAAATTATCCATAGAAGACCAAGTAGTAAATTCTAAAGTAGATTTGACATCAAGACATTGAAAAGATACATCAGAAGAAGCAACAACTCTGACTGAATGGGCGTTGACCAAACTTCCAAGCTCTTTACCATGAAGAGAGTACAAAAAGAAATGTCAGAGAAATCCAACAGGAAATAATTTGCTTTGAAACAGGAAGACCTAGTCATTTATCCTGAAAAATGTTCTGCATTCCTGATAGATTTGATTTTGACAAGGTAATGCCACAGTTTTTTATGAACTTCTAAAAAGTGCAAATTTTCTTTGTCTCTCTCTCTCTCTCTCTCTCTCTCTCTCTCGTGCTGAGGGGAAGGAAAATATGTAGTGAGATTAATATTCTTGGACCAGCTTACCAGCTTAAGCAGAAAAGAAGGGTTAATCCTGACTGTAATCCTACATTTATGAAAAACAAAAGAAGGAGATGAGGCCATGAGAGCTTGCAATTCAGAGACCTTTTTTGACAAAAGGTGAGGGCCAACATTAGAACTGTCGTTCAAAAATAAAACTTTAAGGAAAAAGTGGCAGCAGGGAGGCTCAAAAGGAGGGTCAGTTAACTTCTTCAAGACATAATTCAGATTCCAAGCAGGAGGAGGAATGTATTTTCTATGGGGGCATAACTGAAAGACACCTTTTAAAACTGTTTCACCTCAAAATGAGAAAACCAAGGATGAAGGATGAGCAAATGGAGGACAAGCAGATATGGCTGACAAATGTGCTTTGTAGAAAAATATTTTAACCCTGAATTTGGCAGGTCACAGAAGTAAGATAGAATGAGAGGAATTCCCACTTAATAAGGGTCTTGATTTTTGTGGCACCAAAATAGAAAAATCTCTTTCATTTAGAAACATAAAACTCTTTCATTTACAAACATAAAACTTTCTAGTGGCAGGTTTCCTACCCTCCTGTGGCACCTGTAGCACATCATCTGATAATTGGTGCCCAAAAGGTATTAAAATCCAATCATCACAACAATTCAAAGGAATATTATCAAAGTCTGGAGATGTGAATGTTTTAGATAGCCATTTTGTTGTGTGAGCAAGTCCATCCTGTGTGGTAACTTGTGGTGATCACCTACGGTAGATGAAAGAGAAGGAAGAACAAATGATGTCTATGCCAGGAGGGAGTCACCAGTAAGATTTTTGTCTTGCTCTTAACTTTCAGGAGAATCCTGGGAATCAGCTGTAGAGGTGGGAAGGCATAGAGGAATCTTTCCTTCCAGGAAAAAAGGGTATAGCACCCATTCTCCAAAACTCTGAACATGGAATCTTTGAACAAAACAGCCTGAGCTGCTGGTTGTATTTTGAGGCAAAGCAATCTATGCCAAGAGTACCCCACTGATGAACAATCTGTATGAGTCCTCTCTGCTCAGCATCCATTTGTGAGGGTCTGCCTGGAATCTTCTCAAATAGTCTGCTACTGAATTGTTTTCTGAAAGAATGTAAACTATTTGAATAAACATATTGTGCTATATAGCTATGTACCAAGCAGTCATTGCCACCCTTCAAAGGTGGCATGAGTTTATCCTACCCTGCATGTTTTTGACAGTGAATATCTCAAGGCTGCAGGGGGGCCAAATGTGATGCCGCAATTGCAAAGCTAGAATCCCTGCCTTCATTTCTTTGATATTTATGTGGCCCTTCTTTTCTTTGCTGGACCAGTTATACTTGGCCTTTATGATCTATGACCAGATTCTGTAAGCTATGTCTGAAACATCTGAAAAGAGATACTGGCAAGGACAAGGAACTAGAAAAGGTACCCATGGGATGAAGATATTTGAGTGATCCACAAATGAACCAAAATTTAATTTTGGTGAATAGCAAGAGAGGGATTGGAAAATTCAGATGGTGACAATGCTGCTTCCAGATTGATTATAGATAACAGCTGAATCTTCCTCATATGGAGTTTCACCCAAGGAATTAAGGTAAAGGTGGATACCATATACTACAGGACGCTCAAGATCTCTCTTGCTGAGGACACCTCTAAGTAAAGGAGAGACTGAAAATATTTCTCTAGGAAAGACAGGTTTTCCTGAGTTAGGAAGGCCATAATTGACAATGGACTGAGCCTGTAACCCAAAAACTCTAGCTCGTGGATGGGAATCAGATCGGTATTTATGATTTTGAGAATGAATCACAGAAAAACAAGAAGAATCATTGTAAAGTGAAAATCCAGAAGGAGCTTTTCCCTTGTAGGAGCCTGAAGAACCAAACAGTTCAAATAAGGGGAAATTTGAATTCCATTAAGTTTGGAGAAAGACACAGCCACTGCAATGCATGGTGTGAAAACTCTAGGTACTATTGAGCCCAAAGGTTAAAGTACTGTCCTGAAAATGATATTCCAAAAAGAGAGGATCTTAAAACATCATGTGTTCTATGTGGATTGGAATATCTCAATGTTCCCTCTATTCCAGGAACCAGGAAAAGCACTGAATAAAACCTGATGTCCATCTGATGAACAGAAACCAGTTATATCATGTTGAGGAGAAATAACTTTGTCATAGCTGGAGGAGTTAAATGCTGCTGACATGAAGAGATGGGTTAAAATGCCTGAATGTAGAGGCAGTGAAAACCATGATCCTGTACCTATTTTGAAAGACGGAAAGAAACCAGAAATCTATGGTGATTGATTCCAATGTTGGAAGGAATAGGGAAAGTTTATTGGGCATAGGAGTTAATGGTAGGCATTGTTGGGGGCTGGGGTGGGAGACAGAGGTTGACAGTAACAAGAAAGCTGGTTTGTCAGGAAATGTGGGTTTAGCTCGCTTAAAGTCATGCTGCTGTTTGTCCTGAGATCACCTTTTTGAGTATCTTTTACCATTTTGGAGGACCTTTGGATCACCTTTGAATGAAATTGAAATCTAGGCACAGGAAAGGGAAAGATATGTTTACATTTTTTCATTATTTTCATTCTTGATGGTTCTTAAAAATGTCAGCAGCAGCAGGACTACAGAGAGAGTCGATATCCAGAAGAACATCCAAAAGTTTAGATTTTACATCCTCAGTATGAGACTGGAACCTAAGACAAGCAAACCTTCCCAGAACACAACCAGTAGCAGATAATATAAGGGAAACATCACCTGCATCTTAGCTACATCCACAGAAAGCTTAGTAAACTTGGGAAGCAACACTGAGAAAATTAAATACAGAAGACTTTGATTCAGGCTCAGACATATAACAAAAAGTTTGTCTAAATTCCTATGACAGATAGTAAATATCTAGCTGTATGTGCCTGGTAACTAAGAGCACAAAATGCCAGAGTGGAAGAAGTGTAAACTTTCTTTCCATATCTATCAATAACCTTACCATCCTTATAATTAGGAATGGCATGGGAAGTTGGTAGGATTCTGCTAAAATGACTGTCTGATCATACTGTCATTTCTGCTGATATGACTGTATGATCAGATGATAGGTTCTATAAAGTCCAGATACCCATGTGTTTTTGTGTAAGAGCCCATCAGGCTTTTTAGGAGCCAGAAATTTGCTCTCCATGTTCATAGATCCCTGACATACCTCTATGAAGGAACCTGGTATTTCTTCTTAGATAAGAATATGAGGAATGTCACTAGGTCCCACTGAAATAATTAGCTTGGTTACCCTTCATGGCTAAGGCAGAAGTCCGGTTGGTGTGGATGTGCTAAGGGGCCATGTCAGGCTCTTTTTGTGTTGCTACACAAGGAGAAGTCAAAGAATCCTGCTGGTTTGAGGACTTATCCAGGATAACATTGATGTCCATTTCTGACCAGACAGCCAAAGCAGCTGATTTAAACTTTTAGTCTTTTTTTTTTTTGGCTCAAGCTGGATGTTAGAGTGAGAAGAGCCAGGTTCTATTATTATGTGCATGAACTGTTTGAGTTTTTGGTGTTCTAAGTAAATCTTAAGGGAGGACAATTGTGTCTTATAGGCATAAAAGATTGGAAAATGGAATGATTTTTTATAGTTATGATTGGCTTCTAGGCAAAAAAAGACATTGCTGTCCCTGTAAGGTATTTGACTCCCACAATTATATCTCCCTTCTTACCTGACTTAATATTTTGTCAACAAATAATAAGAGGAAATTTCCCCAGTGAGGATATTTATCTGCCCAATGCAAGTAGAAATGGTGTGTGTGTGTCATACAATGCAAGCTCATTGTTTGGGCTTATGATGAGAAAGTTTTGAGGTACTTCACACCTCTACATTCCTTAGGTACCTCATCATGCTAAGGTCATATTTCAGGTGCATGTCATGACTGGAAGATAGCTAGGCTTTAGTATCCTGGCCTGATGTAATGCTGTCCCTGAAGTGATCTCCCAGTAGTTAGTAATACAGCAGCAATGATCATAGGAAGTATGCCAATGATTATAAGGTTGGCTTTACTTGATAAGTGGTGCTCATTATGTGAAGGTAGATTTGCAAAAGTATTATTGCTAGTTATAAACACACAGGAGGGTCATACAAATATTATCATGCCACTATCAGTCTTGTTTTGAGGTAGTGAGTAAAAATTATTTTTATTATTACTTTGCAAATATAATGCTTAACTGGCCAAGAAAAATAATTGTTGTAGTTGTTCAAGGTAGTCTAATAGTTAATGCAGAAGATTAAGGCTCTGAGGTGTTAATAAGCTACTCCCTGTTGTACAGGGTTTGATTCTCTCAACCTTCATTTGTGTTTGAACAAGTCACACTTCCAGACAGCGCTGTGAGACTATGGGGAATTTGGTCCAGGCTCCTCTCCATTCTCCTAAACTGCATTCCTGGTAAGTAATTAACTATGAAAAAAGTACTAAACACTTACACTGAGGGTATTTTAGACAGTGCATAAAAACAGATGACTTGAAGAGGACTAGCTTTTTCTCACTGACATTGAGAAATGGTTATTTGATATGAAGCAATGCTTCTAGGTTGGTGACTGCTTGTTGAGATCATTAACAATATCTCTCACTTGCTTACTATACAAACACAGCTCTCCCACAAGCCTCCACACCTGATTCAAAAATTAAGAGAAATGTGAATAATGAAGATCAGAAATTTGTGAAAACTCAATTTATTTCCAAGAGCATATGACTGGAGATCATGCAGTCATACTTTTCCATGTCAAGGTCTAAGATTGGAGCTGCTGTGACTTGCCCAATCTATTTTATTCTGAACATGGTTACACCACTTGACAACAACTTTCATTCAACATTTCTTCTTAATCTCATACTAGCCATTGGTTTGGAACCAAACTCCTTCTGAATAAATCATATGTTTACATGTGTGTCACCATTAAGATAATTAACAATAAATACAAAATTATAGATGTCTAAACTTTTTGCCTTCAGAGTATTTACTACATTAAATTGTGGGAAGGCAATTTTATTCTTACATGAAATGGTAAAATCTGCTATATGAAAAAACATGTTTTTGATGTGTTTTTTTTTTTTAAGTTCAAGACTACAAGATCTTGTGATTGTAAGTTCAATGTATTGAATTTCAGGATTTAGTAATTTTGAAATTAAGAAGTGGATCCCTTCTTGGGTTCACTTCTTAATTTCAAAATTATAAAATCCCAAAGTTCAATATATTGAACTTACAATCCTGAGATCTTGTAATCTCGAAATTAAAAAAAAAAATTAAAAAAAAGAAAAACATATCAAAAACATGTTTTTGCATGGGGGCAAGCCCCCCTGCATCCCCCCACCCCCATGCAACTTAAATATACTAACTCCGAGATCAATCTACAGTGCAGAGAATGGTAATGCAGATCACTATACAGTGTGGAATGGGAACATTACCATTCTCTGCACTGTAGAGCGATCTTGGAGTTGGTATATTTAAGTTGTAGGGGGTATAGGGGGTGCAGGGGGGCTTGCCCCCCTGCAAAAACATATTTTGATGTGTTTTTTTTTTCTCTTTTTTTCTTTATTTTGAGATTACAAGATCTCAGGATTGTATGTTCGATCTATTGAACTTTAGGATTTTGTAATTTCGAAATTAAGAATTGGATCCAACTTCTTATATGACTGAGGCATTAGCTGATAGATATATTATGCATCAAGGCTGCACATAGCTACACATTTAATTCTTTATAACAGATTCAAAATAAGGCCATGTTTCATATATGAAAACATGACCCATGGGGTTAATATTTGGACTAACATAGAGCTAGTCAGGTTACCAGCCTGCAAGATGAGGTAATTGCCACAATGAATATATTGAGCTCATTAGATAGCTACAGAGGATTCTCTGTAACATGTTATTGTGTGTGTATGTATTAGAATATTTACTTTTATGAAACATTTTTAATATTTTCAGTATAGATTATTATGATCAGGTCTCCATTCATGACCATTTGTTGTTGCACATTCAAGACATGGATATCAAGAATTCACCTTCAGACATACCTCCCAACTGAACAGATTTTCTAAGAATGTCCAGATTTTTGCCTCATATTTTTGGTTTATTCTTTATAAAAGTGTGGTTTTCTGACAAATCATTGGCAAATCTTTGAGAACTGAAGTCAGAAAATAATCACAGGCAGTTGATTTGATTTTTAGACTTCATGCCTGTCAAGAAATGTATGTTAATAGACAACCTGATATTCTATCAATGTTCTAAGTTTGTAAGCCCAATATTTACAAATGTTCCCTATTTTTTTGGCCTTTGTCCCCCATTATTTGTGCCTTTATCCAGATTTCTTGCCTTAAGAGGTTGAGAAGTATGCCTTCAGAGTGGATTAAAACAAAGATTAAGAGGTGATCATTGCCTTTTATGTTTCAAACACAACAACTAAGCTGTATTTGGAGGAACTAATTATAACTATTTATAGTACCTGAAGCTTTAATTGCTCTAAAGAACTTTAGTTACAGATCTAAAAGTGCAGAGGAATGAAGTCTTTACAGCTTTGAAAGCCATCAATCACTTAGCATTGCTATTCACTTAGCGGTCAGAAGCTAAGTGTCCCACTGATGAAAGAATTGCTTCAAAGGCTATTACACACTTCTCTCTGCGCCACATGTAATGTTTTATTTATTTATTTGAGTATGTGATGATAAAGTGAACTACACCTTTTCGGGCTGTTTTACTTTCTCAGCATTCTTCTGTGTTGGATAGTACTGGCCACTGGTATGCTTTCATGTGAGACTAGGGCTTAACAGCACTGACCACCTTTCTTATATCAAAAGACTATTTTAAAAATCTTTTGTTCTCAGATTTAAATTGTAACCACTGCACTATATAACAGGTTGGAGAGCAAGTACAGAGGAATTAACAGAGTTAATAAAAAAAGGAAGATGAACAAAGAGATCTAGCTTGTTATACTCACCTAATCAGTGGGTGCTAGGTAAATTGTTAAATATAAAGTACTAGAAAAGCACTTCCACTTCCACCCTTGTACCTACACATTCTGATAGATACCGGGAAGAGACTAAACCTTTCTCATTAGTTAGGTGTTAGCAAATAGTATCACATCATGTAACATTCTGTGCTGATATGTTTTTTATTTGGAATTACCCATTAGTATGACTGGAATCAATGTGTGAACTGGATAAAATTAACCATAATTGTGTAAGAACTGTATAATATGATTGTTTTTTGGTACTTAACTTGAACATTGGTGTAGTGATCCCTACATGGAAAAATTGGACATGGACATGAACTGAGATTTACTTAAGACCTGCAGAAACCCATCGGTTTCTTCACTCATTAGTCATCCTGCATGCTATGTATGTTACAACCCTCTTAGAAAATAGTAAAAGGAACTGAACTTACTGAATTTCAGTCATTTCCTTCATGAGTAGTTAAACAGAGTAATACACGTGACCATACATGTGAATACATGTGTGATTGTGCATGTATGAATTACTGCATGAGGCTAATTAGAATGGTGAATATAAATGACAATAATAACCAGGCAACAAAAAATGTTTTTAGGGGGTGGAGCCTAGATGGCCAAGTGAGAGTAGTGAATTTTGAGAGCTCCATAAACTAATATAATAATCATAGCCGGCCTTAGGCATAGGCCAACTAGGCATCCGCCTAGGGCACCGATCTAGCAGGGGTGCTTTTCCAGTATTTATTTGGTATAGGTAGACCAGGATGGGGGCACCAGGTAATGTGGTGGGGGGCACCATGGAGCCCTTTTGCCTAGGGCACCAGTTGACCTAGGGCCACTCCTGATAATAATATAGGAAAATGTTATTATTTTCAAGTTTAAAATGTCAGAAATCTAGAGATACATTACTAGACTACATAAATATCAATTTTGGTGGAGATATACAAACATTTTCCTGTCAAGTAACTTGGAGATATATTGAGTCACTGAATATGAACAACTCAAGGAATTCTCATCCAGATGCTTTGAAAAAAAAACTGCAATTGATGACATCTACCTTACAGGAACTATCTCTAAAGATGGATGGCTTTAAAAATGACTTAGAACATCTCAAATTAAATTCTCAAAAACAGGCTGATACTCTTAAGGAACTATTACAGTAACACTATAAAAAATAACAAATATAGAGACTTCTCTAAATGACACTGAAGCCAGACTCAAAGAGGAATAATTCCAAAAAGAATTTCTGCTTAAACAGAATAAATGGCTGCTTAACAAAATAGATGACTTAGAAAACAGGGAAAGAAGAAATAACATAAGGATCTTTGGTCTGCCTGAAAACACTGAAGGTGAAGACATTATTTCATTCTTAACAACCCAGATTCCTGAATTTTTAGACTTGAAAGATGGACTTTCATTTGGAATTGAAAGGGCACATAGAGCAGTGAGGAAACTTGCTTCTAACTCAACAGATACTCCACCTAGATACATAGTTATAAAATTTCTTTCATTTCTGGACAAGGAACTAATATTAAAATCTGCTTGCAGAAAATCACCCTTAAAATATAATCAAAGCTTGATAAGGTTTGACAATGGTTATTCTTCCAGAATACTAAAAAAGGAAAAAAGGTCTGGCCAATAATAAAACTGTTGAAACAAAACAACATTAAAGCACAGCGGCCCTTTCCAGCCAAGATAAAAATACTTTTTGCCAATGAGATGAGAACCTTTAATGACTTAGAAGAAGATGGTATATTCATCAAAAACAACAACATAGTGTCTATCCCAGAAGAAATGGAATGGATGGCCCCTACTCTTAAAAGAATAAAAAAAAAATCCTTGGACTGATGTTAGAAAGAAGAAACGAAAAACTGATTCCAAGATAGCTGTCCCAAAAAAATAACTCTTACAACTACATCTCTCAAAGTATCAACTGATATGGCACATCACGTGTCATCTGTTTTTATTTAAAAAAAAGAAGGGTTTCTTAAACAACTGAGAAACAGTAATGATTTATTCAGAATGTTCAAAGAGTCCAGTGATTCTTCACAAACAAAGGGAGGTTGAGATGGGTTACTATTTACATTATATATAAGCCAAACAAAGCAACATATAATACAAACATGGACATTTCTATTCCCCTACTTGAACTCAATGGATACTTATCTTGTTAATTTTTCATTGATTTTGCTTATAATATTTTAAGTAATTCATTAACTAATTCAGCAAGATACCATTCATCAGAGTTCAGACACAAATGTAACAAATTAACATCATATATAATAGCAGTAACAGTAGAGTTCTTTAAAAAATGCTGTCATGGAGACTAATACCTTCTTCAGCTAAAGTATGATTTAGAAATGTCATGTATATCCTAGTTAAATAATAGTAGCAAGCTCTTAGTACAAATGTCATCATTATTCTGTCTAAATATAGTTAATATCAATTATGGCAGGTATCACAGCTACGAGTGCTGTTCGATCAATTGTGATATGGCGCATGTGGGTGCAGCTGTGTCTGGCAGCTAGTACAAATGTCATTATTATTCTGTCTAAACATAATTAATATCAATTATGGCAGGTATCATAGCTTTGAGTGCTGTTTGATTAAGTCTGACATGGTGTATGTGGATGCAGCTGTGTCTGGCAGCTGTTATATGTTGCAGTTTTCATCTCCGGGAAGCTGTGGGTTGTGGCTTATGATTGAGGTTTACTGATGCTTGTGAATTAGGAAGAGACATTTAGTATTTTAGCCTGATTCCAGGGGAAGGGGGTGGATAAAACTGTGATCTGGGATATTTTGGCAGAGAATGGTTTGTTTGTACATCTGCTGAGTGAGAGTAGGAGGGCTAGAGGAGTCTGTTGTCTCTTGTTGTGGCGGCCTGTTGGGAGGTTTTTTTTTTTATCTGTTTGCTTTCTGTTCTTTTCCTGGCTGCTGTCTCACTGAAAGGGAAAGAATTTAGGTCTGAAGTTGCAGTGAAGTGAAGCATTGCTTCAGGTGCATCGCGAACCTCTGATATACAGTACACAGGCACACTAACAGAAACAGATGCTCCCAGGTTGCTATAGTAATGGAGATAGAGTGACGATAATGCTTAATGGCTCTGAGGAGCCTCCAAGATGATTCTCGGCAATGACATTTTTGTTTTTAAAAAATATATATGTATAATAAAAGGGCTGTTTTAAACCACATGTACACATATTGATGGTCTCCCTACACTTCATTTAGCTCATTAAGTTGATTCTTGATAAAAAAAAAAATAATAATAATAACCACAATTTTATATTTTAAATGTATTTTGGTCCAAAGACATTAAGGACTTACATAAGAGTGGAAGTCTGAGTTATTGTGAAAGACTAAGAGCACTTGGTCTTGTGCAGTACCCTTTGGAATGGTCTGGGAGGTGGGCTTGCTCGGACGTGTTGGTCATATGGGATCAGCTGATTCTAGGGGTGTTTGGGGTCACCAGGATGTGCTGGAGAGTCATCGGATTTCCTTCGTGGAAATATCTGTGGAAATGGAGAGTGTGTTGAGTGGTTCACTTGTAGAGTGGCCACTGCATGGAACAGGCTGGTAAAATGGAACAGGGCAAATATTGGTTTGGATATTTTAAGAACAGCCTGAAAACACACCAGATGAATTAATGAATGGTATTCTGGCAAAACTGGATGGGCATCATTGCCCGTGCTTGAAGTACTGATATGTGTGTATGTAAGGATGGAAATATACTTATAACAAATAAGAAACTAGAAGGGTCTCATAATTTAAAGTCTATGGACTGTATAAACATGCTTGGAAGGGGCTGATAATAAGAATAAACATTACATCATGCGGTCTCTCAAATAACTAAGCACCAGCCCAAAAAAAAAAAAAACACGATAGTTATGTAATGTAAGATTTTAGTAAATCTAGGCATAAAATATATAACCGTCATATAAGATGAAGCAGTCTGCTGAATTTAGATATTAAAGACAGGATTTAACAATATGGGCTTGTGTGTAATAACACTACTGTCTTAACTTGTCATAAATGGCATACACTGCATTGACTATCAAGGGGAAGCATGATGATTTCTTATATAAGTAAATATGCATAACAAGTCATGTAATTGCTTTAATTTGAATTGTAGTTTTTGTAACCCATCTTGACCATATATAATATTTAAGCAGTTACCAAGATGACTAATGTTTTATACATGGCATCAAACTGACAAAGTTGTTCAAGAGAAACAATAGAAGCTTGAACTTGAAATGTCACAGAATGTAACAATCATATTCTGAACAAATATTATTAAATTGACAATAGACACTCAGTTTAATAACATGGACTTGAGTATAATAACACTACTGTTTTAACTTGTCATAAATGACATACACTATATTGAACATCAAGGGGAAGCATGATGATTTTCTCATATAAGTAAATGTGCATAACAAGTCATATAATTGCTTTAACTTGAATTGTGGTTTTGTAACACATCTTGACCATACATAATACTTATGCTGTTACCAAGATAACTAATGTTTTATACGTGACATTAAACTGACAAAGTTGTTCAAGGGAAACAATAGAAGCCTGAACTAGGAATGCTACAGAATGTAACAATCACATTCTGAACAAATACTATTAAATTGACAATCACTCAGTTTAACCTTTGCTGATTATGCAAAATAGAATGTTCCCATTTAAATCTAAAAACTTTCAGTATATGCCATAAAATGGCAATTATAAATATGGAAAGGGAACTTGTAATCATTAATCACAATAAGTGAATTTGTTGTTTTTAATCTATAATTTCACTCATTTTATAATAAGAAATGACAGATATGAAAATCCTTATGTGTAGGAAATGGGGGGAAGAGGGATGCACTGATAATTAAAATGCACTAACTTTCATCAATGTTCACATAAAACAAACTTGATGTTTTAAGTAAGTTAGCAACAAGCAAACGGATTACTTAAATGCTGGCAAACAATGAAATATAACTTCTGATATATCCAGTAAAATACATTGTATTATAAACATTAGGTATACATATTATTACCATCTATTTATATTAAGTAATACATTTTGAAAGACTTCATCAATAAGGTGAATATGTTAAATAACTGTGTGCTATAATCTTTTACTGAGGTTTTATATGTGATACATCCTACTTACCTATGATTGAATTGCTTGTCATCTATCTTTCATGTAAGTATTTAATTGTTTATACAATAAGTAGACATTTAAATTTTATTAGAATTCTGTCTAATCAACAATAGTACTATATCTGTTCAAAATAATATAAATATTGATTATTCCTATTACAAATATTCTCCATATGATAATTCACGTTATGGAGCTCAGATGTTCTGGATTGTCAAGGTATTATTGAAAATCGGAGGGACTTAGGTTAGGAATGATTTTCATTCCATGGCTAGTGTGGATCTTAGTTTTGTTAACATTTATTAATTTAAATTTATTTCTCAAAATTTCACAAAAATATTTTTAGTATGCCTGACAAAAACATTACTTTACTGGTAAACACTCAAATTATAAAACTGATAATTTATTTCAAAAGCTCAAACATATACTTTATAGTTGTCAGAGGAAAATGTTTAATATTCACAATAAAACAAAAAATACATAGTCTAAATAACCTAAGATGGATTTAACTTTATTATCTTTAAATACCAATGGCTTAAACAATCCTAGCAAGAGATCAAATATACTGAAATATTTAAAACTGAACAAAGCACAAATTGTCTTCCTTCAAGAAACTAATTTCAAAACAAATGACAATTACAAGTGGAATCCTAAGGAATATATGATATTGGCGTAATTCACTTATAAGACAAAGACAAAAGGGGTAACAATTGTATGGAAAACAAATGTGATTAACCCAGAAATCATTTATAAGTATGAGGATAAAGAAGGCCTTATGGCATTAGTAATAGTTAAATATAATAACAGAATATGGACCCTAGCCAATCTATACTGGTTCCGAGGTATTGGATCAAGAACTGTTAAATACACATGGATTTTATTTCCAATAATTATAAAGGCAACTTAATATTAGGAGGAGATTTTAACTGTATATTTGATATTTCTGAAATTACAAATAAAAGACTGCTGCATACATCTGCTGTATCAAAAGCTGTAAACAAATGGGTAGAATCATTTCATCTTGTAGATACTTTCAAATTTAAAGAAGATAAATCTTTGTTGTTTTCCCATCAAAATCATAGATTTGGTACCCAAACTAGAATAGATAAAATATTTGCTGCCCATGACTTACACTCAAAAATCATTAATTTCTTAATCACTCCCTGCCCCTTTTCAGACCACAATTCATTGATACTAAAACTTCAAAATGGGTACAAACCATTAATCTTTAACTCTGGAATTCCAGCATATACAACTAAAATTAAAGCGTTCAAACCCTGGTTATTATCTGAATTACAGTTCTTCTTAGATATTAATTACACCACAGAGATAAATAAAATAATGATATGGGACTCATTAAAAGCTTACATATATGGTAAAACCATAACTTGGTATAAAAAAATCAGAGAATGGGATTCTGAATTATTACAGCTACAATCCAAACTTTTGTCAGTAAAAGCTGAAAAAATCGAAATCATTTGGAGATGAAAAAGAAACTAGAAGTACAAAACAGTACATACAACGAAATTTTAACACATACAACTAGTTTAACTTTAGAAAAACTAAAAAATAATACATTGGCCACTTCCCCCAAATATCTACATAATTTATCCACAAGATCCAAAATACAATCAAAAGCTAATAACATTAAAAGTACCTTCCATGAAAAGAAAGGGAAAAATGTGTCGGATATAGGTGACATTCTTGATGTCTATAGAAATCACTATATGGAACATTTCCAAAAAGAAAATATACATAATCAATTAAATCTAGATGAAAAATGTTATAATATAAAAACATACCAGAAAATTTAAAAATAGATTTGCAAGCACCCATATCCTAAAAAGAAATTACAGATACAATAAAAGAGGGTAAAATAATAAAGCTCCAGGTATAGATGGCACAATTATGGAAATATATAAACTTTTTTCCTTCAAAGATATTATCCATCTTCCATAAAACTCTATTAGAAATTCAGTCAGAAGCTTTAATACCACCCTCTTGGAGATATTCCTTAATCACACCAATCCTAAAGGAAAACAAAGCCCCAAACCTCTGTACCTCATATAAACTTATATCATTATTAAATAATGACTATAAGATATTTATGACAATATTAACTAACAGAATAAAAATACCACTATCAAAACAATCAATAATGATCAAACTGGATTTATATATCATAGAAGCACACATGACAATATTAAAAGGATAATTTCTCTTATAGATTATGTTAATAAAGAAAATAAAGACACTCATAATTGGCTTAGATATAGGGAAAGCCTTTGATTCCCTAAATTGGGACTATTTATTCAAAAGTCTGGTGTTATTTGAATTTCCTCCTTCCTTTGTTCATCTACTAAAGAATATATATATACAAATAATTTAGCGTATGTTAAGCTAGGCCCTTTCACCTCTGAATCTATACATATAACAAAGGGTACTAAACAAGGATGTCCCATGTCATCAATTCTGTTTGCTTTGGCCATTGAAATATTGGCAGATTCGATACATAACAATACAAAAATCAAAGAAGTAGATGTTTATGAACAATACAATTCTAAAGTAATGTTCTTTGCTGATGACAGATTGTTAACATTATCCAATACAAAAGAGACATTAGAAGAATTAAATATTTTAATTGACACATTTTGCAGGATGTCAGGACTCCATTTCAATAAATCAAAATCAAAATTTGTATTCTTAAATAAAAAAAGATTGCAGACTAAGGGGAATCACATTATAGGGAAACAAGAATCTACCTTAAAATATCTAGGAATTGAGTTATGCAAGGATAATAATAAATTAGTCTCAAAAAGCTACAATAATATCAACAGTACAATTAAAATCTCTGTGGAAAAGTGGAACAAAATAATATTAACATTTGAAGATATACTACAGTTAATAAAAATGGTTTTACTACCCAAGATTCTATATATAGCTTTGGCAATACAACTGCTACCAGAAAGGAATATACTCAAAGAAATAAACTCATGCCTAATAAAATTTTTATGATTTTCCAAAATTAACAGAATCTCTTTAATACATCATATCAGACCATGGAAACAGGGAGGATTAAACTTTCCTGATATAGAAACATATATAAAAGCATCAATATCTAAAACAATTTCAGACTGGATAAGTCCAAGTTATTCTGCAATTTGGAAAGAATTACTTACTGTAATATCAATAAATGAATTTGATTTACAAAAGAAATTTCAAATAACGGATAAAAACAATTTGCCATGGCACATATTATGTATTAGTATGCAATATAACATAGCTAAGCCCACTAAAACTCATATGATTAATTATTCATTGACTCATTTAGGAAAATTATTAATACAAATATAGTTTAAAAGTCTGATTTGATCTTTTAACACCATTCATAGTTACAAGAGCTATCCACATTAAATATACAAAGACAAAAATAATTCCTGGGAACAGAAAGGTTTTGTTTGTTGTTTTCAATGTATCAAATAACTAAAAGTTCTGGATATGCAAACAATAGAAACAACATACAAAATTCCACAACAAGATTGGCTTACTATGCAAAGCATTATGACGTATTTGCAAGATTTATGCAGAATAATTAGTAATTCATTTAAAGAAATAGAACTAAACCACAGACCAGACAGCTCAAGCTTTGCAGAAAGATGACAGGTTAGTAGATGTAATTTAGCACTTTCTTCCACTTTATTTTAAAACATGGACTTCATCAGAAAAACGGGAACTCTCCCATGTTCCCGTTTTTATACACATGACAGGAAATGATGTGAAATGACTCATACATAAAGTTAATGTCTTTGTTCTACTTAACATAACTTGATAAACGAACCATTAAACTTCATTAAATTATTTTATAACCATCATTGAAATCATTGTTTGTACTCTATCTATATGGCAATATATACAAAATATAATAATAGTGATAGTAAAATGAAAATGAAAAATAAAACAGATAAAAAACAGAATATATAAATTCATAAATTACATTCTTATCCATTGTTAATGTATTGTATAATAAATGTTTATGTATCAAATATTTGTATACTAATTGTAAACTTTTTCCAATTTTCTGCAATTGGAAAATACATGTGTATTCATAAATAAACTTTAAATTATATATTACAAATTTAACTACTATTGAATAATATATTAAAAATTCATAACTCCGAATGGAGCTGACTAACCTACATATCAACCTAATAGATAGTAAAAATACTACTAGCTTTACTATCTATATACTAAAAAACATTTAATATTAATAGTGTCGTTGAGCCCTGGGGAAGAATCAGCCCCTAATATTAACTGCCACAAAGTCTCCTTCTGTTCTAGTTTGTTATTGGTATCACCATTCAACACTCCTTTATCTATTTTATCTAGTACAAAAAATTCAAACCTCTTGAAATTGTCACACGTCAAAGCGTGTCTTGCTAACGAATTGTTGGTGTCCTTATTTTTTATTGCAAGGACATGTTCATAAATGCGTCTTTTCAAAACTCTTATTGTTTTGCCAATATAATAGTTTCCACATGTGACACATGTGGCCAAATAGACCACATGGTCACTATTACAGTTGTAATACTCTTGTGCCCAGAATGTTCTATTCAGATGTTTAAACGTCACAAAGGAAGTATTACTAATGTATCGACACTGCTTACAATCTTTACATGAGAAAGTTCCTTTTTTGTTACTTACTACTCTAGTCAATGTCTCTCTATTATGACTTTTGTATTCTAACATCTTCTTCACATTTACTATATTTTTATAAGTAAATGTTGGTGTTATACCCAAGACTGTCATAAGCTCTCTATTTCCTAAAATGATCCTCCAGTTTGTCTCTATAATACCCCTGATGTACAACATCTCGTTGGACAAAGGTAATGGAAACATTGTGCTACAATCTTTTGTTTCTAAATTTGATGTGTTGTGCACAGTGTTCCCTGCCAAAAACTCATTCTTACCAAAGGACAAAATTGGTTTTGCCACCCCTTGTCTTAAATTGGCCACTTCTCTTTCCAATTTTTTCAGAAATTTTAGTTGGTATCCTCTCTCCAAAAATAATTTCCTTAGTAATAATAACTCTGTATGATATATGTCATTGTCAGATGTTAGTCTACTTAATCTTATCATTTGCCCTTTTATAACATTTCTCTTCATGTGCTCAGGGTGTAGACTTTCTTTATGCAGATACTGATTTGTAAAACATGGTTTCCTATATATTTTGCTTTGCAAAGTGTGGTTCTCACTGTCAAAATATAGTGTCACATCTAGAAAATCTATTTCCTTCCCATATCCACTGATTTTAAATGTCAGGTAGCTTGTTGTTTTATTTAGATCATTCACCATATTCTCAAATTCATTTCTTTCTCCTCCCCATACAAAAAACAAATCGTCTATGTATCTGACATAAAGTAAGACTTTGTTGAAACTATTGTGTACTTTTAAATATTCATTTTCCCAATTTGACATGACTATATTTGCAAATGCAGGGGCTACTCTGGCACCCATCGCCACTCCGGAAATTTGTTTGTAATATTCTTTGTTGAAAGCAAAGAAATTATTATCTAAGATTATGTCCATAAGTGAACAAATTGTGTTAATCTTAGAACTACACATGTTTGACTTTGTGGCTAGATACAGTCTCAAACCCTCCACCCCTTCTTCCTGGTTAATTGAAGTGTAAAGACTCTTTACATCCAACGTTGCAAAATGCACTTGATTATAGGAAAACTCACTTTTAGCTAGAATTTCTAATAGATGCCACGAGTCTCTTAAGAAATGTTCTGCTTTTTGTGGAACTGGATTTAAGATACTGTCTAACCATATAGACATGTTCTCCATTTTGGAGTTTTTCGCTGACACTATTGGTCTAAATGTTAAATCATCCATGCCATACTGTACCTTTGGTATTCCAAAAAAATTTCCTATTTTTGGATGCTCAATTAACATAAAATCATAATCTTCTTTTTCCAATTCATCTTGACAATACATGTCAAAAAGAGTAGTGTTTATCCTCCTATAACATTTCAAAATGTGTTCAAGACTTACTCTACAATAATTATGCTCATCCTCTAATAGTGTAATTATGGCCTTGTTATAATCAGCTACATTCATAATTATTATTTTTCCCCCTTTATCCGCCTTCATGACCCTAATATCTTTAGATTTTGTCATGTCTTCTAGGGCTTGACGTTCCCAAGGTGTCAAATTGTCTTCTTTATCTATATTTGCCATACTTCTAAATTCATTCTCACACACCTTTCGGAACACTTGAAGTGTGTTGATTAAAGGGGGGTTGTAAGTGCTGGGTCTCCTAAATATATTTCCCCTATTGGAGCTAGGCAAGTTGACATCTTTCATTTTATATTTAAGATTTAATTTACTTGTAAAAATGTGTAGAAACAGGCAACCTGATGTCCAGATAGTCAATACTAACCACAGGAAACAAAGTCCAAGTTTCTTCTTTAACGTAAAAGTATTTTATTTTTCAAAAAGACAACGTTTTCGCCGTGACCCCTGTCACAGCTTCCTCAGAAGAAGACAAGTAAAACAGCTAAACTGGTCTGTTCAAATACTCAGTTAACAGGAAGTGACAAATA
Organism: Protopterus annectens; assembly: GCF_019279795.1. NCBI lineage: Eukaryota > Metazoa > Chordata > Ceratodontiformes > Protopteridae > Protopterus > Protopterus annectens. The sequence continues at coordinate 978,324,987 of NC_056729.1, forward strand.
ATTGCACTTCCTGCACTAATTTGACTCAATAAAAATAATGAATAAAATCATGAATAATCATAAAACTCCATTGAATTATCTATAAATATTGTATGATAAAAGACAACATAAAAATGTTCTTACTAGTGCATTTACATTAACATTGTAAAAATTATGCATTAAACCCACAAAATAATGTACATATAGGCATTACCTAAAGTAGCTCCTTAGTTTAAGAACACATGAAATGTTACAGTTCTCATTGAGGCCATCTAGCCTAAATGCATCTAAATTCAACTGCCATAAAAGTTCGACACACTCAAGAACTATCTGAAAGGGGCCTCCCTATCAGTTAAAGGTACTTGATCAATACCCATAAAACAAAAAAGAGTGATCAGGGTTACTGCTAACATGTTTTGCTAAGGCATTCTCTAAAAGAGGTTTTTTATGGCATAAAGGTGCTGGTATATTCTCTCTTTTAGTTTACGATTGGTTTTTCCTATGTAAAAGGAAGGGCAGGAATTACACAAAGCAATGTACACCACTGACTTTGAATCACAAGTAATCCTCTGCTTAATGTTGTATTTTTTGTTCCTAACTATAAAGGAATTTCCAGTTCTCATCACTTTACACATGTTGCAGCATCCACATTTAAATGAACCTCTAGGTCTTATGTGACCATAAGTGTTAGAAGTATGCTGTAAAAGTTCTTTCAAATTATTACTTCTCCTGTAAATTACATAGGGGCGCTGACCTAACTTGTCAATCAAGTTAACGGAATTAATAATTAGTGGCCAGTTTTTTAAGATAATGGCCCAAATTCCTGTTGAATTCAAGTTAAATTGGGTTATAAAACTTAAAGAAAAGTTTCTCTGTTGATTTAGTAAGGAATTTTGGTGTGCTAATTCATTATCATTAGTAGACCTACCTACATTAGATTGATCAAGTAGTGGTTTATACAACCCTTTTGTTCTTTTAGTGTCAACTTCATTTATAAGCCCTTCTAAATGAGGGACAGGGTATCCGCGGTTTATAAACATACCTTTCAAAATTGGCACTCAGCTTTAAAATCGCTGTAAGTGCTACACATCCTGCCTGCACGTACCAGTTGTCCTTTGACAATAGATTTTTTCTGCCTAGGTGGATGTAGACTAGTGTAGTGCAGGAAAGAGTTGCAGTACGTCTGTTTCCTGAAAATGCCAGACAAATAAATCTCTTCATCTACTTCTTTAGTTAGTCTCATGTCCAAGTAGTCTGTTTCTATTGTTGAAAACCTATAAGTAAATTTTAACCATTGTGTAGAATTGTTCAAATAGTCTACAAAAGTTTTGCTTCAACTTCATTCCCTTTAAAAGGATAAATATGTCGTCCAAAAACCTAGTGTAATATTTTATCTTCTGCATTACAGTTTCATTAGATAGTATATAAAGGTTTTCCCAAAAGGCTACAAACAGGTTAGCCACACTGGCTCCAAGGAGCCATGGCTATTCCACATTTTGTAAATAGAATTTATGTTCAAAAACAAAAAGTTTGATGACAGTACTATGCTCAACAGTTCTGTTACAACGTCAATCTCCACTTGTGGTGCATTTAAGTCTTTAAGAAGCAGTTGAATCCATTCAACTGCCTCATTGTGAGGAATGGATGTATATAAATCAATGACATCCACAGTCAAAAGTTACACTCAAGGTCAAACTTAATACTGTTGATATCACGTAAGAAAGACCAGGAGTCTTTGCAAATAGTAGGTATTTTCTTTACATATTTTGATAGAATACTATCTATCAATTTTGAACAGGGGTAGGTCATAGAAGACCTACCATCTATTAATGCCCTCATGGGAGGATTCTTTTGGTCTTTGTGTATCTTGGGTATTCCGAACATTACAGGCAACTTTGGCTGAATAATGTCAATATAGTTGTATGTCTCTAAGTCTATTTTGCCTGCTAGGAAAAGGTCACGGAAATACCCAGTGCGACCTTGAACTACATTAATCTCATTAAGGGAAGAAGTAACATAGGCATCAGATGATAACACTTGCATCATTTTTTCTGTGTATTGAGCGTTGTCGAACACTACCAAGCCCCTCCTTTGTCAGGTTTCAAAACCTGACAGTTAAAAGCCCAGGTTTTTAGCCATTCACGTTGTGCAAGTGAAATATTCATCTCATTCAAAGTACTACTTGATTTTTGTGTAGAAAACAGATGTCTTATATCTAATTCACACATTTGTTCAAATAGTAATAAATTTTGTTGTGTAGGAGGGTTAAAAACGCTAGTCAGTTTCAATTTGTCATTAACATTTGTTGTTTCATTGTTAAAATATAATTTTAAATTTAACTTGCATTATGTAGCATTTCAGATCAATCAAAACTTTAGCTAAACTTCCATAGGTACTTGGAATAAAAGTGTATCCAAGAGCTAACAATTCAACTAAGTCAGAATCTAGTTCCAAAGATGAAAAGTTATAGATAGTAAAGTCTTTCCTTGTGTTAGTATATATAACAGGGCCTTGCAAAAATCCCTCGGACCTGTGGGAGAAACATTGTCTGTTAACGTTTCCTCCAATACACATTCCCCTTGTTTCTTCTGTTGATTCCCTAAAAACTTTATCATTAGGGAGCTCTAAAGGAACCTGCTTATTCTGGTCAGTTCTCCCTGGTCCTCTTTGGTTCTTATAATTGTAGTTAACAGCAGTGGACCCTTTTAACCTATTACTTCTTCTAACTTCCTGTCTAGGTGTATTAGTAAGGTGTTCACCATTTTCACCTTCCAACGAAATTAATTCAGCATTAACAGAAGTAGCAGGCCCATTTAAACCAACAGTATTGGACCCTGCACTTGGAATGTTCAAATGGGAATATGCTTGGTTAGAAAAATAAGCTGTTCTATCCCTTACTAACTTCTTATTTTTGTTAATTTTTAATTTAAGTAAAAATGCATCAATGCTAGAAAAAATACGGTCGTAGTCATATTTAAACTGCAAAAAAGAAGTATTAATTTTGATTTCTTCATCCAAAACATTCACTTCAGAAATAAGAGACAAGATATGCATATCATAATGTTTAACTATCACGTTTAGCAATTGTAACCCCTGTTCCTGAAACAAACATTTCAATTCTGAAAAATACACTTGGTCCAACAGTAGTCCAGAAGGAGTGAAGTTGTTCCTAAGGCCTTTTGGAACCAGTTTCTCATTTAAACATTGCCTAAAATAAGCAGCTTCCAGCTGCAGTTTTTTTAATTTAAGCAACTTAATGTCAAGTACCTTTAAACGGTCACTAAACCAGTTGTTGTCGTTTTCTTGAACAGGAAAAGAGCTGGCAGTTGACCCAGTGTTAGCGCCTGACAAAAGCAGCGGGTTCTCTTTATTAATCCAGTCGTTCAAGGTTCAGCGTTCCTCCACTGGCTCCGTCCTATGCTCCTCATTTAAATTAGATGCTGGTGGTGTAATTGGATTAGCATTAGTTCCTACAGCATGACTAGTAGAAGGGATCCGAAAGATACATGGAGTTGAAGGAAACAAGTCCGTTTCCCTACTGGTAGAAGCAGTAGCGTTTTGAACAACAGAACTTCCTGCCTGTTGTTTATTTGGTCGAGGAGGCAGTCCTCTAAGCTGTTGTGCTGCAGGAAGTAACGTAGCAGACCCTTCCGAGTCAGAAACTGAAACAACATTCTGGTTTGCAATAGTTTCAGACTTTTCTTTTCTGTAAAAAGTTGGAAGTTGCTCTAAAACATCCATACGAACATGTAAAGCTTCCAATTTTTGTGAGATGGAAGCCAATAAAGAGAATAAGTCTGTTTCACTTGATTTTTCAAAAGTAGCTGTTAGACAAAGGTTAGGACTAACAGGACTGGCAGGAGTGCCTGAATCCATGGCAATCAACAAACAGTCAAAAATGAGCAAACAAACTTGTAAAATGTGTAGAAACAGGCAACCTGATGTCCAGATAGTCAATACTGACCACAGGAAACAAAGTCCAAGCTTCTTCTTTAACGTAAAAGTATTTTATTTTCAAAAGACAACGTTTTCCGTGACCCTGTCACAGCTTCCTCAGAAGAAGACAAGTAAAACAGCTAAACTGGTCTGTTCAAATACTCAGTTAACAGGAAGTGACAAATAATTGCACTTCCTGCACTAATTTGACTCAATAAAAATAATGAATAAAATCATGAATAATCATAAAACTCCATTGAATTATCTATAAATATTGTATGATAAAAGACAACATAAAAATGTTCTTACTAGTGCATTTACATTAACATTGTAAAAATTATGCATTAAACCCACAAAATAATGTACATATAGGCATTACCTAAAGTAGCTCCTTAGTTTAAGAACACATGAAATATTACAGTTCTCATTGAGGCCATCTAGCCTAAATGCATCTAAATTCAACTGCCATAAAAGTTCGACACACTCAAGAACTATCTGAAAGGGGCCTCCTATCAGTTAAAGGTACTTGATCAATACCCATAAAACAAAAAGAGTGGTCAGGGTTACTGCTAACATGTTTTGCTAAGGCATTCTCTAAAGAGGTTTTTATGGCATAAAGGTGCTGGTATATTCTCTCTTTTAGTTTACGATTGGTTTTTCCTATGTAAAAGGAAGGGCAGGAATTACACAAAGCAATGTACACCACTGACTTTGAATCACAAGTAATCCTCTGCTTAATGTTGTATTTTTTGTTCCTAACTATAAAGGAATTTCCAGTTCTCATCACTTTACACATGTTGCAGCATCCACATTTAAATGAACCTCTAGGTCTTATGTGACCATTAGTGCAGGAAGTGCAATTATTTGTCACTTCCTGTTAACTGAGTATTTGAACAGACCAGTTTAGCTGTTTTACTTGTCTTCTTCTGAGGAAGCTGTGACAGGGGTCACGCAGTAGCGTTGTCTTTTGAAAAATAAAATACTTTTACGTTAAAGAAGAAACTTGGACTTTGTTTCCTGTGGTTAGTATTGACTATCTGGACATCAGGTTGCCTGTTTCTACACATTTTTACAAGTTTGTTTGCTCATTTTTGACTGTTTGTTGATTGCCATGGATTCAGGCACTCCTGCCAGTCCTGTTAGTCCTAACCTTTGTCTAACAGCTACTTTTGAAAAATCAAGTGAAACAGACTTATTCTCTTTATTGGCTTCCATCTCACAAAATTGGAAGCTTTACATGTTCGTATGGATGTTTTAGAGCAACTTCCAACTTTTTACAGAAAAGAAAAGTCTGAAACTATTGCAAACCAGAATGTTGTTTCAGTTTATGACTCGGAAGGGTCTGCTACGTTACTTCCTGCAGCACAACAGCTTAGAGGACTGCCTCCTCGACCAAATAAACAACAGGCAGGAAGTTCTGTTGTTCAAAACGCTACTGCTTCTACCAGTAGGGAAACGGACTTGTTTCCTTCAACTCCATGTATCTTTCGGATCCCTTCTACTAGTCATGCTGTAGGAACTAATGCTAATCCAATTACACCACCAGCATCTAATTTAAATGAGGAGCATAGGACGGAGCCAGTGGAGGAACGCCGAACCTTGAACGACTGGATTAATAAAGAGAACCCGTTTTCGTTTTTGCCAGGCGCTAACACTGGGTCAACTGCCAGCTCTTTTCCTGTTCAAGAAAACGACAACAACTGGTTTAGTGACCGTTTAAAGGTACTTGACATTAAGTTGCTTAAATTAAAAAAACTGCAGCTGGAAGCTGCTTATTTTAGGCAATGTTTAAATGAGAAACTGGTTCCAAAAGGCCTTAGGAACAACTTCACTCCTTCTGGACTACTGTTGGACCAAGTGTATTTTTCAGAATTGAAATGTTTGTTTCAGGAACAGGGGTTACAATTGCTAAACATGATAGTTAAACATTATGATATGCATATCTTGTCTCTTATTTCTGAAGTGAATGTTTTGGATGAAGAAATCAAAATTAATACTTCTTTTTTGCAGTTTAAATATGACTACGACTGTATTTTTCTAGCATTGATGCATTGTTACTTAAATTAAAAATTAACAAAAATAAGAAGTTAGTAAGGGATAGAACAGCTTATTTTTCTAACCAAGCATATTCCCATTTGAACATTCCAAGTGCAGGGTCCAATACTGTTGGTTTAAATGGGCCTGCTACTTCTGTTAATGCTGAATTAATTTCGTTGGAAGGTGAAAATGGTGAACACCTTACTAATACACCTAGACAGGAAGTTAGAAGAAGTAATAGGTTAAAAGGGTCCACTGCTGTTAACTACAATTATAAGAACCAAAGAGGACCAGGGAGAACTGACCAGAATAAGCAGGTTCCTTTAGAGCTCCCTAATGATAAAGTTTTTTTAGGGAATCAACAGAAGAAACAAGGGGGGAATGTGTATTGGAGGAAACGTTAACAGACAATGTTTCTCCCACAGGTCCGAGGGATTTTTTGCAAGGCCCTGTTATATATACTAACACAAGGAAAGACTTTACTATCTATAACTTTTCATCTTTGGAACTAGATTCTGACTTAGTTGAATTGTTAGCTCTTGGATACACTTTTATTCCAAGTACCTATGGAAGTTTAGCTAAAGTTTTGATTGATCTGAAATGCTACATCACATAAGTTAAATTTAAAATTATATTTTAACAATGAAACAACAAATGTTAATGACAAATTGAAACTGACTAGCGTTTTAACCCTCCTACACAACAAAATTTATTACTATTTGAACAAATGTGTGAATTAGATATAAGACATCTGTTTTCTACACAAAAATCAAGTAGTACTTTGAATGAGATGAATATTTCACTTGCACAACGTGAATGGCTAAAAAACCTGGGCTCTTTAACTGTCAGGTTTTGAAACCTGACAAAGGAGGGGCTTGGTAGTGTTCGACAGCGTTCAATACACAGAAAAAATGATGCAAGTGTTATCATCTGATGCCTATGTTACTTCTTCCCTTAATGAGATTAATGTAGTTCAAGGTCGCATCTGTGGGTATTTCCGTGACCTTTTCCTAGCAGGCAAAATAGACTTAGAGACATACAACTATATTGACATTATTCAGCCAAAGTTGCCTGTAATGTTGAATACCCAAGATACACAAAGACCAAAAGAATCCTCCCATGAGGGCATTAATAGATGGTAGGTCTTCTATGACCTACCCCTGTTCAAAATTGATAGATAGTATTCTATCAAAATATGTAAAGAAAATACCTACTATTTGCAAAGACTCCTGGTCTTTCTTACGTGATATCAACAGTATTAAGTTTGACCTTGAGTGTAACTTTTTGACTGTGGATGTCATTGATTTATATACATCCATCCCTCACAATGAGGCAGTTGAATGGATTCAACTGCTTCTTAAAGACTTAAATGCACCACAAGTGGAGATTGACGTTGTAACAGAACTGTTGAGCATAGTACTGTCATCAAACTTTTTTGTTTTTGAACATAAATTCTATTTACAAAAATGTGGAATAGCCATGGGCTCCCCTTGCGGAGCCAGTGTGGCTAACCTGTTTGTAGCCTTTTGGGAAAACCTTTATATACTATCTAATGAAACTGTAATGCAGAAGATAAAATATTACACTAGGTTTTTGGACGACATATTTATCCTTTTTAAAGGGAATGAAGTTGAAGCAAAACTTTTTGTAGACTATTTGAACAATTCTACACAATGGTTAAAATTTACTTATAGGTTTTCAACAATAGAAACAGACTACTTGGACGTGAGACTAACTAAAGAAGTAGATGAAGAGATTTATTTGTCTGGCATTTTCAGGAAACAGACGTACTGCAACTCTTTCCTGCACTACACTAGTCTACATCCACCTAGGCAGAAAAATCTATTGTCAAAGGACAACTGGTACGTGCAGGCAGGATGTGTAGCACTTACAGCGATTTTAAAGCTGAGTGCCAATTTTGAAAGGTATGTTTATAAACCGGATACCCTGTCCCTCTTTTAGAAGGGCTTATAAATGAAGTTGACACTAAAAGAACAAAAGGGTTGTATAAACCACTACTTGATCAATCTAATGTAGGTAGGTCTACTAATGATAATGAATTAGCACACCAAAATTCCTTACTAAATCAGCAGAGAAACTTTTCTTTAAGTTTTATAACCCAATTTAACTTGAATTCAACAGGAATTTGGGCCATTATCTTAAAAACTGGCCACTAATTATTAATTCCGTTAACTTGATTGACAAGTTAGGTCAGCGCCCTATGTAATTTACAGGAGAAGTAATAATTTGAAAGAACTTTTACAGCATACTTCTAACACTTATGGTCACATAAGACCTAGAGGTTCATTTAAATGTGGATGCTGCAACATGTGTAAAGTGATGAGAACTGGAAATTCCTTTATAGTTAGGAACAAAAATACAACATTAAGCAGAGGATTACTTGTGATTCAAAGTCAGTGGTGTACATTGCTTTGTGTAATTCCTGCCCTTCCTTTTACATAGGAAAAACCAATCGTAAACTAAAAGAGAGAATATACCAGCACCTTTATGCCATAAAAAAAACTCTTTTAGAGAATGCCTTAGCAAAACATGTTAGCAGTAACCCTGACCACTCTTTTGTTTTATGGGTATTGATCAAGTACCTTTAACTGATAGGGAGGCCCTTTCAGATAGTTCTTGAGTGTGTCGAACTTTTATGGCAGTTGAATTTAGATGCATTTAGGCTAGATGGCCTCAATGAGAACTGTAACATTTCATGTGTTCTTAAACTAAGGAGCTACTTTAGGTAATGCCTATATGTACATTATTTTGTGGGTTTAATGCATAATTTTTACAATGTTAATGTAAATGCACTAGTAAGAACATTTTATGTTGTCTTTTATCATACAATATTTATAGATAATTCAATGGAGTTTTATGATTATTCATGATTTTATTCATTATTTTTATTGAGTCAAATTAGTGCAGGAAGTGCAATTATTTGTCACTTCCTGTTAACTGAGTATTTGAACAGACCAGTTTAGCTGTTTTACTTGTCTTCTTCTGAGGAAGCTGTGACAGGGGTCACGGCGAAAACGTTGTCTTTTTGAAAAATAAAATACTTTTACGTTAAAGAAGAAACTTGGACTTTGTTTCCTGTGGTTAGTATTGACTATCTGGACATCAGGTTGCCTGTTTCTACACATTTTTACAAGTTTGTTTGCTCATTTTTGACTGTTTAAGATTTAATTTACGTAAAAAAATCCTAAATTCTACTAACAGTTTCCCTATTTCCACTCTATTAGAAGGTATGTAATTGAAACCCTTCTTTAACAAATTTGTACAGGAAACAGAAAGATCAAAGTCACTTAAGTTGATTATAGTCATAGAATAATCATTGTCTTCAGAGTTTGTTATCACCACTTCTTCCTGTTCTTCCCCTTCTGTTTGCCCTTGTATTGGGTGGAGTTGTACCACCTGGTAGTCTTTTTCGCTTGACCGTGGTTCACTTGAAAAGGGACATTACTGTTAGAAACTAGTACCTCTGCAAAACTAGTATTAGATGTATTTCCCTTGTTCATATTACCACCATTAGTGTTGTTCGTATTATTTTCCACTGTTTGTTTTTCATTGCCACCTGAATTGGTATTGACTGTGTAATTCGTTTTCAGACGGTTTTCTTCACCGTTGCTAGCCCCACCATTACTTGTTTCACCACCAGTGGAACAATTAATTCTGTGATCACCTTCTTCTCTATTAGTCTTTTCATTGTCATTAGTGTCATTACATTCACTAAGCGTACTGATATATGCCTCGTTTTTAGTATAGGCATAGATATCCCTTCTCATCTTGTTCTGCTTTCTAATAATAATAGTAGCCTTGTGTCTATTAGATTTAACCTCTATACTGTTGTATAGGAGTAAAAACTGGGAAAAACAAGGATACTGTTTGATTTTTTCATCTAGCATTTTTATCTCTTCTGTGACTGTAAGCAGTTCTTTCTCATAGTGATTCACCAGAATTCGCATCATAGATATCCCAGCTTCATTGTATAAATTTATTAATGTCTTACACAAATCATCCCCTGGTACGACACAGTTAGGGAATTTGGCGGTCCTAAGACCCTGAGGTACAATGTTACGTGCAATACACTTGTTCAGGTAAGATACCTCTAAACGCAACGTAGTCAACCTAATTACCAGCCGTTCTAATTCAAAAACGGCTTTCTTACATGCTTGCGTTTTATCAATGTTTGTGACACTTGTTGCGTTATAAGTGGGCATCAATTGGAAGTTCTTAAACGGGTTTTCTGTTTCGGAACAAACATATCCCCAAACATTACCCGTGTATTTGCCTGAATCATTGCTGTTAGCACCGACAGTTGTAACTACATCTGTGCCGTTATGAATGTTTGAATCAATCCTTGTATTGTCTTGATTATTTGAAACAGTCAATAAAATATCTTCATTACCTTGTTTGTCCTGTGCATTCAGAACATTTACACTCCCAGTTGGTTTAGTGACACACGCACTTGATTCACATTTTAAAACGTTCTTCACAATTTCCGTGATCTTGGCAAGTAAATCTTGATCAAACCCCTTGGACTGCTTCCGCTCTCCAGCTGATACAGCTCCATCCAAGCCGGGCGTCGGATGAATGGACAAATTCAGTAATTCATCCTGGGAGAAGACTTCCGTTGCCATCAGATGCAATAAAGCCAAAAAAACGTCTTTAAAGAAATGCCTAAACTTATGAAATACCTGTATGAAATCTTATATAATGGTTATGACATGGGAAACAGTATTTTGAAAATTTACAAGATAGTGATAAATTATAAAACAACACCCAAATCCTCATATTGGAATTATACAACAAAATTACACTCATTACAGCTAAATGAAGAAATTAAATCAAATATTTTATTATCAATAAAACATACATCCTTTGCACTATACTGGAAAATTTTTATTTGGAAATGCTTGCACAGAGCATTCTTAACTCCAGATAGAATTACTAAAATTAATTCTTCCACAAACGAAATATGTTGGACGTATGAGCAAATACACAATGCAGATTGGAATCACATTTTTTGACTATGTTAAAATTAAGCCATTTTGGAATGGTATTGAAAACCTTTTACAAGCTTTATTTAATATATCGTTTAACTTATTTAAAGCTCTAGTATTATTAAATCTGTATGAAGGTCCTCATTTGAATGAGTCAAATATGTATCTATTATGGACAATACTTGCAATCTCAAGGAAGTGTATAACAACAAGATAGAAAACAAACACAATATCAACTTTGGAAGACTTCTACAGCCTACTGAAGACCATAGCATTGTTGGAAATTAAAATTAAAGAATTAAGGATTCATCCTAAGCCATTTATTAACAATCCATGGAAAAAAGTCTTATTGATTGACACTTTACAATAACTGAATAGATACACTCTGATAACTGGATTGTTATACCTATAAAGTAATTGTATATATTGAGCTTTGTTATAGTGTCAGGCTGATGTAAATAGTGTACATACTTATTTAAGATGTTATATACAAATACTATGGAATTTATTCAACTATATTTGAAAAATAAAAATAATTTTGAGAAAAAAATGTTTTGAATGTAGTTATGGTTTCATAACTTAAAGGAAAAATATTATTTTAGAAATATTTTGTTACAAAATGGCAAAATGATAATTTATATCATGATAAGAACTAGAACATGAATTATGGTCTAAACTAGGACAAAGACCAGGGTCATATTTTCAGCAGATATTAAAGCACGGGTAGTACCCTAATGGGAGACATTGCCTAAAATATGACTGCCAGTCAAAGGCTTATTGCCATTTAAGTCTCCATCAAATGTGATCACTTATCAGTTTGATTATTTTCTAGCAGGAATAACTGCAAATTACTGTGTACGATACAAGTTGTGTCATCATGTTAGTTTTTGAAAAATGTGTGCCTGGCTCGCTTGAAGAATTCTTTGGGGAAGAATAAGGAAATCATTCACAGTATCTGTAAAGAGGTAAAGAGTTACAAAACATGGTAGATGCATTAACAGTTTTCAAATTTCATAGCAATCTTAATCTTAGGTTGCCATTTTGTACCTCTGTTGAATCTGAAAGGAAGAGTACATTACTGGATTTTTTCCTAAAACACTAGACAGCCTGAAGAGTTTAAAGAAATATATAAACTGGAAGAATAAGAGAAAATAGAGGAAAGACAGGTTACACTCCTTTGATCTTGTTGCCTTGTTTTAATACTGAACAAACTATTTTTATATTTATTTGTTTTTAGTTCACCACTATGTTGTTTGTATCCATCAAGTAAGGTATGACAGTTGCTCGTTTACTATTGCTAACTTCTCAGGTGTTTATAAATAACTTGTACATTTCCTATAGATTATGGGAAGTTTTATTGCATGGTTATTTTCCATCTTCTGCTTATGGAGAGACATGATACAGTTAAAATACTGCATTTTCTATTCTGTGCTTCATAAGTTTCACTGATTGCATCATTAAACAGAACTCTTAAGCAATGGTCTGATTGGCTGAATTGCTAAAATTAATGGATGAGTTTGGTATTTAGACAAAAAAATTCACTGATATTTTTCTCCTTTCAAGGTATTATACCTATGCTTTGCAGACTCTATACATTTAAAGTCTGAACTGCCTTTATTGCTGCATCGTTATGAGTGTGTGTGTGTGTGTCTGCACATGTATATGTGCTTGTGTGTGTGTTTGTCTGTGTGCGTGTATGTGACTGTGAGTGTACCTGTATATATGTTTGTGAGTGTGTGTGTGTGTGTGTGTGTGTGTGTGTGTGTGTGTGTGTGTGTGTGTGTGTGTGTGTGTGTGTGTGTGTGTGTGTGTGTGTGTGTGTGTGCATGCATATATATATTATATATATATATATATATATATATATATATATATATATATATTTATATATATATATATATATATACTCACACACACACACGCACACACACACACACACACACACACACACAGACACACACACACACACACACACACACACACACATGGAAAAAATGTGATAGCCCTTGTTTATATTGCACATGCATGCATGATTACATAGAGAGACAATGTAAAAGACAAACACTGAGAGAAATAAACAGATTGATCATGAAACATGCAGATTGTTAAATATACTGGTAAATATTTCAGCATGTAAATTAACTTGTTTGCCTTCTAATTGCAATCAATGCATTCATTAACTATAAGAAGGAACTTTTATCTATGTATTTGTTTCAGGTCAGTATGCAATTTTGTACTATAAGTGTCTAATCATAAGGTGCATTAGTCTGCATCAGATAGTAAAGTGTCTATCCTGCAATTAAGAGTTAGCATTTTTTATAACAGTAGTATGAGTGGTACAAATTCAAAGTCAAAGTAAACTTTATTGTCAATCCGATATATACAGCAGGGCAAACTGAATGAAATTACGTTGCTTTGGTCCCCGTGCAAGACATAACAATGAACATATACCCTAGGATTCAATAAAGCTTACACAGAGTGTAAGAATAATGCAGCTGCTCCTGCACTGAATATGGCTGCCGAGCGATCAAGTAAGCAAGCCTGGGGATGTGCATGAGCTTTGCAGCACTATTCCTGCATGGACACTACTGAATAATGCTAATTACCTCATTTGCTGGTGAAAACCATGCAAATGAGGTGAATTAGCGATTCATTAAGCAGGCAGGCATCTGTTCAGGAATAGTGCTATATGCAAAAATGTTTTCGGCTACTAGCCGAATACATTTTTGCAAAAATCAAAATGGAGGCATGACAGCTCAAATAAAAGCATGTATTATAATGTTTAGACAAATATATGGCCATTGGCATGGAAAAGTGTTGAAATTTTATAAAAATAAAAGTTAAATTTCTTTTGGCCGATCTCAGACATTTAAGCATAGGGCAGTGGCACACAAACAGGATCGTACTAAAAAAAAAAAAAAAAAGTGAAAACACAATTTTAAGGGAAATCTGCATTTTGCCATTATAGTCTATGGCATGCAGCATCAAAACAATAACAGGGAACACTGGTTGCTAAGGGGAAAGGCTCAGGTCCAGTGCAGTAACTAGGGATTAAGGGTATGCTATTGAGGGAAATTTACTGAATCACAAAAAAAAATCTAAGTGCCAAATTGCACCTAACCATGTAGGTGCTATAAGGTAAGTGTAAGCAGGAGAAGCAGCAGACATGAAAAGGGGGTGTGACTTCCTTGGTGTAAGCACATTGGAGCTCCACAGCTCCCAGATAAGCTTAGCTTAGTGTGTTCGCATCCAGGGAGGGCCATTTCTCAGTGTTTGCATTAGCTAAATGGGTTTGCATGGCGCACACCAGGTCTAAAATAAAAAAAACAAAACAAAAAAAAAAAAAACAGAAATAGCAGGACTATTTACATTTGGGCACTGGGTTTATGAGGTGCATCTTGAGGCTTAAAGGGGCAGAAATGGGAATGGAAAATAAGAAAAAAAAAGGAAAATAGCAGAATAAAAGCAATCAAGCACAAATAACATAGCTAGCAGGCGGAATGCATCATAGTCAGCCAATCATACAGGCAGCATCTGCAGCACAATATAAACTATGCAAACACCTTACAGTCTGTTTTTTCCCACAAGCTCTACACCATTGGTGTATACATGTGAGGGAATTTTAACCAAAAACATGTTAAGGGCTGCCATTGCTTTGATCCATCAGTATGTGCTAGAGGCTGAGAGCGGTGAGGAGGATAATGCTGACAACTGCCACAGACCGAGGAGGAGAAGAGTGTTCAGACCCAGGGTAACCTACCGTGGGCTATATGACCTGGAGATTTTAGAAGTACTACAGGGTGGACAGAGACATACTGCAGCAAATCATCAAGCTGTGCTGGCCTCAACTCAGACCCAGAGCCAACAGAGAGGAACTCATCCCAGTGGATAGCAAGGTATGTGTAACCTTAAGAATACTAGCTACAGGTGCTTTCCAAAGACCTACTGGGGACATCATGGGGTCTCACAGGCATCTGCATCCAGGGTACTCCAACAGTTCCTGGATGCCATACTACCACATGCCGGTAAGCACATTTACTTCCCCAACACCCATGAGGAGAGGACCAGCAATATGCATCTCTTCCACTGTGTAGCAGAATACCCGGAGGTACTGGGAGCAATAGACTATATGCACATCCACATCAAAGCACCACCCGGTGAACAGGGTAGGGTCTGCATAAACTGCAAGGGCTTCCCCTCCATCAACTGTCAGGTCATGTGCAACGCCCAGTACATTATCATGAATGTGTGTGCTGGCAGCCCTGGAAGCTATCACGACTCTCACATCTAGCATTCGTCACAGCTGTACCAGTCATTTGCCAGTGGGGACATCCCGTATGGCCATCTGGTGGGGGATGCTGGCTATGCACTGGAGCCATGGATGATGACACCCATCAGAAATGCACACACACACACACACACACACACACACACACACACACACACACACACACACACACACACACACACACACACACACACACACACACACACACACACACACACACACACACACACACACACACAAGAATGCTATAATGAGGCACATGCACAAACCAGGATCACAATAGAGCATGTGTTTGGGATGTTCAAGTCACCGTTCCACTGCATTGACATATCTGGTGGATCCTTGCAGTACTCTCAAGCCACATGTGCACACATGTTCATGGTATGTGCTATGCTACACAATATGATCCTGTGGAAACAGCTGCAGCAGAAACAGTGAAGAGCCACACAGCCCCCTACCATTGCCAAGGTCCCACAGGCACAGAGGGTCACAGAAGAGGAAGCCCCTGAGCCTGTTCCCGTAGGCAGATGGAGGGGTGCCTAGTATTCCCAGCCCTTAGCAAAGAACTGGAAGCAAAAATTTCAGCATTCAAAAAGCAACAAACAGAACCAAATGTGATGAATGCTGATCCCCTGTGTCTTGACACGCCAACCACACTGAACGGTCACAACAAAAACAGCAGAAACCAATGAATAAAATCAAGAATTTATTATCCAAAAGTTAAGCGCTTTCACTCGCTAAACTGCGAGCTTCATCAGAACTCCATAAAATGTAATAAAGTAAATAAAATAAAATAATAAATTAAAATATTGGGAACTCAGCCAATATTTGTTAACAAAATGGGGTGTAACATCAAGAGTTATCTAGAAAGAGGTGGCATTACTAAGAACTTGACCCACAGAAACACTACTAAGTGTGGTAGTTGCAAGCAATGTTATGCTATTTTGGAGGAAGGAAGTATTACTTTAGAGAATGTAAACAAGACAAATTTAAGATTTATACAAGGCAACTGCAACACAAGATGGGTAATATACTTAGCTAAATGTATAGCCTGTTCTGGATTCTACATAGGAAAAACAGTGAAAATTTAATAAACACATATACGCACTATTATATGGTATAAAGACTAAAGATGTTAATAACGCCCTATACAGACATGTTAAAAAATGTGGAGATAGACATCTTTTTAAATTTGCCATCCTTGACAGTGTTCAAATAGACCCTAGAGGGGGAGGCTACAAAGGAATATTGTCTTATAAAGAAATCTGTTGGCAGTTATACACAGATGCCTCCAGTGCACCAGGATTGAACGACTATATCACCATTAAGCCAATTTTACAACTTACATAATTATTAATTACTATTATTTATTCTTCTTCTGGCTTTTCCTGGTTAGGGGTCGCCACAGCAGATCACTGTCTGCTCATGATTGGCAGTGGAGTTTTACAGTGTCGAGTTGCCAGCCCGGCACCCAACCTTCCACAGAAGGCACACACACGCACACACTCACGCCTAGGGCCAATTTAGTGTGTCCAATCCACCTACAGCATGTCTTTGGGATATGGAAGGAAACCGGAGCACCCAGAGGAAACCCATGCGACCACAGGGAGGACATGCAGACTCCGCACAGAAGGCACCCCAGCCAAGGATCAAACTGGAGAACCTCTTCCTGTGAGGCGGCAATGCTAACCGCTGCACCACCATGGCTGCCCTAATTACTATTATTTATTATTTTTCATAATTTGTTCAAACTATGGATTTTAAGTGTTATAAGACTTTAGATAGATTGTTGACATATTAGTATATTAGTATATCATTTTTATGACAGGGAGAATGAGTTTTTCTTGTTCTATGCCATTTATTCAAGTTTTATGGCGTTTCATATTATTAAGTATGATGTTGTGTTTTACTGTGTATGTTGCTTTAATGTAGTGCTCATTTGGCACCAAAGAGGTTATTTAAATGAGTTTATTACATTTTTATGGAGTTCTGATGAAGCTCGCAGTTTAGTGAGTGAAAGCGCTTAACTTTTGGATAATAAATTCTTGAGTTTATTCATTGGTTTCTTCCGTTTTTGTTGTGACCGTTCAGTGTGGTTGGCGTGTCAAGACACTGGGGATCAGCGTTCATCACATTTGGTTCTGTTTGTTAGCCCTTAGCAAAGAGGCAATGCATAACACCCATTGACACTGTAGGGACCCAGGGACTGACACCTCTCTCTGATTCGCACACATAGTAAAATGGATGACACACACATCACATATTGCCTGTAACTTACCATGTATAGGCAGTGTACTGTGTGCATCCAACATAGGCAGCCCTCAAGCACCGTCATCACAACTGCTGCAGGCACAAGGTAAGTCAGTCTTGTTAACAATAAATAAATGGATTACTGTTTTGGTAGCTTATCTATGGAAATGCTGCATGCGTGCAAGGGAATGGGTTGGCCTACTTTGAGGGCAGCAGGCAACTGACAGCCATGTGGGACTCCAGAAAATATCTACACAATATTGGCTTCCCCACACTATGCAGTATCATTTAAGGTGACAAATCCAACTGCAGTATATGTGGGGGGCCAACTAAGGAGGGTCATACGTCACATGCTCAGATGTCAATGTGGGGATCCCATACTCACTCCCAGACTCACACAGCAAGTCAGCTGTAGAAAACCATAAAGGAATGTCTGGAAAAGGTACACAAATGGTGACAATAATGGAATACTCTCCTACAGACTTACACAGTGAAATCACAGCAAGCCTTGCAGTTGCAGTAAGACTCTCTGAAAGGTAAGAAGTCTGAAACTCAATTGTACGGCATAACAATCTAACCTGTAGTCTCTAGTGATATGCCTTTTTTCTCCAAGACAGGGCACAATACTATGCTAAAAGGAACCAGAAACATAAGGCCAATATCAGCACAGTCCGTGCAAATGTGTACTAATGACAAGTGTGTCCCCCCTGACCCATATTCACATAGAAATGCAGTAACATGTAAGTTTGTAGGGTAATAGCAGCTTAGCACACATTGCCTGGGTTGTCCCAATCAACATGATGACTTGTTGTATGTCTAAAATATGCAGGGGTCAATGAGCTATGCATATGTGTGGGGAATACTTGTCAGGATGTGGCCAGCAACTTCTCATGTCTGTTGTGTCCTACTGGCCTAGTTACAGTACTGTGGCAGACAGGGCCATGTTCCATGAAATGCAGTGCAAAATGTTTTGCATGTCAGCTACACATACAGTGGGAGTTGTACACACTTGTCCAGATGACGTCAATATACATTACTGCCGGGAAGCTGGACAGGTCATGTACAGGAGGCCACACATATGAACAGTACACAAGTTGGAGTAACCTACATAGTGCTTACCATACTTCACAACTGTACAGACCTTTTGCAGAGTTTACACAGGTTTGCATCATATCTGTGGTGTCTTTATTCTGAAATAGTGGTTGTCTGGCAAATCACTGGTAAACCACGAAAGCCTAAGTCAGAAAATATTGATGGATTGTAATGTCTCAGACTTCATACCCTATAGAAAAATACATGCTAATGCAAAATCTGTTATTGTATAACCCTTCCAGGTTTGTAAGGCCAATAGTTACAATGGTCTCTATATTTAGGTCTTTGTCACCCAATTACTCATGGCTTTGTCCAGCTGTCGGGCTCACATATGTAGAGAGGTATGGTGCCTAGTACCACAGCAGTGCATTCTGTCACTTACCATTGTCACCCCAGGGTGGGGGGTGGGGGGTCTACTGCCTGGCAGCCTTGGAAAATATGAGTGACAGAACACACTGCCTTGTTACAGATGGCCTGCAGGAATCCCACATGGCCTACAGGCCTCTGGCAAAGGCCTATGCCTCCACCCATAATGCCTTTGTAGGGAATATCATGGGGTCCATACTACCAGCATAACACAGTTAACAAAATGCAATTGTAAGGCCATGCTGCTAAATGCTAGTAGCATTCCTCTCAACCTCATAGAGGAAGAAATCTAGACAAAGCCATAAATAATGGTGGGATAAAGACCCAACTATAATGACACATTTGAAACATTGCACTCATAATGTTAGACAGTTGATAGAATAACAGAAGGGGTGTGTAGTAGCATGGATGTCATGAAGGGTGTGAAGTCTGAAACTCTAATGTTCTCTCAGTATTCCCTGACTGCAACCTTGGGTGATTTGCAACAAATGTGCTAGAAAATTACAATGTTAAGGGGAACCGACCAGATATATGAAGCATACATCAGGATAATCTGTGAAATTCTGTACAGTTGACAGGTATGGCCACACCCACCAGGATATGATATGTCAGGTAAGAAGAATATCGCACAACCAGGAGGTCCCCAGTCAGCATATGACCAAGGTGCTGGACCTTTTACATGGTTTCATCAGCCAATCGGCTGTAGCCACACCTCCCAACTGGCCGGATTGTGCAAGAATGTCTAATCTTTCCCTCATAATATAGATCTGTGCATCATCCAGCTTGTACTTCTCTGGTATATAACTGTGATGATCCAATTATATCTGTCAGTAGATAATAACACAATACAGTACAGTGTCAAACATTGCATATGTCAGAAAGTGTCTGCTAAAACAAACCTTGTCAGTCACGCAACTAATACATTGATAAGAGCAATAGTTACAGTACCCCGCTATATTTGGCCCATTGTTTCCCCATATTGGCAGCCTATCTTGCACAAACAGATTGCAAGGTATGGCTGTAGAACACAACACGCTGGACTTAAGTACAACTATCCCTGCAATAGATTCCCACATGTACTATAGAAGGTCATACTGAGCATGCTCCTACACTTAGAGAAGTGAACCCCATGTCTGAAACCACATTGGACTATATAAATATATATCTGTATTGTGCAAATGTCTTTGCATACACACAGTTATGTAAACCTAACTTCCTCCACACACATATCAGACAGGATCACCCACAGTCAGCTGTAGGAGGCACATATGTGGTATAGATGCATCTGCTGTGTGTGACACACACACACACACACACACACACACACACACATATATATATATATATATATATATATATATATATATATATATATATATATACATATGGGCAGCATATTACAATGTGTCAAGCATACACACACATAGACATGGGGAAGAAAGGCACAGACAGTGATAGAGTGAGACACACAGGGAGACACACAGACAGTGAGTCATACACAGGGATACCCTGAATGGCATAGAGTGGTGTCCTGCTGCAGGTGGTTGCATACCATTTGTAAACACTGGCATGTGCCAGCATGAAAATGAGATTCATTGTCTGTTTGTACTGAGGTGGGAGTTGGAATATCCCATTACCAACCTTTGTTTGTGTGTGTGTGTGTGTGTGTGTGTGTGTGTGTGTGTGTGTGTGTGTGTGTGTGTGTGTCTCTAGGTCTAAGTATTATGATGCCTTACCCACCCAGTACACTTCCCATTGCCCTACTTGACAACATCTTCCAGTGTCATTCACCTTAGAAGTGACTTTGGACTAGCTTCAGTCCTGTAAGCTGTATAGCATGTGTGATAACTGTGTAACAGTATCATACAAATAATTAGGTAGGTGTTCTGATCACAGTCCTGGCATAAGTAACAGTGGTTGTGTGTAGGGTGTAGAAATAAGTGGTTTAGTCCATTCCCTCCTAGTAAACCTCCCATTGCTCTACTTCACAAGATCTGCTGATGTCATCTACTGTAGAAGTACTGTTGGACTGGCTTCTGCCCTAAAAGCTCAGTGGTGTGTGTGATAACTGCATAGCACTATAGCACAAATAACTATTTGGTAGGGGTTCTAATCTCAGTCCTGCCAAATGTAACAATGTGTGTGTGTGTGTGTGTGTGTGTGTGTGTGTGTGTGTGTGTGTGTGTGTGTGTGTGTGTGTTTGTAGGTAAAAGATTTTGAGCCTGCTCACACCCAGTCAGTGCACTTGCCATTGTCCTACTTTAGCAGTACATCACCCATTGCCATACTTTACAAGGGCCGGTGATGTTCCACACCTTTGCCCTATAAGCTCTGTGGCACGTGAGGTAAATGCATAACATTATAGTAGCAGTAACTAGATAGGGGTTCTAATCTCGGTCCTTTTGTGTGTGTGTGTGTGTGTGTGTGTGTGTGTGTGTGTGTGTGTGTGTGTGTGTGTGTGTATGTGTGTGTATGTGTGTGTTTACCATATCCATTGGGGGTTGGGTGGGTTTTGCTATTTTTTGCTTTCACCCACACAGTACACATCCCAATGTCCACTTTACAAGGCTGATTGTTGTCATTTACTGTACAGGTAGCTGTAGACACTCTGTAGCCCTATAAGCTCTGTGCCATGTGCAATAATTATGTAACAGTTTAGGCTACCCTTCTAATCCTTGGATGCCATTCCCCACTCAGGAATCATAGACAAACACACTCAGTTAGGCATCAACCCCTATATCACTAGGTGGCTTGCAAACTGGCTCACAGATAGAACCCACAGTGTGAAAGTAGCGGACTCCATGTCAGACTGTTGATCAGTCATGAGTGGAGTCCCACGGGTTTGGTCCTGTGTCCCCTCACGTTTCAGATCTACATCTCTGAATTTCAGCCCAACATGAAGGGACTCTGGCTGACAATGTTTGCAGATGACTGCAAAGTGGGTTCTATTATTACCTCCCCACATGATTTTGACATCCTGCACAAAGGCCTCACTGAGACATATGACTGTTGTCAGCACCCTGGACTTTAGCTCAAAGCCAGAAAATGTGCCATCATCCCATTTGAGAACAACATGGTTCCCGTGAAGTAATACATTGATGGTAGTCCACTGAACACTGATGTTGTTATAAGAGAACTGGAAACACAGGTTGACAGTGAAGTCTCTGCTGACCACCACAGTGCCACTGTGTTCAGGAAGTCCTTCTATGTGTCACATCTCCTGACTAAGGGTGTTGCATCCAAGAAGTAAGAGGTCATTGTTTCTCCGTATTCTCCCCTCATTAGGCCAATCAATGAGTACAATGGCCCATTTGGCATGTACCCTACTGGACACCTGCGACAACTGGAGATGCTACAAAAGTACCTCACAAAGAGGATCCTAGGCATTAAATACTTGACCTGTATGGACAGACTTCAATAACTCCAACTAGTCTCTGTCTCATATTGGCTACTTTGAGATGATGTCTGCTTGACTTACATGTCTGACCCAGTTCTGTCAGGAATGCTACATCTGAAGAAACCAATCTGTCCACACCACATGCCCCAGAGACCTCAACCCAATTTCCACAATCAGCAGAACATGCTGGAAGGACAGGTTCACAACCCAGAAACTGCCCACACTATGGAATAGACTTCACATACATGTCAAGCAGAGCACATCACTGGCCCTCTACAAGAAAAATCTGAATGAGTGGATGGGGAATAGAAATCTCACCCTGGGGTCACTCCAGTGGCTATACTCATTAGACACACTGGGGACTATCATCAGGTGGCATGATGCCAGGATATACCCATGGCCTAGGTTTGTAAAGGCAAAATGGCTATTCGCCTAGTACACACCTATGAAGCTATGAACCTATGAATCTCAGTACTGGCAAATATGTGTGCATTAGTGTGTATAAATGTGTCTGTGAGTGTGTAAAGATGTAGGTGAAAGTAGTTTGAGGCCCTTCTCACTCAGTACAACTACTATTGCCATATCTTACAAGGGCTGGTAATGTTCATAGGTTCATAGGTAGGTACTAGGCTATCAGCCCTAGGGCCTATACAAGCCCAGCCAAAAAGGTACTCTGGCTTTTGCCACTCAAGAAAATTATTTTCCTATGCCACTGTCGAGCAGAGCCGCAGAAGTTATCCCCTGGGTGAATTTCCTATTTCCCATCCAGTCATCAAGATTTTTCTTGAAGAGTGCTAATGAGGAGCTTTGTTTGATATAGATAGGTAGTTTATTCTAGAGTATGGGATGTCTCTGGGGCAGGAATCTATCCCTCTGGCATGTTCATTTTATTGTGGTGACAAGGTTTAGGTCCCTAGAGCATGTAGCTCGGAGGGATTGGGATTTCTTTAAGTGCAGCATGTCCAACAGCTCTGGGTTTGACATAGCTTTGTATGTTAGGCAGAGATCACCTCTGAGTAGGCGATATGCGACGGAGTAAAGCTGGAGTTTTTTGAGACGGTCTGGGTAGGGCATCTGTTTGAGGCTGGTAATTCTGTTTGTGAGGTATTTCTGTGGCCTTTCCAGTTGTTGTAGATGTCTTGTGAGGTACATACCAAAAGGGGTGTTGTACTCTATAATGGGCCTAATGAGTGATGAGTAGAGGGGAACAATGACCTATTTTTTTCTGGATGAGAAACCTTTTGTGATGAGGTATACCATATAGAAGGATTTCCTGAATACTGTGGTGATGTGATTATCAAAGGAGAGACTACTGTCCACCTGTGTCCCAAGGTCTCTTATCACACTTTCAGTGTTTAGTATACTACCGCCTATGTTGTAGTTCATGGGTACAGAGTTTTTACCAAAGGGGATGACAATGTACTTTTTGGCATTGAGCTTGAGGCCATGGCTTTGACACCAGGCATCTGTCTCAGTGAGGCCCTTTTGTAGGATGTCCACATCTTTAGGAGTTTCCATTATGGCTCCTAGTTTGCAGTCATCTGCAAACTTTGTTAGCCAAAGTCCTTTTGTGTTGGCCTGTACTTCATAGAAGTAGATACCAAACAGGAGAGGACCCAGGACTGAACCTGTGGTACTCCACTTGTCACTGGTCTGAAGTCGGATTTGGAGTCTGCTACTTTCACAGTGCGGGTTCTGTCAGTGAGCCAGTTGGTAACCCATCTTATGACATTGGGATTTATTCCTAGTTTAGTGAGTTTATCTATAATTCCAGAGTGGGGGATGGTGTCAAAAGTCTTGGCAAGATCTAGATAGGCTGTGTGAACAACTTTAGCCTCATGTACGGCTTTGGTAACTGCTTCAAATAAGTCTATCAGGTTTAGGAGACATGATCTGCCTTTTACAAACCCAAACTGTGTGGGGTCCAGAGTTTGGAGATTACCAATGTGTTTGTTTATAAGTTCCATGATGATACATTCCATGGTCTTGCAGATCAGGCTCGTCAGGCTAATGGGGCGGTAGTTCACGGGGTCCGTGGTGGCTCCACCCTTGTGGAGTAGGATAACCGTCGCTGTGTGCCATTCAGCAGGCACAAAGCCTGAGTTGAGGCTATGACTGAACATGGAATTTAGGTGGGGTGCCTGTTCATTCTGTAGTTCATATAGAACACAGCCTGGGATGTTGTCTGGTCCCATGGATGTTGCGTTCTTGGCTTTGGAGAGTGTGTTTTTACCTGTGCAGCTGTGATTACAGGAACTTTGCATTCTTCCGGTACAGAGATGTGCCCTTTAGGGGGTGAGAGGTGGGTAAAGTTAGCACTGAACCTATCTGCCAGGATGTTGGCAATATCAGTTGGGTCTGTATATTTAGTGCCATTGTGCTGTAACTCAATGCAGATCTGAGTGTTGCCATTGAGATTCTTGACATAGCTATAGAATTCTTTGTGGTTGTCTTTAGAATCAGTGGCAATTTTGTTTTTGTAACTAGCTTTGGAGGATTTTATCAGGGATCGCAGCGTCTTACAGAGGCTGAAAAGGGAGCTCCTCCAGTCAAGTGATTTTGCTCTATTTTGCAGCAGTTTCTTCCTTCTGTTGTACAGTTTGTTTATGGCAGGGGCCCACCAGATTTGCTTCCTTTTTTGGAGGATAGCATATTGGTTCTGTTTGGGATAGCATGATCCATGCACTTGTGTAAGTGCTTATAAAGTGCAATTGTGTAGGATTCAGTAGTTATAACTGTACTGCCCATCTGCATGGGTGTCATGAAGTTCACCACTTCTGTCTTAAGAAGCATGAATTTGGTTTTGGAGAAATTTTTTACCGTGGTTTCCTTAATGGGGGTGGGGGCAGGATGTGGATATCTGGGGTGATTAGCTAATGGTCGGATCAGACCAATGAGGTGTTAACTTCAGATGTGGAACACCGGTCACTCATGTTGGTAATGACTAGATCTAGGATATTGTTGCCCCTGGTGGGGGTGTGGATAAGTTGATCCAGGGCATTGGAGTTTATGAGTTTCAGAAAGCGTTGAGTGAAAGAGTTGGTACATGAGTAGTTTTCCCAGTTAACGGTGGGGTAGTTGAAATTGCCCATTGTTAGGGTGTTTGGTTGAACCCTAATATTTTCCAGTACATCAAGAAAAGAGGAGTGGGAATCCTGTGGCATGGAGGGGGATCTGTGGCAAGCTACAATTTGAACTGCAGTTTTGCCCAGAGTTAGTTGCACTTGGATAACCCCGGATGCATAATGCTGAGCAACTAGCCTGGAGTTATGGATATCCTTAATGAATATGGACACACCTCCACCTTTTGTGTTCCGGTCCAGGTTACATGGCTGAAAAGTGTGGTATGAGTTAAAGCCTGTTAGTGCAGGGGTGATCTCTGGAGCCTTGAACCAGGTCTCAGTCACTGCACATATATCAATGTTCTCCATTTTAAAGAGTGCCTCGAGTGAGTGCATTTTGAGATTTAGACTTCTAGCATTGAGTAGCATCACCCTCAGTTTTTGCTTGCCTGTTCCTGTTACAGTGGTGAATTTGTCATTTGAACCTTGCCTAAAAAAGGCACTATAGGGGCAGCAAGAACCTTAACTAGTATCTGGAATCCCAGGGATAACAGGTCCAGGCCATCTCTGGAAAAACATTGTGGTTTGTTGACCATGTCATCCCAGGCAGACAGATACTGGATCCCTTTAGAATGACACCAAAATCTTAGCCACTTGTCGAAGTCAATCATTTTGTCCTTGTACTGCGGTATCATTCTGGGTGATGGCAGAATGCTACTCAGGGCTAGGGTCATACCTGCCTGGACTACAAGATCGGAGAGCTTTTCCATGTCTCTTTTCATGTAGTCCAGGGAGGTACGTCTCAGTTCATTCACACCAACATGGACAATATTTGTACTTGTTGTGGAGTGACCTGAGTGAGTGGGTTATGTGGCGGATCCTGGTACCCGACAGGCAGCTAGCAATAACCTTCTCCTTGTTTAGCCTGGTGAGTGGGACATCAGTGTACCTGACTATATAGTCACCTATAACTAGTGTGTTGGGTACGTTGTTTTGCCTTATTGGCTGTGGTTGAGTGGCACACTGAGTCTGCGGGCTATGTGTCAATTGGGTTGTGTTACGTGGTGGAGGTTGCTTGCATTTCTGCTTTGGAGGTCTTTGTTGCTTGAGCACGTTATTATTGAGAGCCTCTGTGAATGTTTTTGTGTTTCTATGTATGGATTTTGGTGGTGTAGATTTAGTGAGACTATGTAATGAGTGTGGTGTTGTGCAAGTGTTTACCTTCTCCTCTTGACTGTCAAGTTCAGTCTTGGTTGGAGAGAGCTTTACCTTCAGTTTGGCTAGATAAGTGCATGTCTCACAGGTTGTCGTGTTGGCTGGTAGGAGGAGAGAGTTGTCTGTGTACATGAGGCAATTTCTACATTGCCCCAAGATTCCCAGATTCATCAGATAGACAGGAGAGAACACTGGGAGCTGACCCTTGGACATGCCTGAATAAAAAACTATTTTCCTCTAGATAAGTGAGGAAAGTGAGTACAATAGCTGTTTTTCTCTAAGCAAGTCAGGAAAGTAAGTACCAAAACTGTTTTCCTCGAGGTAATAAGGAAGGTTGAGTGCTGTAGTAATTAGTAGTTTATTTAGTGCTTACAACATATTCTGAACAAGTGCTGATCACGAATAAGTAAATTCAAGTGCTAAAACTAAGAATTTGTATCTGGACTAAACTAATGTTATTCACTATATAGGTACTTTGGGACACTCAGCAACCTATAAGCTCTGTGGTGCATGCGATAACTGCATAACACTAGTATACCAATGACTACATAGGTAGGGGTTCTAATCTGATTCCTGGCAAATGTGTCCATGTAAGTATTTGTAAGTGTGCATATTTGTAGGATACAGCATTTCGAGGACTCACTCTCCCAGTACCCTACCCATTGCCATACTTTACAAGGGCTGGTGATGTTGTTCACCTTAGAAGAACTGAGGGACACTCTTCACAGTATAAGCTCTGTGGTGAGTGTGATAAATGCATAACACTGTATTAGCAATAGCTAGATAGGTTGGGATTTTAATCTCAGTCCTAGCAAATGTGTGTGTGTGTGTGTGTGTGTGTGTGTGTGTGTGTGTGTGTGTGTGTGTGTGTGTGTGTGTGTGTGTGTGTGTGTGTGTGTGTGTGTAGGATACAACATTTTGAGTCCTCACTCTCACAGTACACTGCCCATTGCCATACTTTACAAGGGCTGGTGATGTTCACCTTAGAAGAACTGTGGGACACTCTTCACAGTATAAGCTCTGTGGTGCGTGTGATAAATGCATAACACTGTATTAGCAATAGCTAGATAGGTTGGGGATTTAATCTCAGTCCTAGCAAATGTGTGTGTGTGTGTGTGTGTGTGTGTGTGTGTGTGTGTGTGTGTGTGTGTGTGTGAACCATATCCTGTGTAAGTATCTGAGTGAGAACTATATCCTTTCTGTGGGTGCGTTTTACATTTTTAGGCCATGGTGATCCCAGTACAAGTGCCAAGGTCCACTTTACAAGGCCTGCTGTCTTCATCAACCATAGAAGTATCTGTTGCCAGTCGTCAGCCCAATAAGCCCCGTGCCGCATGCAGGAACTATGTAACAGTATGGGCTGACTAACAAGATAGCTAAGGCTGCTAATCTCAGTCCTGGAAAATTTGTTTATGAGTGTATTTGTGTGTGTAAGTATGTATAACTGTAGGTTCGAGTATTTTGGGTCCATTCCCACCCAGTTAATCACCCATTGCCATACTTTACAAGGCCTGGTGATGGTGTTCACCTTGGAATTATCTTGGGACTCTCTTCACTCTGTAAGTTTTGTGGCGCATGTAATAAATGCATAACACTGTATTAGCAGTAACTAGATAGGTAGGTGTTCTAATCTCAGTCCTGGCAAATGTGTGTGTGCGTGTATGAGTGAGAGAGACTGTGTGTGACTGTGTGTGTGGGAACAGTATTCTCTGTGTATTTGGTCAACACAATATCTTCTGGGGGTGTGGGTTTTACCAGTCTGAGGTGTGTTCCACCTACTACACTTACCATTGTCCACTTCACAAGGCCTGCTGACATCAACCACAATGGACCTACCTGTATATACCCCTCAGCCCTATAAGCTCTGTGGCATATGCAATAACTGGTACACAGACCTGGTAAATGTGTACATATACAGCTGTACCTCTGCTCTGACATGATCGAAGTGTTACCACTCTGCCATACCCCTTGTTGACAATTTCTGCAGGGCCACCTCCTGCTGATGCACAGACACCTAGACTACAAACAGAATACAGCATGTGAGACTACATTCAGTCAGCATTACTAACACCAATAATGCATCATGGCTGAAAAGGTACACACACTCTGAAGAGTACCCATTACAATTGCAAGCTGACAGCACCTTACATAGCATTACATAACTAAACTGTTCTTAATTCACCCTGTGCATCAGAACCATATTAGCATGTCCCTGCATTGCTGGTATGGATGACAGGGATGTGGCACAGGTATCATCATATGCACAGGGTGTTGTGTGGGTTTTCCAGATTTCCTGGCTGTGCCATATAGTTGACATCATGTGTGTGTGTTTTGGAGAGGTGTTCTATGAATGGGTCATGCAGAGGTGGTGTGTGTGTGTCTGGAGGTGACCTGGCTATGATGGTTATGTGTGTGTGTATGTATGCACACAGTCACACCATGTGGCTGCCTTACACAGGGGTATGTTGGACAGCTATGGACTGTACATGGCAGGGTGTAGAGTTCACCATCTCTGGCCACGGACACGGGAACTGGTCCTGCCATGGGTCTCAGTGGCATCACTAGGCCCAAGGCCTGATGCAGCACTGCTTTCTGATGGTGACTGCTGTCTGCTGGATCCATGTCCCTGATGTGACTGGCCAGGCCAATGTGCCCATGGCCTGCTCCATTGTGGTGTGGATAGCACCCCCCAGTCAGTAGTGCTGGTGGTACTGCCACTATGGGAGTGTGAAGGTACATGACCCCGTAGACTCTCAGCTGATGTTGGTGCTGACCTATGTCCACATGGCTTACACCCATCTCCTACCACATGCTCTAGCAAAGACATGTTGGATTGCCAAGGTCTCACCCCACCATCTATTCATGACCTCAGTATTTTGACTTATGGCCTCATCAAGGTCACATATGTCACCACATAAGCTAGAAGAGTTGCATCCAAGACCCTGAGTATTTGTCTGGTGTTGCATTCACTACATGCCTGTGCATCCATGACAGCCCAAAACATGCATCTGGTGACACCTGCTGTGGCACTCATGACAGAGGCTTGATGGGCAGCAGTCCTCCTTTGAGCACCCCTGCTAATCTGCCTGTGCGGGACCTTGCCTGCACTCTGTCTATGGCTAGTGGATAACACTCACACTTGCCATAGTCACCACACTAGCCTGTTCCATGCCACCATCTGCCAACTGTCCATTATCTGTGGCTGCTGGAGACAGGGTATGTGTGGGTACTGTGACTGTGTGTGTGGACAATATGGATGACTGTGGGATGCCAACTGATGGCTCAGATTCAGCCCCTGACAACCTCACCTGTGCCCCACTATGACCACAATCATTGTCAGAGTCTGCAGAAACATTGACATCAGATTCTGAGTGGGAGGGACCACGAACTCCATGTCCACCTGTGAGGGAAAGACAACATATGTAAATTAATACCTGCACTATAAGGTTTGCTGGTACACACACACACACACACACACACACACACACACACACACACACACACACACACACACACACACACACACACACACACACACACACACACACACACACACACACACACACACACACACACACACACACACACACACACACACACACGCACACACACACACACACACACACACACACACACACACACACACACACACACACACACACACACACACACACACACACGGATGCACACGGACACACACACAAACACATACAGGTGAGGTGGCACAAAGGCATTGCACAGACCTCACAATAGCTAACTGTTGACATTCAAGACACAGTCAGACCACAACATGCACACTCTAAACAGGCCCTCAACTTCATGCAATGCAGCCATTTCCACTTAATTTTACTACTAATTTACACCTCTGGGATATGTCAGTAGTGTTAGTAGGTGATGGGCCTTCACCTAGCACACACTGCAGCCATGTACATATTATTATTGTTCACCTGTATAGCACAGTGCCAACTTCTACAGAACATACTTATCAACTGTACAGAGTTTAGCTGAATGTCTAGATGTGTGGCTCATATTTTTGGTCTGCCCCTAATAAATCATGTGTATGTCTGACACAATACTGGGATGATCTGAGGATTGGCATCACTAATTAATGACATGGCTGAGTTTTACACTTTAACACCTGCAGTACATGTATATTAAAACAAAACTGGTTACACTAACAACCTTATAAGCTTACAGTGGATATAATAAGTGTACACACCCCTGTTAACATGTCAGGTTTTTCTGATATATAACATGAGACAACAGAAATCATGTCATGACATTTCCCACCTTTAATTTGACATATAACCTTGCAATCCAATTGAAGAACAAACTCATCGGATAGGGGTAACATATAGAAAGTGAAATACATACAATAGGCAGGTTGCATGAGTGTGCACACCCTTAATGTAATACTTTGTTAAAGCATCTTTTGATTTAATAACAGCAGTCAGCCCTATTGGAAAGGTGTCTATCAGCATGGTACATCTTGACTTAGCAATAGTTGCACACTTCTCCTTGCAGAAGCCCTCCAACTCTGTCAGATTGTGAGGGTATCTCCTGTGCACATCCTTCTTCAGGGCACCCCACAGATTTTCTATTGGATGTAGGATAGGACTTTGGCTGGGACATTCCAAAACATTGATTGTGGCTGGGACATTCCAAAACATTGATTGTCTTCTGGTGAAGCCATTTATTTTTGATTTGGATGTTTGGTTTAGGTCATTATCATGTGGAAATGTGTAATTCCTCTTAATCTACAGCTTTCTAGCAGCATATGAAGATTTGGGGCCAGAAGGGACTGGTATTTGAAACTGTTCATAATCGCCTCCACTTTGGCTAAAGGCCCACTTCCAGCTTATGAACAGCGACCCCAAAGCAGGACACTGCCATCACCATGCTTCACCATGGAGATGGTGTTCTTTTGGTAAAGCACAGGGTTGCTATTTTACCAAACAAACCTTTTGGAATTCTGGCCAGAAAGTGCAACCTTGGTCTCATTACACCATAACACATTTTCCCACATGTTTTTGGGAGACATGATGTATTGTTGTTGAGGATTTTGCCAGACCTGGATGTTGTTCTGTGTGAGAAAAGGCTTCCATCTTCCAACCTTACTCCAGAGGCCAGACATGTGGAGAATATGGGAGATTGCTGTCACATGCAGTACACAACCTGTACTTGCCAGAGATTCCTGCAACTCCTTTAGTATTGCTGTAGGTCTCCTGGCAGCCTCCCTGACCAGTTCAGGTCTTGTCTCTTCAACACATTTTGTGGGATGTCCTCTTCTTTGCAATGTCACTGCTGCCCCATATTTTCAACACCTTTTGATGACTGTCTGCACTGTATTCCATGGCATATGCAATGCTGTCGAAATGTTTTTGTACCCTCCTCTGGGCTAATACCTTTCAAAAATTAGATCCCTTTGCTGCTTCTTAAGCTCTATGGCTGTTGCTGTAGTATGCAACTGAATAAATGTCAGGAAAATTGTGGTAGGACAGCTGATCATTATTTGCTGTTAATCAAAGAGTCTCTGCAATTGATGGCAGGTGTGGACCCAAAAAGAGGTAATGTTGTAATTATATCGAAAGCTGCTTCAACACAGTATTAGACTCAGCCTGTGCATGCTTATACACCTAGCTTCTTGTACGTTTTTCATTTGTCATAATTATTCCTTTAACAGATTTGTTTGTTTTATAATTGAATTGTACAGGTTATAGGTCACATGAAAGGTCAGAAGAGTTTGGAAATGTGTTATTGTGCTTGCATTTTTGTATATCACAAATACCTGGCATTTTAACAGGTGTGTGTACACCATTTATATGCACTGTATAACACTAATTTAGTTTTGGGCCTTTGTCCCCACATTTTGTCAGTCTTTGTCCAGATTTCTTGCAATGAGAGGTTGTGAAGTATGCTACAGATATGTTACATCTCCTGTAAATAGGCCACTGTGATGACCAATGTGATGCAATGCAGTTAACCCCACCACAAGTGAACATGCAGGTATCACAATATGGTTGAGAGTAACAGTTGTGGGCATGGTAAAATGCATGACTTTAACATGTCTGGAGTACGGGTGAGCCACAACAGGGCAATCCCATACTCACTGGCTTCAGGCTGCTGTCCCACATATGGACCAAAGGTACCTATGTAGCTGTGGGGGAGAGGCATTGTCAGCAGACTCACATTTGGCATTGGTACAAGATGTATGCTACTTTTCTGCACATGTACAGTACAAGCTCTGATAGTACACTATATGCTGTCCTTCACCATAGACGTGCACTTGTGTGCATTACTAAACCCCACCCACAAATGCAGTTTGACCTCACATATGCATCTAGATACTCCACAGAAGCCAGTATGACTGCTACATGATTCAATTGATGTGCACTGTGGCCTTACCTGGATGCTCCTTACCTGTTGCCTGGGTGCCACCCACCTCCATGAGTTGTGTTTCTTGTGTTTGCTGGTGTGTGGGGGCTACCCCAAGGTTGGCAAGGAGCTCCTCTGTTGCCATAAGTGGGGCCTGTGTGGTAGGACCACCATCTGTAATGTTACGGTCCTTGACCACAGCAGCAGCCCTTTGCTGGGCATGATGGATCAGGTCAGTCGCAGGATGCCTGACCTGATCATATGTGTGGCCATGGTGGCCAATGTTGTTCACCCTGTGGGCTAGCTCATCCCACAGGGAAGTCCACTCCTGCAGATTATGTTGCCTATGACCAAACATCACCCCATGGTGCTGTGTGATAATGTTAATAATAGGCTCATTTTCAGCTGTAGAGTACTGGGGCTGATGGACATGTGGCATATCACCTGGAAGACAGAAACAGGGAAACACATTACAGGACCTCATACATTGGTCAACTTTCTTTACTGAACCTAAACATCAACATTGTTTATCATTACCCACCATGTATGACCACATCATACCCCTGTAATCTATCAGCACTGTATGAGTTTGCATTGCCCTCCTGGTCCTGATGTGTCATGTTCCCCCCCAATGAGAGACAGTAAATTGCATAATGCAACATTCATCTTTCACGTTTGTGTAGAGAGATGACAGTGGCCATCTTCCTTGCAGATGGGATGTCAATGGTGCTCAGGCTTTGCTTGAGTACAGTGTGTAATGGATCTGGGAGCATTTGCCTGAGTTCATGTAGGATGCAGACAGGGATGTAATCAGGTCCCATGGAGACTTATTTTGTTGCCTTTGACTAGGCATTATGTAACTGCTTCCTGATGATGAGGGGAGGGGTGCTGTGCATATCCACCTATACTGATGGTGGGACAGGGGGGTGATGTTTTCCCTTAACCTGTCTACAGTGGAATGGATATAGCTATGCTGTATTTGAATGTGGTGTGATTGATCACCAGTACAAGGTGGGTTGGGTTGTTGCCACTGAGATGGAAGACATGTGAAGACAGCCTTGCGATGGGCCTTGGTGGATGTGTCCAATTTGTACTCATAGTTAGCCTTATAGTAACACACCTGTGACCGTATATGCTTGTTCAGACAAAGGTTGACTTACTTCCAAGTTCGTGACTGCTCCTAATTGCCCTTGTACAGCCAATATAGTGACCAATTATGTGGTTTGTGTATTGCTGCTGTCCACCAAAGGGGATTACTCCACCTTGGTGGAGGCAGGTTTTACAAGTCAGGTATTGCTGAGTCCATACAGCTATGAAGGTGCTTATATAGCTATTTTTAGTAGTCATGGACACAAGGTCATGACACAGTTGGAAATCTCTCCAATTTCAACTGAATAAACAAGCTTATTTTAGTACCCATGTCTGTGTCATGGAAATGCAATAACCAGTAGGTGTCAAAATCTGTGTCTGTTAGATGCACTGAAATTCAGATTACACATGTGTACACCATGCATAGCTTATTTACCTGACATTTTGCATCTCGTGTCTGTTGTTTTGAGGCTTTCAGCTACACCTACTCATACATACATACATGTGCACAGGTAATATCTGATATACATTTCTGTTCTATGTCAGTATGGCACACTGTATTTACACTCCTCCTGCTCAGTCATACCTCTCAACCTGTTATAGCAGGACATCTGGAGGATGGCACACATAAATGGGGGGCAATGGGCCAAAGTTATTGACACTTTGTTAATATTTCTGTAACACACTTAAGTTAGTTGATAGCACAGTAGGCTTTGCATGCACAAAAATAACCTGGAGGATGTCTGACACTCA
Source organism: Protopterus annectens (assembly GCF_019279795.1). Lineage (NCBI taxonomy): Eukaryota > Metazoa > Chordata > Ceratodontiformes > Protopteridae > Protopterus > Protopterus annectens. The sequence goes on from NC_056729.1 coordinate 978,359,832, forward strand.
TATGTATGCTATTATGTTTTAATGTCAGTCCTCACAGATGTGCCAATGATTTACGGGACATAACCCAACTCTTATGAGTAAATGACTACAAATGTGAGGCACACATATGGTCAGTATGCATAACACTGGACAGTTGAATGGTATGACCTCAGTATATCACATGCAGTTCAACACAGGCATCTGCAACAGTAGTTTAATATGCACATACCCTGTATAGGTCTCTCTGACTTGTGAGACAAATATGTTTATCATAGCTGCATTCAAAAGCAACATATGGATATGTACAACATCCCAATAACTGGCCTAGCTGTGTCACAGTCAGTATTGCTCAACAGACATTCCAGTAGTACTCATATGTGAGCTATCCTTTCCTGGAGTGACTCAGGGGCATGAGCTGTGATCTATATCACTGCAGACAGACCCAGATGCTATGGCCATAGGTGCTGATCAGCAATATATCAGTACAGTAAGTCTTGTTGAAACATATTTGTTAAACTTCCTTTTTCCCATTATTACATACCCCTACTGCATCCCATTGCATGCTTACTTGTTTGACATACCTTTTTTCTTCCAAGTATAGTTTCAGAGTCTTTTAATTTTATTCATGGTCTATGTCTCTCTCTCTCTCTCTTTCAGATGTAAAGTATACATTGGTTTTGCATATGCAGCAGCTTGCCTTGTGTAGGTCATGCTCATGAGCAACTGATGGCCTGTGCACCAATTGTTGTCCCCTACTTGCTAATTGCATGCAGAATAGCTGAATAGCTGTGTGGTTATTCCTATAGCCAATGGCATGGCAATACACTCCTATAATTGAGTACTTCATGTGGGCATTGCCCCTTTTCCTTGCCTGTGAGGAGAACTTCATGGAGGTGTGTGAACAACAGCATCACAGACGGTAGTTGGAAATACCTCTTATGACTAAAACTGTGGTGACAGCCCAACAAAATTGGGGATAATGTTCCATATTTAGGGACAGAATGTAAGTATTGCTGTTATATATTTGTATGCATGCTAGTTTAACAGGGTTTGTGTGGACATTGATATTCTGCATGGGTCTCAGCCTGACAGTGTTATATGGTTGACATAACTTTCAACTGTAGGGCTATCCGCAGAATGGCCAGAGGTTGGACTCTTATGTTTGGTATGATCCCCCAACAGTTGTTGTCCTTGGCAAAGCAGTAGCATACCCTGGGTACTGCAGTCAGTAAATGCTAACTTCCATTTGTGTTTCTGATTTCATATCCCTCAGTTAAGATATGTTACAACAAACCCTGTAACACCAGCAACTTTTTCAGTTTATAACAGAAATATTTCAATTATGCCCCTGTGTTTGGGCTTCTGGTGCCCAGTTGTGTCAGGCTTTGTCCAGATGTCATGAGTAAGAGGTTGATAGGTATGGTATATCATTAGTTAGTGCCTTCCTTCCTGATATCATCCCAGTGATGCAGCAGAATGCCAGACATGTTATGAGGAAGGGACTATATATATGAGGGCAGAGCCTGGACATTCCATGGGAATCTGTACAGTTGAGGGGTCAGTGTATGAGTAGCAATTGTTAGACTGTCAGGATTGCGTAGAAGTGTAGTGTGTACATGTTTGTTCTGCTGTGTAGGGAGGGGGATGAGGGGGATACATTTAATTGTCATGGCTCCTTTTCTATCTATCTGTGCATGCTGCTCCAGTTTCTGATGGTCTGTCAGCTGTATATATTTGTAGGGGCAGATGAGACATGTTCCATACCACCGCAGGAGTCAGACTACACTGTGTTACTTGGGGCCATATATGTAGGGGTACTGTGTGAGTGTCATACATATTTATGTTCACACAGTCATTATACTGTACTGTTCATTTTGCTTACCAGTATGTCCCTGTAACTGTGTTGAAATTGGTTGTAGGTATGCAGGCTCACACCGGTGACTGTTTTTCACTACTGTTACATCCCTGTAGTGCCTGATATATTTGCAAATGCATGTGCAATTCCCCATAGCTGACTTGGGTAGTGTTGTGCCAGTCGGACTGTAGTTTGGATGGTGCTTGGTGACATGATAAGCAGCTCAGTGTACTTACCCTACTGTCATGTATTCCCAGATATTCATAGGATGTCCAGTTGTCTGGCTAATATCTTTGGTCTGGTCCACATAACTGTTGTGTATGTCTGACAAATTTGTGAGATTGTGTGAGGATTTCAGGCACTAACTACTGAGTATCAATTGAGTCTTGGTGTTGTGCTATTCCAGTCAATATATGTTAGAACAGATGGTGTTACTGTAGCAACTGTCTCAAATGATCTAGTCAGGTATTTCAGCTATGTCCCTATTGTCATGGCTTTCTCTCTCCCCCCCCCACTATGTCAGGCTTGGTCCAGATTTGTTGCACTAAGGGGTTCTTAGCATACCTCTCAACTGTCTGGATTGTTGGAGAACATCCAGGTTCATTGCTCATATTTTATCTCTGTTCCACCATTTATCCTAATTTCTCTGGTAAATCAATGAGATGATCTGAGAATGTCTGCCATTAAATGATGACATAATGTCAGTTCTAGACCTCATTTACTTCAGAACATGTATGCTGAAACAAACCCTGTTACTCGAGCAACTTTCTACATTTCTAAGAGCAATATTTGAAATATGTCTCTAGTTGTGGCCCATTGACCCCCATTCTTACAGCCTTTGCCCAAATTTCTTGCAGAGGTATGGTTCTGAGTTATGAGTGCACTACATGTTATGAGCATGTATATATAAAATCCCAGTCCAGGTTAGGCAGAGTCCCTCATTGACTCTCTTCAAGAGGAATCTTGATGAGTAGATGGGAGATCGTAGGTTTAACCCAGGTATCACTTCTGTGTCACTGTTAGACAGAGGCACAGTATACTAACCTCGAAAAAGGGCATAGCAAAATTAATTTAAAATGTGTGACGAAAGCCAAACACATTCTGGCTAGGCTTATAAATGCCCTAAGGCAGATAGCCTAGTATTAATCTATGAACCTATGAACCTATATATATTGATATTGATATATATATATATCTATATATATATATATATATATATATATATATATATATATATATATATATATATATATATATATAAATATATAGATATATCTATATATATATATATATATATATATATATATATTTCTCATATATCTGTATCTCCAAATACATATATCTGTATATTTATATATAAAAAAACTGAGTGATTCCACTGATCTTTTTCCCTGCTGAATGACTCTACTGCATAATAAGCTTGAAAAAGCATTGCAAACTCTTACATCTCAAATGGTGTAATGGTGCATTGCTCTGACAATAATGTATAGGGTCCTGGGTTTGAGACTTGGCAGGGATGATTATTTTGTTGCTAGCCAGAACAGTGGCTGATGGAGACAGTTGTAAGTGGCTTTAAGTGGGTATGCATGAGTTTGTGCAGTGCTAAGCGATGCCAACATATGGTTAACCATAGAGATGCTTAATCCATTTTGGCTTCACTTAGCACAGCGCATACTCACTTACTCCTGCTTGCTGCTGCTCACACCTGCACTAATTCCTTTAAAACAAAAGAAAAGGGGTTATAGGAAAGTGGTGAGAAATGGGCAAGCAGAGGGAAAAACAATATGACAGGTAGCTAGGGATGTGTAGGATGAATGTAGGGAAGGTCCATAGCTGTCAATTTCTTAGACAGCAACAGCTGTCCATTTGTACAAAATGTGCAGGTGAATTTGGACAATCAAATTACCAAGAGAGGGCTGAGGACAACAGAAAAGTGTTGTCAAGCCAGTTGGACTTGTTTACATGTGTCCAGTGGACTACTGTTCAAAATGAACAGCTATGTACTGGGCAATAAAATTTTGGGGACAGATGCCCTTTTTTCTTTATTAAAGTGAGAGTGGGATGTTGGGGAAGGATATTCTGAGGAGGTAGGTTGGGTAGGGAAACAGACAAGACATAAAGGACAACAGCCAGGGACAGTGTATGACACATGGGGGGTAAACACCTTGGATGGGCAGGGATTTTAGGAATCAGAGGCCCATTAACCCCCATATGTATACAGTGGGACTGATGTCCCCATCTGGGGGCAGTCACAACTGCACCTTCACAGCCCCAAAGGGGTTATTGTCCTGTACCTCACATATATCCGAAATATAAGAGGCACCCAGACCAATCCTTGGGGTACACCTTTGTGGATGAATGTAGAGGTGGGTTCCACTACTTTAACCTAGTGGCTGCTATCATTGGGTCAGTTAGGTACCCATCTGGTAACCTACAGTTTGGTGGCTAGCTGTGTAGGCTTATGTATCCTGTCCACATGGGGATTAGTGTGAAAGGATTGGGCTAGGTGAAGGTAGGCATTGTTCACCATCTTCCCCTCGTACCTGTGTTTGTTGACCACTGCAGAGAGGTCAATCAGGTTTCACAGGCCTAATCTCCCTTTGACAATACTGTGGTGTGTAAGCTCAGCTATTTTGATATTGCCGATGTCCCTGTTCATAATGTCCTTGATATTGCCTCCCATGCCCTTGCAGAGCAGGCTACTTAGGCTGATGTGCATCATATTGGCTGGGTTGGTGGATTGCTCCACATTTCTGTATAGGGATGACAGTAGCTGTCCTCTGTGCAGGTGGGATGACATGGGTGCTCAGGGTGTGGTTGATTACAGTGTGGAATGGACCCGACAGCCCATGCCTGTGTTCATGTGAGATGCAGCCATGGATGGTATCATGACTATGGAGACCTCTGTGTGTTGCCTTTGAGAGGGCATTACGGACCTGCTTCCTGATGATGAGGGGAGAGTGGCAGGTGCTGTACATGCACATGTGCACCACTAGGGGGATGGGGTGGTGTTTCCACTTCACCTCTCTGCAGCTGGTTGCCTATATCTATGCCATATGTGCATGTGGTGTTATTGACCACCACTGCAGAGCAGATTTGTGTGTTACCTCTGGAATTACAGACACGTGTGGAAGGCCTAGTGATTTGCCTTGGTGGATGTGTCCTATTTGCACTCAAAGATAGCCTTACGGTACATCACCTGTGCCATTATTTGCTTGTACAGACCAAGGTGACATTGCTTCTGATGAGGCACCTGTTCCTTCTTGACCCGTCCAGCAATTATTTCTACCCATTATGGTATTTATGCATTGCTGCCATCCACCACAGGCATTTACCCTACCTTGAGAGGGATGATGTTGTCCTGTCAGGTACTGCTGAGTCCATACAGCTATGTGGGTGCCCACATAGTATTGTGGTGTGGGCCTGGACACTGCTGCTAGTTCCAACAAATGGGACATTGGCTGTACAGCTACGTCTACCTACTCTAAGGGGATTTATAGTAATTTGTGTACAGTTCATTCTGTTTGACACTGTAAAGGGGGGAAGGGGGCAGGCGAGATGGTGACCTGAACAGTGATGGCTATATGGTCAGATATTACCAAGGAGGATGGCACTGTAGGAGTGCTACAGTGGCTACTCATGTTGGTTAGGTCCGGGTACATGAGATTTCCACCTGCATTAGGAGCGTTGACCAGCTGATCCACTGCATTGCCATTGATAAAGCCAATAAATCTATGTGCATTCATGTTCTGGTGGGATAGGTCAAGCACACTATGGTTGGGTATTTGAAGTCACCCAGGAACAGGGTAGACAAATGAATCCTGACAGATTCCAGCAGGTCCCAATAGGTGTGATGGGTGTCCATAGTCATATTTGGAGGACTGTAGCTAGCTATGAATTGAGTAGGTGTTTTGTCAACTGTTAACTGCACTCAGGATGTCACCCATGTGACATACTATTTGTCCAGCTTGGAGGTGCGTATGTATACACTATTGTTCAACACTCAACTTCCTGTAGCTTTGCAGGCAGGATGAGTGACCTGGAAAGGTTGGTGTGCTCTCCACAGCTAGAAAGCAGGTGTCAATGACTGCACAAATGTCAGCATCCTAAAGGACAAGGTACACTTGCATTGACATGGGTGTCATGGTAAGACACCTAGCTCCTGTTAGAGCAAGACACCTGCACAAAGGCACACAGTGGTGGGCAAAGGCCAGTAAACAGTGTCACTTTATGAATCTAGCTAAAACACACTTAGTTTCCAGCAAAGACGGTATCATATTCACAGGTGTACTCTGCAGAATATGACATCTGACAATGAAATATATGCTAATTTGTTATGACTTCAGTCATTACTGGGTTGCCAGTGATGTGCCAGACAATACTCAACTGTCTGAAACATTGACTACAAATATGAGGCAGACATGTGGTCAATCTGCAAAACTCTGGACAGTTGTCAGTTATGGGCTCAGTATATCACCTAAAGTTCAACACACACATCTGCACATGTCGTATAGTATGCACATACCCTATGTACATATCTTACATTTGTAAGACAAGCATATGTATTAGAGTAGCATTCACAGGTGACATATGAGTAATTACAACATCCCAGGTAGCTGGCCTACCAGTAACACACTCAGTATTGGACAACAGAGACTCCAGTAGCAGTCATACATGAGCTGACCTTTTCTGGGGTCACTCAGGGGCCAGAGATGAGCTCCATGTCAATGCAGGCAGGGCAAGCAGTAATGGCCATAGGTGCTGGAAAGCAGCATGTGAGTCCAGCAGGTGTTGTTGTGGCCTAGTGTTTAATGTCCCATTTGACATCATTGCATCCCCCCTTCTGCATTTCATTACATGCTTACATGATTGATATACCTGTTATAATGCTCAGGAGTTCCCTCACAATAATGCAAATGGTTAGGTTTGTGTAGTCTCAGTCTGTCTTTGTGTAAATGGGTTAACACCTGTGTTGCATAGGCAGCAGCTTGCCTTTTATAGGTACTGCTCATGAGCAGGTGATGGCCTGTGCACCAGTTCGTGTCTCCCACTTGCTATTTTCATCCAGAGCAGCTTTGTTGCCTTTCCATTTGTCAATGCCATAGCAACACAGTGCTATAATTACAGCCTTCATGTGTGCCTTGCCCCTTTTTCTTCCCTGTGTGGGGACATTATGGAGGTGTGGGGGCTACAGCTTCACAGACAGTAGGTGGGAATACCTATCTGGAGAGGACATGTGGAGACAGCCAGCAACATGGGGAACAAAGCTGCAGAATTGGGTACAGATTGTAAGTCATTAGTGTTGTTATACACATAGGGAGTTGCTAGTTTAATAGGGTTCATCTGGACATGCATTTCCTGTGTGACTTGACATCTGACAGTGATATGTCTCTGACATATCCCTAAACTGTCCTGATGTACACACACTGCCCAGGGTTTGCCTGTTACGTTTGGTCTGTTCCTTAGACAACATCTGTTTTTGTGGAAGCAGTGGGATACTGTGAGGGTTGTGGTCAATGTAACTGTTGACATCCATTGCTGTTTCAGACATCATCTCCTTCAGGGATGATATGTTACAACAAACCCTGTGACACTGTCAACTCTTTCAGTCTATAACACCATTATGTGAGATATGTCCCTTTTTCCAGCCCCCTATCCCCCAAGTATGTCATGCTTTGTCCAGATGTCTTGCAGTAAGATGGTCAGGGGTATGTGATATCATTATTTGTAAAATTCCCCAAAGCAGGCAGAAGACAGCTCGATATGCAGCTATATCCAAAAACTTGATGAACCAGCAAGTAATCGTACCTAAAAATTTTATTGCAGAGAAAGAAAGTTAGCGCTTTCACGGTAATACCATACCGCTTCTTCAGACAAACATGAATGGGGACAGAATAACTTATATACAAATGACATCATCTCAAACAGCTTAACAGCCAATAAAACAAACATTCATGCAGCCACATTCTCAGCTTAAAGGAATATGAAGTAGATAATATTTACTGGCATAAAATCTGATAAAAAAATAAAAAATAAATATAAAAACATTAACACAAATAAATAAAACATGAAAATGTTCATAAATATATACACAAACAACAACAAATGCCCTACAGCCATTTATTCCTTAATACAGGCTTAATGGGGACATCATCATTCAACCCCATAGCTAGGTGTGCCCCCAGCCTCAAGATCCACTCCAACTCGACCAGCTCAGTATGGGTCACTATATCACCACCTCGCAGACCTGGGCTGATCACACATTATACCTGGAAGAGAAATTTGTGTTCAGGGCCAGTAGACAAAACATGTTTCGCTAAGGCACTAAAATCATATTGCTTCTTCATGCAATAGACATGATCCCTAAAAGAGATTTACATAATGTGACCAGTGAGAGGGATGTTTCAGATATTCAGTTTTTAGTTATGATAGATGTTGTATCCCTGTTTACGTGCATTACCAACCAGGAAGGCATTAGTATGGTCAGGGCAGTTTTGGCTAGGAGTAATAAATTTGACATGAAGCATATTGACTTCCTGTGCATGCTTCTAGAGCTGGTCCTTGAACACAATATTTTTATGTTTCAGGATAAATGTTACTGGCAACAATCTGGCATGGCTATGGGGACCAACTGCGCTAATTCTTACGCCAATTTGGTGATGTCAGAATGGGAATTCCATCATGTATTGGGACAACATAGAGGTCATATTGCCTTATATAGATGTTTTGTTGATGACATGTTTATTGGTTGGAAAGGCAACAAGCAAGAGCTTGATTTATTTTTTCATTCTTTAAATAATAGTAGTAATTTTTTGAAATTTACCCTCACTTGTTCCCAAGTCACTGTTGATTTCTTGGATGTGACCATCCGACTGGAGAATGGTAAAATGATGACCAGGATGCATGGGAAGGACTGTTATAGACCGTCATATCTCTATAGGTGGAGTATGCATCCACAACATATATTTGGGAATATTGTGAGAGGTCAAGCCTTCAGGGTCTCAAGGTTGTCATGTTCTACTTCTGACTTTGAAGGAAGTTTGTCAGATTTGAAGAAAGAGTTTGCCATCAGGGGTTACACCCAAGTTGAAGTTAATCAAGCTTGTGCCAGAATAACCAATGAGCATGATAGTAGAGCATGTCCATATTTTTCTGCTCTGTATAGGCAATCAATTAGATCACCTCATAGGTATTATTGTCCTCCCATTGTTTTGAAATTTTCCCATGGTGTAAATATGGTGAAAGATATAGTTACCAGGAACTGGCATATTTTACAGACAGACAGTAGGTGTTCCGATATATTAGCAGATGGCCCTAGATTTGTATATAACAACCACAGTAATTTAAGGCAACAATTATGTTTTCCTAGACATGTCATGTCTGGATCCCAAGTTTTGATGGGTAAATCTAAATGTCATAAATGCAATTTCTGTCAGTTTATAGATGAGTCTAGGTTCTTTAGGCACCCTGTCATGGGCTACTTGTGGAAGTTGAGGGCATTTGCTGATTGCTCCACCAGGAATGTGTTTTATTTAGCACACTGTCAGTGCTGTTATAAATTCTATGTTGGCAAAACCAACAGGAGTTTAAAAGAAAGAATTAGGGACCATGTGTATTGCATGAAGAAGCAATATGATTTTAGTGCCTTAGCAAAACATGATTTGTCTACTGGCCCTGAACACAACTTTCTTTTCCAGGTATTATGTGTGATCAGCCCAGGTCTGCGAGGTGGTGATAAAGTGACTCGTACTGAGGTGGACGAGGTGGAGTGGATCTTGAGGCTGGGGGCACACCTAGCTATGGGGCTGAATGATCATGTCCCCATTAAGCCTGTATTAAGGAATAAATGGCTGTAGGGAATTTATTGTTGTTTTTTTTTATATATTTATGAATATTTTTCATGTTTTATTTATTTGTGTTAATGTTTTTATATTTATTTTTTATTTTCTATCAGATTTTATGCCAGTAAATATTATCTACTTCATATTCCTTTAAGCTGAGAATGTGGCTGCATGAATGTTTGTTTTATTGGCTATTAAGCTGTTTGAGATTATGTCATTTGTATATAAGTTATTCTGTCCCCATTCATCTTTGTCTGAAGAAGAGGTATGGTATTACCATAAAAGCGCTTTCTTTCTCTGCAATAAGGTTTTTTGGTATGATTACTTGCTGGTTCATCAAGTTTTTGGATTTAGCTAAATATTGAGCTGTCTTCTGCCTGCTTTGGGGAATTTTACAGTTTTACAGTTTTGTTTGGTTGCTACAGTTGGGATTGTTTTTGATATCATTATTTGTTGACTGCACTCAAGGTCTCATCCCATTGACTTAGCAGACTCCTGGAAGTGTTATGCAACAGTGGCCATGAACATGGTCTCAAACCCTGGAAATTCTGTACAAAGCTGTACATATGAGAGTTATGTATGTCTAGCAATGTTGTGTGTAGATGTTTGTTTGGCTGGGTAGGAAGAGTAGCAGATGTGAGAGTCACAGATCCTTTTTCTATCTGACTGTGCATGCTGCTATGGCTGCTGGTGGTCTATCAGGTGTGTATGTTTGTTGGGGCAGACTGAGAAAGGTCCAGTAACACCTCAGGATTCCCAGTACACTGTGAGCTGGGCCAGTATCTGTCAGTGTATTGTGTGACTGGGAATCAGCATATGTTCATTCAAACAGTCATTCTACTCTAGAGTTCATTTGGGGTACTGGTATTTTGCTGTGACTGTTGTGCAAATGGTTGAGGGTGGACATTTATGCACCACTATCTGCTTTTCCCTATGGTTCCATCCATCTAGTGCATGATATATTTGGATATACATAGGTAATTGGCCAGAGCTGATTTGGGTTAGTGTCATGTTGGTCTTATTGTGGTTCAAAGGGCACTGGGTGACATGATTGGTGGCTGTCATGGGTTTTTCCATTTTGTTACATGACTGCGGTCATACCTCTTCACTGTCCAGATGTCTAGACACTGTCCTGATGTGTGGCTCATATGTTTTGCCTGTTGGCCACAACAATTGTGGGTTTCTGAGAAATCACTGTTGATGTGAGCATTGACATCAGTAAATTTTGACATTCATTTGTGTTTCAGAAATGGAAACTCTCTGGCATTTTATGTAAAAGCACACATGCAGACTTCTATACATATGGCATCCATATTTCAAATATGGCGTTATTGTTTATCCTTTATCCCTCCTGTTTGTCAGGCTTCTTGCAGATATGTTGCAGTAAGAGGTTGGTTATCTGTCTATAAATCTCTGTATGAAAAAAAATATATAGCGATATATATATATATATATATATATATATATATATATATATATATATATATATATATATATATATATATATATATATACATATATATATATCTATCACAGTAGTACAGATATCTAATTCTCCCTTATGTTGAATGACTTTTGTGCATGATGTGCAACTCAGGAGGTGTAGAGGTATGTTGTTGTGATTGGTATGTACAGGGTCTTAGGTTCCAGACTAGGAAATGATTAAGTTTCTTCATTAATGTTAAATAACCAGAATGAATGATATGTTTGTAGAATCATTACAAATTCCTACAGAGCAGATGGTGTAGTGGTACTTTGTTGGCAGGGACGATGGCAGAAAAGTGATTAAGGCAGTTGTAAGCGGGTTTGCATGATTTTGCATGTTGCTAAGATACGGTTAAATAAACCCGCTTACACCTGTGCTAATATTCTTTAAAGAAAAGAAAAAAGGGTGATAGGAAAGTAGTAAAATGGGAGCAAGCAGAGGGTAAAACATTATGAAAAGCAGATAGGGATTTGCTGGACAGGTGTAGGAAAGGACCATAGCTCTACATTTCATTGGCAGCAACAGCTGTGCATTACATGTATAGAATCTGGAATTTGCAGCCTCACACCCCACAGGGAGGGGTGTTGGCGAAAGACATTTGCAGAGTAATCAGTGAGTTGATTGAGTAGTTTCACAGTACATAGGGCAAAATGTAGAGCTATGTATGGGGCAATGTTTTTTTTTTTTTGCAGGGCAGATGCACTTTTTTTAAGGTGAGAGTGGGATGTTGAAAAAGGGCTGTAGGTATGTTTGGGGAGGTAGGTTGGGTGGGATAGGTTGCATTTTCAGACAGACAAGACAGCAGACAGGAGGTATATGACACATGAGGGGGGTAAACACCTTTGACGGGGAGGGTGGTTGGGAATCCAAAGCCCGTGAGCCCCCAAATGGATACAGTGGGACTGAAGTCCCCACCCATCGGAAGCCACCACTGCTCCTTCACAGCCCCAAAGGTGGCTGTGCTGGGGGCTGGACAGAAATTGAGATCTGCACTTGAGGTGCACAGGCGGCCCTCAGTCTGGTGCAGCTGCCCACCCAACTCTGATTGGATGGTGCTGCAGACCAAACCTCAGGCCTGTCTGTGGGTGACAGGCTCCTGTCCATGCCCACTGTTGGGGGGGACTGGTCCCATCCCCTGAGGCGGTTCCACCCAAAGGTGGTACAGGACCAGCAGACAAGGAAGGCCTGGGTTGGGTCCCAGAAGTGATGGGGCCCAGTGCTATGGCCAGATGATGTGGGACAGGTGGAAATGCTGGGATATGCCTTCCCAAATGTGCTATGGTGTTGAGGTTTTAATGAATATGTTGGTTAGTCATGAACAACACATTTCCAGATTAGCTATAACAGCATGCATGGGTGTTCCAATTAACCACATAAAACAGATTTGAAATGGTTGCATAGCAAATCGAATACATGCATAAATGGAACAACAGTATGCATCGCAACAGCATGCCAGTAACACTGATGGCAACAGGCCACCAACAATGGTATTTGAACAAGGTATGTTAGCATGCAAACAATCAGATATATGAACAATAATATAACACAAGTCCCAACATTAGGTTTGGAGTAAAACATACCCATATATGAATTTTAGTATTGATCCAGATAAGGAGTGGGGGGGGGCAAAAAGTCCATTAACGACTGTTTATGCTTCTATTTTCCACAACGGTACTGCTCAATACTCTATGGGTCTGGCCTCACTTTACATCTGCCTATGGCCCATAGCTTCTGTAGCACAAACATACTTGTTAAACTGTCAGCCTGGAATGGTATGGAGCGAATTGTGACAACTCTGGGTACATGGCTATAGGGGAATTGTACATGTCTGCATTACCTATCTGGCACATGAGGAGCAGCCTGAAGTGCTGTTATGTGAGTGTGCTACTGGCACATTTCAATTAGTTTCCTATCTGTGTCCAGGGCTATTGGCAGCAGTGACCACTAGCAGTGACAGAGTGACACTTAAGAGACATGTATTGGGAAGAGTGCATGTTGTATGTACCTATCCTGCTGTCATTTGCAGCCATGTGGTGGGAGAGTTGAACAGTTGTACACCATTTATTGTTATACTCTTCATACAGCTACTACCAACAACTCCTTACCTGTACAACCTGTGGAGAAAATATCTGTTAACACTACTTGACTGTTTTTACATTTATTCCTGATTCCTTGTGTGTAGATATGCACACATCTTAGTAGCACTCCCTGGATTTGAACCATGTCTGTGTATGCAAAATTAACAACTAAGCTATTTTTCATCACACTGAGCTATTGGGGACCTGCTGTTTACAGTTTCACTGATTTCTGCCTAATAGTCTCTTAGTTATACAGTCTGAGCTTGTAATCCTGTGATGCATGCATGACAGATAGTTATTGTACTGTGCATTAATCCTTTGGATTACTACAATCTAGAAAGAAAAGGTTAACACAAGGCAATGCTGGATGGAACACAATTTAAACCTTTACACATTACTATCCAGGCTTCAGAGCTTAGTGCAGTATATATTTCACATTTCACTTATATCTTGTTTTATAGCTCCACCATCTACATTCTTTTTACAGCAGGTTCACAGAAGAAGCTCAGTTAATGTATGCTGTCACAGCCATATTTGCTGTGAAGAATCTGTATACATTCTAAATGTCTACAACAAAATACCAGAATAAACACAACAGTTTTTTAAGTAGTTTTATTGCACATCAGTATTAGTCTGTCAAACATTTTTATTTATTCAGTTCACACAGTAAAAGTATACCTACTAGCAGTAAGTAATGTACTCCTTCTTAGCTATTTGAACAATATACTGCAAAGTAGATTTGTACTCACCAGCCTGCCAGTGCAGCCTCAGCAGTCTGTCAAATTGGGCTTCGATGTTCATAGCCTTCTCTGCTGCAACTGTAGAGTAGAGAAACAAACATTATGCATACCTGCCTATCACATTCTGAGGCTAGTATTTGCTACAACCTACTTGATAGTGATACTTACTCACTATTGGAGCATTCTGTGGCTGTGAATCTTGGATCCACTGGGAATAGAGTGTCCCCTTCCTCCGCTTTAGGTCAGCATAGTGGTGCAATACCTGTTCACCAGTCCAAGGGATGCCAGTAGCACTGGTGAGATCATGTGCGAGATGATCCCAGGCCTGCATATTGTATTGTGAGCCATGGTACTGGCCCTGCTGTAGTCTCTTGTCATGATTTTTGACAAGGATTCCAACCATGACCCTGGACTTCTGAATGCCCCAGCACTGCGCCCAAAAGCACTCTCCCTTTCCAATGCTAGACATGTTCCTGCAGAGATCAAACTAAACAGGTTATGGCTGTATTCCCACCTGCATGGTTTAAATAAGGCCATATTCCCACCCTTTTCCATCATTGGACCATTTAAAAAAATGCTGAGCACAGCTTAGCAATGAGCAAATCTGCTAAGCTGAGTTGAACAGTGCTTAAAGGGCCAATTACTGAGCAGTGATTTACAGTGTACAAACCCACTTTGCTGAGCTGCCTGCTGCTTAGCAATCATGTGCAAGCGATGCTTAAACCTTGTAAGCATAGCTGGGAATTGCTGACCATTGTTCTCTTTTCATTTTAAAAAATATCAGGATAATGGGTTCATTTAGTAGGTGTATATGATTTACTTTACATGACATCCCTCTATGTGCTTTCATTACATTAGCAAGGGGTGTGACTATACTGTAAAAGACACTTGTGTATACGGGTGATTTCACATTTTACATGCACTCACACTTCCATTTTACACCAGCTATACTACCCTGGTTGACAAAAACAGTTGCTACATACTTTAAATTAAAAAAAATATTTTTAACACTGCTTTCCCATATAAAAATAAGTTGCCTGTCTTGATACTCAAACCATGAATGCCTACATATAAAGCCAGGACTCTAACCACTACACTATCACAGTTTAAGTAGCTCAGCTGTATATTTTTATTTATCTCCTAAGGGATATTTAAGCAATGCTAAATGGAGGGCCATAATGTGAACACCCGCTTAGCTAGGCTTAAACATTCCTTAGCATGTAAAAAAAATCTTTATTATATTATTGTTATATTATTATGTTATTTAGTGAGTGTCGTGGTTTTCTGACAAGTCATTGAGGATTGCAGTCAGGAAATAATGGCATACATTTGACTTTCAGGCTTCTATCCTTCAGAAATTCATGCTAATGCAAATCCTGTTTTCTATCAACTTTTCTAAGTTTGTGAGGGCAATATTTAAGTAGTGTCCCTATTTTTAGTGCTTTGTTCCCCCATTATTTGTGCCTTTCTCCACATGGACTGCTTTCAGGCAATATTGGAATACATCTGACTTTCAGACTTCTATCCTTTGGAAATTCATGCTTATGCATGTCCTGTTTTCTATCAACTTTCTAAGTTTGTGAGGGCAATGTTTAAGAAGTGTCCCTTTTCAGGGCTTGTTCCACACATTATTTGTGCATTTGTCCACATTTCCTGCTTTAGCAGGTTGCGAGGTGTCGTACAGCACTTTTACAATGCAAGGGGTGTGTCACAGAACCTGTCACTCAGTCCCTGTGTTGGCTTCCTACTCCTGTATGTATTTCAGTGTCCGTGGACACTAAAATTATCATTTATTTCATTTCAATGTCCGCAGACTCTGAAATACTGGCATAATATTAGAGAAAATCTCTTATATTATGCCAGTTCAGGTTTAGAAAGTGCTGCATGACGCTTTCTGAGTGCGGGGTTGTGCTCATAGTCTGTGCACTACTTCAACATGCCCCCTGCACTCATTCACACTTCATGTCTGTTTAGCCTAAACAGCAGCGTGCCTTCATGAATAAGCAAGGTGCTCTGCTCTGGCTACATGGACATGAACACTCCATTCAAGAATAGCACTATTCCTGCATGGAGTTTATTGAATCTCAGGGATAGTTTGAATGTCAGTAAGACTAAAGCACGCACAGTAATAATTACAATATTAAAAACACAATAAATTACCAAAACTGGACAGGAAGACATGAGACAGTAATATACTAATAGGTATTGCAAGACTTTACATTGTGATTGCTTAGAATACTGCACTTCATCAGTTGTAGTATAATATATTCTGATGTTCATATTACACGTATATGGAGTGGTGACTCACTTCTGACTGTTGCACATTCAGGAACTAATAGCATAAGAAATCAGGCTAACTGTACCAGTTATTGAAGCAGTTTGCCAGAGTGATTAATATAGCTGATCCTTCATAGCAAGTGGCATTTTGATCTAATTATTAGCTGTCTTGCCTGGCATCCAAGTTCAGCAGCCTTATGGATAGAGGGAAGAAGCTCCTGTTCAGTCTAGATGTTTTGCAGTGTAAGGTGGGATACCGCCTGCCAGACGAAAGGCGGAAGGACATGCTGTGACACCCTTGCACTGGCCAAGTAATTAAGCAGCCTCAATCCTCCCAATTAACACCAGTGAGTGGCATCCACATTGGGAAGGATAACAAATACACACACAGTAAAGTACAATTTCCCTTAAAGGCACACAGAGATCACATTCAATCTGGGGCTGGTTTCTCCCTTTCTCTCCAGATCCTCAATAAGACTCCGCACTAGTACAGCTATAGGGTCCAGATCTCTTCCTAGTGGTCAAGCTAAAACCTCCAGCACCCTTTCTGTCCAACCAGTGCTTCGTGTCTCTGCCCAAATAGCTGACACACACACACACACACACACACACACACACACACACACACATGCGAGCACACACACACACACACACACACACACACACACACACACACACACACACACACACACACACACACACACACACACACACACACACACACACACACACGCACACACACACTTTAAGATATGAGTTATATACAAACGCACAGACACTCTTGGGGAAGGCTGGCACATGTTCCCTAGCTATGCCCCTTCCTGCCAGGCTATAAGGTAGTACCAGCTGCCACCAACCACTAATATCAGCTACTAAAAAGGCCCTTACCAAAGGGTGTCCAATTATTACTGTGCAATAATATTATACAAATAGTAATTGTGACCCAGGGCTAAAGCTATTGGAGTGGCTTGGCCAGTATCAATATATGCATGCAATATACTCTAGAGCTTAAATTATCTCTACACAAAAACAGCCACAGTTGAAAGGTTTAAAATATTTAATAATAAATAATAAAAGCACAAGACAAATCTTCTCAATTCAACACAGTGCTAGTCAAGAGTTCAGAAATCACAGGAAATGCTTAAAATAATACTGTAGAATAGTTCTGACATCAATACACAAAACAGCTAGACTAAACTTACTATTTTCTATCCATATCTAACAGCAATCACAGTTCTAAATAAACCTATACAGAGAGCAAAGCAGAGTAATGGTGAGTTGTTGTCAGCTTTAGACAAAATCCAAATGCTCTCTCTCTGTCACTGAGAAAGTCCTTAAATTGATAATACATCCTGCTGACTCATTTTAGATTACATCATTCTTAACAATTCTGTGGTTTCCCAGGCTAACAGAAATTCAGAGTTTAACATAGCTTTGATCTTGCACCTTATCAGGAAACCACAGTAATTAATGTATAAAATCTAGTAATTAATTCTGGTCTCAAAACAATAGAAAGACTCTGCTGGTTCAGATATCATGGATCCGAGTTTGAGATCAAACAGTCATACAAGGCTTGACTTATCAGCTTTCTTCCAGCAGAGTGCACTGATGTTACATTTTTGATGTTCAGCATTTAACACTATTTTCTTCCATTTAAGAAAACAAGCCTGTGGCTTATATTAATATTTACAAATTACAGAATTATCTACAAAATTCTATCTAGTTAGGCTGGCAGCCACTTATCTTCACAGATGCCATGGGCAGAGTGAGTGGAATCATTGATTAACTTCCTAGCCCTTCCCATACACTGAGTCTCATGAAGATCATCCATTAATGGTAGCGAGGAACCAATGACTTTTTCTGCTGTTCTTACTACCCTCAGGAGAGTCTTGCAGTCAGATGCTTTGTAGTTACCATACCAAACTATGATGAGAGAATGCTGTCAATGGTCCCCCTATACAAGGGTTTGAGGATGGACTGAGACAGGTTTGCATTCCTTAGTTTTCACAGGATGTGCAGACATTGTTGTGCCTTCTTCACTGTGTG
Source organism: Protopterus annectens (assembly GCF_019279795.1). Taxonomy (NCBI): domain Eukaryota; kingdom Metazoa; phylum Chordata; order Ceratodontiformes; family Protopteridae; genus Protopterus; species Protopterus annectens. The sequence goes on from NC_056729.1 coordinate 978,378,134, forward strand.
GCTAATACGAGCTGACCGGGATAGAACATCTGAGATGTGCACCACCAAGAACTTGGCGTTTTTGATTCTTTACACTGCCACCCCCTTAATTTACAGAGGTTGATGCATCTCTTGAGCCCTCCTGAAGTCCACAATTAATTATTTGGTCTTGCTTACATTTAAGGCCAGATTTTTGTTGTTGCATCAGCCTATCAGATGCTCCACTTCATCGCTGTAGGCTGTTTCCTCACTATTTCTGACAAGACCTATGACAGTGGTTTCATTTACGACCTTGATGATTTTGTTGGATTTATGCTTGGCCATGCAGTCATGCATCAACAAGGTGAACAGCAGAGGACTTAGAACGCAGCCCTAAGAGACACCTGTGCTCAGTGTAATACTGATTGAACTGTTATTTCCCACACATACTTTCTGAGGTCTGTTGATGAAAAGGTTCAGTATCCAGTTACATAAGGGGTATTGATGCCCAGCTGGATTAGCATCAATATCAGATTTGGGGGGGGGGTGACAGTGTTAAAGGCAGAACTAAAATTGATGAACAGCACTCTGACATAGCAATTCTTGTTTTCTAGATGTGTCAATGATTCATGAAGTGCTATTACATCAGCAGAATGGATTATTTAAGCTGTATTAAATCATGCAAGACATGTTTTGATTTGCTCCACACCTGTCGTACAGAGGGATGAAGCCCTAACTGTGACCAAGATGACACAGGCCTGACTCGTGGTACAGGCTGTGGTACAGGAATGTTGGCAAGCACTTGCTATATACAATATACTATACATATAAATAGTGAGGTGGCATAGCAATAGCACATATACACATTTTAAATAAAAAACATGTTTAGTGCTACCAGATTCTTTTATTAAAACCTACCCCCACACCCAGAGGCATCATGTGTATCAAATTTCTGCTGTATTCTTTCCTTTTTTAAAATCAATCGTATCTTACAGTTATAGCACAGATGCAGTATTTGCTAATGTGATGAAAGAAAAAAAAAACACTACAAACCTTGTTGTGTGAGTCATTCTACCAAATACATTTTATATGACGTGCATGTGTGTGTGTGTGTGGGGGGGGGGGCAGGTTCCATGTTACTTTGGTCGGAGTTGGATAGAAAGGAGCTCAGTACTGTCTCTGGGTGCTTAGCCCCTTTCAGCACAACATGTCATTCCATGGAAAAGGTGATTCAATTTTTTTTTAACTTTACTGTGTTGAGTGTGGAACTATTGCCAGTTGATAACAAGTGTGGTGGTGATACAGGACTAAAGTAGATACAGTCAGCACAACCTAATGTGGAGTATTTATTGCTAGGATTGTGTTTTGAAATAACCTGCCTCTTTCAAAGGTATGTGAAAATGTCATCTTTGTTTAATTTAAAAAAGAAAATCACCTTACAGTTGCATTTTTTTGTGTTAAGTACCCACATGCAGTCGATGCTTTAACGTTTATTTTGAGCTTATATTTTGCAGTATGCCAATGTCATTACTTGCTGCTTGGTTACTATATTCACTCATTATTTACGGTATGGAGCCTTAAAATCATTTTTCATCTATGGAATTACCCTTTTGTGATAAATAATATCATATCTTACTGGCTAGGGAGCCAAAAGCAATCTTTTTGAAGATGTGTTATAGAGCTGAAACAAAGATGAGTTAATAAGGACAGTGAGACAGTTCCAAATAGCTAATGGAATAAATCGACACCTGTCAGGTATTATCATTAAAGTTTAAAATAAATGTCATTAAGTATTAGAATTGTCCACAGATCACAACCTTTTAATTGAAGAACTGGGGACAAACCAACAATGGGTTTATTACTCTGGAACTGCAAGACTAAAGTGATTTATGTGAAGCAAGTGAAAATACTTTGACACTGGTTAGTGAAAGTGAATTCAAGTAGACTACAGTATCTATTATTTTTTTTAAATCAGATGTCTGAAGTATACACAACTAAATTGGCTATAACTGCTGGGTAGATAAGCTGCCTGTGGACAAAACTGGAAAGTGACTTTTGCTACTTGGTCTGTTTACATAGTCATTAATCTGGCTTAGCAGTACAACTGGACATTTATGTGAAGTAACTTGGAATACTTTACTATCACTACTGTGTGGTTGCATGAAACAAAGATGAAGTGCTTACTTTGGCCATTATTATAGTATTTTAACTACAGTTAGACATCTAAGGTGTGTACTGTCAACAAAGTAACTATTATTGCTGGATACAATGATACCCATAGATATAAATGACTGACCTTTCTATTGTCTATTCATGTTAGACAGTCATTATTCTGAATTTTGAAGGACTGATGCATATTTACGTGAAGTAAGCTATAATAATTTACTGTTGCCATTTTTTGTCATCATTAGGTAGCTGAGGTATACACAGTCAACAAAATGGCTGTAATTGATAACTGTGGAGGAAATCTGTGGGTAAAAGTGTCTTAATCCTGCTATGTTTGATCACTGAAAAATGAGCACTGATCTGGTGTGTCAGGAGCAGTAGTGCCATACAATGTGTTGGTATTTACTGAAATCAGTGTAAACCTGTCAAAGCTATTGCTTGTATGTATATATAAATATGAGTGTTTGTGTGGAGGGGTTGCTGTGTATGTAACAGTAATGAGTTGACTATAACTTATTTACTTTCTACTACAGTAAAACAAAATAGGGGTCCTGGACTGGCAGCATGTGTGTGAAACAACCTTTCATTGGCACAGTACTGCAGTGAGGATCCATTTCACAGTGCTTGGTTTTCTCATCATGTTCTTGATTTTGTCTTCTTCTTTGTGAAGCCTACACATCCTTCCTGTCTCTGTATGGGTGAATCTAGATCTGGCTTTTCCAATGCAATGACAACATACTTTAAGCAGATTGTCATTCCTCCTGGTTTTGCCTATAGTTACGCATGCAGTGTTCTATCCTTTGAGAGACTGGACCTGTCAGAAGTAGAGTCAGTTTATGTGTGGGTGAAAATATCTCAGACTTTTATCTATAGACATGCACAATATTTGTAGGCACATAACTATTTTGGGTGGCAGTAAAAAATAGTAAACATGGCATTGTCTTTCAGAAATCGAGTATTAAATGCATTACAGAATGTCCAGAATCACACATTTTCTTGTGGCCTGGAAGCCCCAACATCTCACACTATATAAGTGCATTTTAACACAGAGTTAGTAGATGTATTTGTATAGATCCCACCTAATGTAAAACTGGCCCTGCTGAAGGGGGTTCACAGAAGGCCACTGTAGCTTGTGTGGAGGCTAGGAAGAGTGTGGTCATTAATTCCTTAATTTCCTCTGATTTAAAATTCAGACATGAGAAAATAAGGTAACTGTAGCTTGCTTAGCGGCTAGAGGCAGTGCAGTCTTTATTTCTTTAAATCACCTCCCAACCCATCCTCAGAGATGTGTATATAAAGTCACTATAGTTTATTTAGTTGCAGTGTACATCACACATCGATGCAGGTTATTATTTTTTTTTGTTTACTTTCATTGCAATCAAACATTGGATATGTATAGAGGGGGGTTAGCATTTAGGGGTAGGGGCAAAGAGACATATTGCATATATTTGTCAGCTAGCCACAAGTTGAAATACACTGTTGTATTCTAGCTGTTCTTTCACTTTCATCCAAGCCTGACAGCAGATCATTACACAGAAGGTAGCAGCTTTTACAAGAATGGTTCGAGAGGGATGTCAAAAGTACAATAGTTAGCACACTTGCCCTTTGGTACAGAAGGCTGTGGGTTCTATTCCAAAAACAGGTGGGTGAATTCCTTGTACTGTATTCCTGCATGTGTAATTCTACAGATGAGATGTTAAACTGAGGTCCCAGTTGCTTGAGTTGGTGTTAGAGCAAGTGAATATAAAAGATCCCACAGCACCTATCAAAAGTAGGGGAAGTTCACTGATGCCCTGACCAAATTTTTTCCTAATAGAAATACGACCTTGGGTCTCCCCTAAAATGATGTTAATAGCTTAGTGGGACTAACCTCTTCAACAAAAGTAGATATTTCTTTGTTGCCATTTTCCTACACTTTCATGCCAATTCAACACTAACAGGATATAATAGGTTCATAGATAGGTACTAGGCTATCTGCCCAAAGGCATTTATAAACCTAGACGGAATTGTGTTGGCTTTTGCCACCCCCTTAAATTAGTTCCTTGTGCCTCTGTCCAGTAGAGCCATTGAAGTGATTCCCCGGGGTAATCTTCCTATTTCCCATCCACTCGTCAAGGTTTTTCTTAAAGAGTGTTAGTGAGGAGCTCTGCCTAATGTAGACTGGAATCTTGTACCAGAGCATGGGAAGTCTCTGGGACAGGAATCTATCCAGCCCATCCTATTTATTGCTGTGGTGAGGTTTAGATCCCTAGAGCATGTGGCTCGAGGGGATATGGTTTTCTTTAGATGGAGCATGTCCATCAATTCTGGATTGGACATGGCCTTGTATGTCAAGCATAGATCACATCTGAGTAGGCGGTATGCAACCTAGTACAGCTGGAGTTTCTTCAGTCGAGCTGCATAGGGCATCTGTTTGAGAGTAGTGATCCTCTTAGTGAGGTACTTCTCTGGTCTTTCCAGCTGCTGCAGGTGTCTTGCAAGGTACATCCTAAATGGGGTGTTGTACTCTATGATGGGTCTGATGAGTGATGCATAGAGGGGCACAATGACCTCTTATGATCTGGATGCAAACCCTTTTGTGATTAGGTGGGCCACATAGAAGGATTTTCTAACCACTTTGGCAATGTGATTATCAAAGGAGAGATTACTCTCTACTTGGGTCCCCAGATCCATTATTATGTCTTCCGTATTTAGGGGGCTACCACCTATGTGGTAGTTTGTGGGTACTTTGTTTTTTTCCATAGGGGATAAATATGCACTTTTTGGCATTTAGCTTGAGGATATGGTTTTGACACCAGGTATCTATCTTAGTGAGACCCTTTTGGAGGATGTCTGTGTCAGCTGAAGAGTCAATTATAGCCCCTAGTTTGCAGTCGTCTGTGAACTTGGTCAGCCATAGACCTCCTATGCTTGCCTGTACCTCTGAGAAGTATATGATGAACAGGAGGGGTCCTAGGACTGAGCACTGGGGAACACCACTTGTAACCAGTTTAGAATCAGACCTAGCTCCCACAACTCTTACCATGTGTGTTCTGTCCGTGAGCCAGATCGCAACCCATCTTGTGATGTAGGGGTTTATGTTGAGGCTGGTGAGCTTGTCTACAATACCAGAATGGGGAATGGTGTTGAAGGCCTTTGCGAGGTCTAGTTAGGCTGTGTGGACCACCTTTCCCTCATCTATAGCCTTGGTAACTGTCTCAAAGAAGTCCACCTGGTTAAGGAGGCATAATTTGCCCTTAACAAAGCCGAACTGCATAGGGTCCAGTGTTTTGAGGTTCCCAATGTCTCTTAGGGTCATAGGTTCAAAGGTAGGTACTAGGCTATTGGCCCTAGGGCCTATATAAGCCTAGCCAAAGGTACCCTGGCTTTCACCACCCAAGAAAATTATTTTCCTGTGCCACTGTCGAGCAGAGCCACAGAAGTGACCCCTGGGGTGAATTTCCTATCTCCCATCCAATCATCAAGATTTTTCTTGAAGAGTGCTAATGAGGAGCTTTGTTTGATATAGATAGGTAGTTTGTTCCAGAGTATGGGAAGTCTCTGGGACAAGAATCTATCCCTCCAGCATGTTCTGTTTATTGTTGTGACGAGGTTTAGGTCCCTAAAGCATGTAGCTCATAGGGATTGGGATTTCTTTAAGTGGAGCATGTTTAAAAGCACTGGGTTTGACATAGCTTTGTGTGTTAGGCAGAGATCGCCTCTGAGTAGGCGATATTCAACGGAGTAAAGCTGCAGTTTTTTGAGACAGTCTGCATAGGGCATCTCTTTGAGGCCGGTAATCCTTTTTGTGAGGTATTTCTGTAGCCTTTCCAGTTATTGTAGATGTCTTATGAGGTACATACCAAAAGGGGCATTGTACTCTATAATGGGTCTAATGAGTGATGAGTAGAGGGGAATTACCTCTTTTTTCCTGGATGAGAAACCTTTTGTGATGAGGTGTGCCACATAGAAGGATTTCCTGACTACTGTGGTGATGTGATTATCAAAGAAGAGACTACTGTCCACCTGTGTCCCAAGGTCTCTTATCACACTTTCGGTGTTAAGTAGACTACCACCTATGTGGTAGTTCATGGGTACTGAGTTTTTACCAACAGGGATGACAATGCACTTTTTGGCATTGAGCTTGAGGCCATGGCTTTGACACCAGGCATCTGTCTCAGTAAGGCCCTTTTGTAGGATGTCCACATCTTTTGGAGTTTTGATTATGGCTCCTAGTTTGCAGTCATCTGTGAACTTCGTTAGCCAAAGACCTTCTGTGTTGTTCTGTACTTAAGAGAAGTAGATACCAAATAGGAGAGGACCCAGGACAGAACCCTGTGGTACTCCACTTGTCACTGGTCTGAAGTTGGATTTGGAGTCTGCTACTTTCACAGTGTTTTCTGTCAGTGAGCCTGTTGGCAACCCATCTTCTGACATAGGGATTTATACCTAGTTTAGTGAGTTTATCTATAATTCCAGAGTGGAGGATGCTGTCAAAAGCCTTGACGAGATCTAGATAGGCTGTGTGAACCACCTTACCCTCATCTACAGCTTTGGTGACTGCTTCAAAGCAGTCTATCAGATTTAGGAGACATGATCTGCCTTTTACAAACCCGATCTGGGTGGGGTCCTGAGTTTGGAGATTACCAATGTCATTGTTTATAAGTTTCAGGATGATACGTTCCATAACCTTGCAGACCAGGCTCGTTAGGCTAATGGGGCAATAGTTTCTGGGGTCTGTGGTGGCTTCCCCTTTGTGGCGTGGGATAACTGTCACTGTGCACCATTCAGTGGGCACATAGCCTGAGGTGAGGCTATGATTGAACATGGTACTTAGGTGGGGTACCAGTTTGTTCTGTAGTTCATGTAGTACACAGCCTGGGATGTCGTCAGGTCCCATGGATGCTGTGTTCTTGGCTTTGGATAGTGTGTTTTTTACCTGTGCAGCCGTGATTACAGGAACTTTCCATTCTTCTGGTATAGAGATGGGCCCTTTAGGGGATGACAGAGGGGTAAAGTTAGCACTGAATCTATCTGCCAGGATGTTGGCAATATCAGTTGGTTCTGTATATTTAGTGCCATTGTGCTGTAACTCAGAGCAGATCTGATTGTTGCCATTGAGATTCTTGACATAGCTATAGAATGCTTTGTCGTTGTCTTTAGAGTCAGCGGCGATTTTGTTTTCATAACTAGCTTTGGAGGATTTTATGAGGGATCTCAGCTTCTTACTGAGGCTGACCAGGGAGTTTCTCCATTCATGGGATTTTACTTTTACTTTTATTTAGTCTCTGTTAATGAGATCCATGATGATGCGCTCTGTAGTCTTGCAGACCAAGTTAGTCAGGCTTATAGGGCAATAGTTCCTGGGGTCTGTTGTGGCTCCACCTTTGTGGAGTGGAATAACCGTTGTGCACCACTCTATGGGCACGTAGCCTGTGGAGAGGCTGAGTTTGAACAGTGTGTTTAGGTGAGGGGTTAGTTCATCTTTGAGCTCGTGTAGGATGCAGCCTGGGACACAGTCCAGTCCCATTGATGCTATGTTTATGGCTTTGGAGAGGGCTGTTTTAACCTGAGTGTCTGTGATTTCAGGGGCACTACATTCTTCTGGTATGGTTATGGGCTCTTTTGGAGGTGGGAGGGAGGTGAAGTTTGCACTGAACCTGTCTACCAGGATGTTGGTGATATCAGTCAGTTTAGTGTATTTTGTGCCATTCTGCACTAACTCTGAGCAGATCTGAGAATTGCCACTTAGATTCTTGACATAGCTAAAGAATGCCTTGTGGTTATCTTTGGAGTCCTTGGCAATTTTTCTTTCGAAGCTAGCCTTGGATGATTTTATGAGGGATCATAGTTTCTTGCTGATACTGATCAGGGATGTCTTACCTTCTTGGGATTTTACTCTTTTCTGTACTAGTTTCCTCCTTCTATTGTATAGCTTGTTTATGGCAGGGGTCCACCAGACTGGTTTTCTTTTCTTGAGGGAGTGAGTCTTGATTTTGCTTGGGATAGCATGATCCATGCATTGCTGTAGGTGCCCACAGAGTACATTAGTAAAGGATTTTGCAGCTTGGGCAGCATTATCCTTTAGCATGGGGGTTTTGAAACTTTCCACCTCGGTCTTAAGTAATGTGAAGTTTGCTTTTGAAAAGTTTTTCACAGTGGTTTCTTTGACCGGGGATGGAGGCAGAATGTGGATATCCAGAGTGATTAGTTTATGGTCAGATCTAACCAGCGAGGGGTTGACCTCTGGTGTGGAACACTGGTCGCCAATGTTGGTGATGACCAGGTCCAATATGTTGTCACCTCTGGTAGGGGTGTTGACCAGTTGATCCAGGGCATTTGAGTTTATAAATTCTAGGAAATGTTGGGCAAGGGAGTTAGTACTTGAGTAATTCTCCCTCTTAATGTTTGGGTAATTGAAATCACCCAATATCTGTTCCTCAGAAATGAGGAATGGGGGTCCTGGGACATGGTGGGTGATTTGTAGCAAGCTACAATTTGAATTGCAGTTTTGCCTGTTGTTAGTTGCACATGGAGGATCTCTGAAGCATCATGCTGTGCCACTAACCTGGAGGTGTGGGTTCATAGGTTCATAGATTAGTACTAAGCTAACTGCCCTTGTGAGCCATTTTAAGCCTAGCCAATTATCCGTTGTGAGACTCAAACCCTGCACCTTGTGTTTGTAAGGCAAACACCTTAACCATTAGGCCACCCTCCCAACCCCCCCTTGATGAATATGGATACGGCCCCACCTTTTGTATTTCGGTCCGGGTTTTGTGGCCGAAATATATGGTATGAGTTGTAGCCTGGTAGTGCTGGGGTGATTTCTGGATCCTTAAACCAGGTTTCTGTTACTGCACATATATTGATTTTCTCCATACTGAGGAGTGCCTCAAGTGCATGCATTCTGAGGTTTAGACTTCTGGCATTGAGCAGCACTACCCTCAGTTTTTAGTTACTTGTGCTATTTACGGCAGTGGGTTTGTCTTTTGAGCCTTGCCTAAAAAAGGCACTATGGGGGTGGCAAAAGCCTTGGCCAGCATTGAAAAGCCTAAGGGTGACAGGCGCAAGCCGTCTCTAGCAAAGCAACGTGGCTTGTCGAGCATGTCATCCCAGGCTGACAGACACTGGATCCCCTTTGAATGACACCAGAAGCTTAGCCTATTGTTGAAATTGATATTTTTTTCTTTATACTGTGGTATCATTCTTGGTGAGGGCAGGATGCAACTCAAGGTCAGGGTCATACTGGCCTGGGCTATGTGATCAGAGAGCTCTTACATGTCTTTTTTCATGTAGTCCATGGAGGTACAGCTCAGGTCATTCACACCAACATGGACAATAACAGAGTCATATTTGTACTTGTTCTGAAGTGACCTGAGTGCTTGTGTTATGTAGCGGATCCTGGCAACTAACAGTAACCTTCTCCTTGTACAGCCTAGTGAGTGGGACATCAGTGTGCCTGACTATAGATTCAGCTATTATTAGTGTGTTGGGTATGTTAGTTTTCCTTAAGGGCTGTGATTGTGTGGCACACTGGTTTTGTGAAATATGTTTCATGTTTTGTGTTGGAGGGTGGAGGTTGCTTGGGTGTCTGCTTTGGAGGTCTCTGTTGCTTTTACAGATTTTTATTTAGAGCCTCTGAGTATGTTTTTGTGTATTTATGTGTGTTTTTTGCTGGTGCTAGTTTCATAGGTCTGTGTGAGACTGGTGGTGTGATACAAGTAGTTCCCCTCTCCTCTTGACTGTCTGGTCCAGTCTTGGGTTGAGAGAGCATAGCCTCCAGTTTGGCTGTATAATTTCATCTTTTGCATGTATTAGTGTTTGGTGGTAGGATGAGACGGTTGTCTGTGTACATGAGGAAGTTGTAACACTGCTTCAAAATGCCCAAATTCACCAGTTGGACCAGAGAGTACAACTGAAACTGGGATTCCGGCGTGTAGCCCGCAGGACAATTCCCTGTGAGCTACATCGCCGAACCCAAATGGCTGCATTTATTTACTTATTTATTTTGTTGTCAGTCTGACAACAGAATAAATAAATACTTCAATAAATGCATTCCTTGAATGTAAATAAGGAATGTGTTACACATCCGGTATGGTTGCCTTTGCCCGTACATAGATTACAGCTACAGTGGCTAGGCTTTTCAGCCATATTGCACTATGGCAAAGTGCCACTGCAGCCATTTGGGTTCGGCGATGTAGCTTGCAGGGAATTGTCCTGCGGGCTACATGCCAGAATCCCTGAAACTGCCCTTTGGACATGACTGGATAGGTACAGTGAACTGTTTTACTGATTGGCTGATAAGGTCGAATAGAGAGCCTTGAGTTTCTCTACAGTATAGGGGGGGTTTAGTGTTGAGGTTTATTAGTGCTTGCTATAAGTTTTGAGCAAGTGCCGGGCTGAGAAGTGAATGGTTTGAGTGTTTAAGATGAAATTTTGTCTAGTTCCAAGGGAAAAAAAACAAATAGTAGACTTTCTGGAGCCAGGAATACTTATACCCTAGCTAACCGGCGCTGCCTGGCATGCAAAACCACGCAAATGCGGATTTTATAGCAGGGAAATGAAAGACATAGAAATTAGCCCAAAATGGCCAATAAACTACTAATTTCTGGGCAGAAACCAAACCTCCAGGGACAGACAGACTGCTCAAAGCTCCCCTCTCTCACAGGTGAACAGAGAAACATCCTTCTATCCAAGTAAGGTATGGGCAAACACAAAAACTTGTAAAACAGCCCTGAATTCAGTACTAACCTGAAAACTGGACTATGCTAGCTTAGAAAGACAGGAAAACAACTATTTTTTTTGTTTTGTTTTTTTTGTTTGTTTTTTTTTTTGCTTCAGAAAATAAAGCAGATACAATCAAAGAAACCTTTAAATGCACAGAAATGGTTATCACACTTGAGTGTGTAGCCTATACAGTTAAACAGGTAATTTAAACACAAAAACAACTATGTAAAGTGCAGGCAGTAAATAAGTACAATATGTTGCTGAAACAAGCTTTTTAAATCACAGAAACTCTAAAAAAATCAGCATTTTAGGCAGAATTAGCTAAAGGCAGCAGGAAGATGCAGAAAAATTATACTTAATAACTCCATAGTCTCTCTTTTGTCTCTCTGTTGCTGTAGAACTCTGCAGGGCATCAGGCAGGAGCTTGCTGAGCTGTATACAAGTGCAAAAACCTCGCAAATGTGGGTTTTATAGCAGGGAAATGAACGAGAGAGAAATTAGCCCAAAATGTCCAATAAATTACTACTTTCTTGGCAGAAACTACACCTCCAGGGACAGATATGCTGCTCAAATCTCCCCCTCTCTCACAGGTGAATAGAGAAACTTCCTTCTATCAAAGTAAGATATGGGCAAACACAAAAACTTGTAACACAGCCCTGAATTCAGCATTAACCTGAAAACTGGACTATACTACCTTAGAAAGGCAGGAAAACAACTATTTTTTTTTTTCAGAAAATAAAACAGATACAATCAAAAAAACACTTTAAATGCACAGAAATGGCTATCACACTTGAGTATATAGCCTACAACAGTTAAACAGGTAATTTAAATACAAAAAAAACTTTGCTAAAGTGCAGGCAGTAAAATAAGTACAATATGTAGCTGAAACAAGCTTTTTAAATCACAGAACCTCTAAAAATGGTGTTTTAGGTGGAATTAGCTAAAGGCAGCAAGGAGATGCAGAAAAATAATACTTAATCAATCCAAAGTCTTTGTTTTGTCTCTCTGCTGCCGTACAACTCTGCAGGGCAACAGGCAGGAGCTTGCTGAGCTGTATACAAGTGCATAAACCTCACAAATGTGGGTTTTATAGCAGGGAAATGAAAAAGATAAAAATTAGCCCAAAATGACCAGTAAGCTACTAATTTCTAGGCAGAAAGCACACCTCCAGGGACAGATAGGCTGCTCAAAGCTCCCCTCTCTCACAGGTGAACAGAGAAACTTCCTTCTATCCTAGTAAGGTATGGGCAAACACAGAAACTTGTAACACAACCCTGAATTCAGCACTAACCTGAAAACTGGACTATACTAGCTTAGAAAGGCAGGAAAACAAGTATATATATATTTTTTTCAGAAAATAAAGCAGATACAATAAAAAACCTTTAAATGCACAGAAATGACTATCACACTTGAATGTGTAGCCTACAACAGTTAACCAGGTAATTTAAACACAAAAACAACTTTGCTAAAGTGCATGCAGTAAAATAAGTACAATATGTAGCTGAAACAAGCTTTTTAAATCACAGAAACTTTAAATAATTGGCATTTTAGGTGGAATTAGCTAAAGGCAGCAAGACGATGCAGCAAAATTATGCTTAATCACTCCAAAGTCTCTCTTTTGTCTCTCTGCTGCTGTAGAACTATGCAGGGCACTATGCAGTAGCTTTCTGAGCTGTATACAAGTGCAAAAAGCTCACAAATGTATGTTTTATAGCAGGGAAATGAAAGAGAAAGAAATTAGCCCAAAATTGCCAATAAACTACTAATTTCTGGGCAGAAACCACTCCTCCAGGGACAGATAGGCTGGTCAAAGTTCGCCTCTCTCACAGGTGAACAAAGAAATGTCCTTCTATCCAAGTAAGGTATGGGCAAACACATAAACTTGTAGTACAGCCCTGAATTCAGCACTAACCTGAAAACTGGACTATACTAGCTTAGAAAGGCACTGTGGCAGAAAGGCTATGAAAGTAACTATATTATTTTTGCAGAAGTAAGGAGGCAGGCTCTATTACAAGATATGATTTGTGCTCTTACAAGCATTAGCCATTTCTGTTTCTTGGGAGCTAATATTGTGGCTGTTTTGAACATTAAGCTTTGAAAACAACATAATCCTTCCTCAAAAGAAAAAAAAATAAGACTGAATTTAGTTCCTTTATTTGTGCGTTTTTTCATACCAGCATTAGATCAAAAGATAGGAATAAAGATGTAAATGCACCTCAGACCATCTAGAACCCCAAAGCTTCTGGCACTCATACACATTTAAACAATTATCTCCTCCATGGTTATTAAATTGCTTTTTTTGACAGTTAGGGGACATTGGAAGGATTCAGTAAAATGCTGAATGGCAGGACAGAGTTTGGGGAAGTAACATAAACAAACAAAAAAGAAAAAAAAGAAAAGAAATCTGGATGATCTGGAGAGAAAAGAATGTGGGGAAACTTGGCAGTGGGTCCTGGAAGAAAGCAAGGAGGCACAATGGAGTCTTTGTCTAAGGCTCTATTTCACATAAAGCCACTGCTGTCTGCAGGGGATGGGTCACCAGTAATGCAGTGGTAGAGGTGGCAGTAGAGGTCTCCAGAATACAGTTTGAAAAAAAAAAATGTCTACAACCCTGCTGGGTACTTGTGGTATGAGTAGTCATTGATAGCTCCCACATCATGTGCATATAGAGGTGGCTGTGGCTTCCCACATGAATGACACCTATTGGGAGCACTTTATACTCATCATTCTGGAGCACAAGCCTGCTAAACACAATGTAGGTGCATTACAAAAAAACACCATGTGATAATAATGTGTGTGTATGGATGCATGCATGCTACCCTGAAAGTGGCCTCATCTTAAAAAGAACAAATATAATGGGAATTGCTCTCACCCTTGAGATAGTTATAAAAAATAACATCTTAAAAATAATTTCTTCATTCTTCAACTAACCACTTAATATGGTTCAAAGCAGTGTAGAAACCAGACTATATTCATAAAAAGAGTGGGGAAAATGTACAAATGTTTTCTGGAAAGGGCATCAACCATTTGCAGATCATGCACCTACTTATCCACAGCGTACACATCTATGGACAGTTCTGATGATTTTTAACCATCTACAGCATATCTTTGAGACATAAGAATATCTGTCAAAAGCCCATGCAGACAAGGGGAAAGACATGCAAATTCCATATATTACATGTTCCACCAGGAACTAAACATAATTACTGGGGAATAATACAGCTGTAATTCAGTTTTCTTCAAAGTTTGCTAAAACATAAAAAAGTCAAATATTTGTTTTAAGGCCTCACTTCTGTTTAGATCATTCACCATCCTTTACTAATTGTGTGAATTTTGTTTTCCTTGATAGCAGAAATACTGTATTGGTTGTGCATGTAATTAATGTTAAATATGGACTAAAAAGTGTTATTTTAGTACTTGAACTGGAAATAATGAATTAGAATGCATGCCATGTTTAGATATTATGATTCCTGTGCATGTTTAAAAAGACATCAACTAATACACCATGCTTGAACTTTTCGTAATCTAAAATGATATCCAAGATTATTTCATATGGTATTTTTATGTTTCACATAGGTGGTAAGGTATATTGGATATAATATTTTCCTCAGTACATGAGTTAATTATTTTTGCATATATCTCTGTATGACAAATTGTTGTGTACCATGGTATACCATTCTTTATTTGCTAGAAGGCAGTATACTATGATCAAAAAATTGCCTTCAAAAGAAAAGAAGTCTAAACTAGATTTATTCAACATTTTTATGAAGCTGTATAAAACAACAATCAAAATAAAGTGCAGTTACTGTGGAGGATTAAGCCTATTAGCTGTTAACAAAGTATTTCCTGTGGTACAGGGTTTGATTCATTCTACCTTCATTTGTTTACTGTGTGACCTTGAGCAAGTCATCTAACTGGACAGTGCTTTGGGACAACTGGGAATTTGGGCTGCCATCCTAGTAGATACCTATGAATGGTTTGGGCTTTTAATGCATATACAATAAATATATTTTTTGAAACAATCTGACAAAAGCTGCATGCTGCTCAGCATATTTTTATGTTATGAGCAGTGCAATAGCTTTAGTTATACTTTCTGGCACACTGATGCGCATAAATGTACAGTGACACATTGCCCTGGAAGCATATCACACCTGTACAGTGTCTGACTAACAGTGTTAATAAATGCAGTCAAGTATGTGTACACTTTGCAGGCCACTTCAAAAGTTCTAAAAGTTCATGCAAACTAGTATATAAATTTGGACTTAATTAATTGCTGTTAGTTTAAACTTGAAGGAAGTGCGAACATGATGCTCCTCAGAGAATAAGGGTCAAAGATCAAGGTGCTAAGTGGAGGTTCTTTCAAAAGACAGAAGGCAGAAATTGCAGAAGCAGTTTGTTTTGATTTGACATGCCAGAAACACATTCTTTTCTGCTTTACAGTGTAAAAATTTTATGTAAACTTTCAAGGCATTAAACTGCTGTAGGCACAAAACGCTTTATATAGTATTACCTTTCCTCCAGAGGGTGCTGAATGTGTCAGAGAAAATAGTAACAATATGAACCGTTACAATGTGAAACTGTGAATGTTAAATTAAAAGCATAATTCTGCATACCGTGCCTGAATGTAACTGAATGTCCTCATAGTGGCTGATACAATACTGAGAGTTAAATAGAAAGAATAAAATAGTTCTCGATACTCTGAAGAACTAAAATAAAAACATTGAATATTTGAAAGCAGTAAAATTCCTTTGGTTCAGTAAGTGACTGCATTTCAAATGAAGCTACAGCATAGACATATCCTCACTTTACTCAGGCAGAAATGTTTCCATGCCTTCTTTTTTGACAAAGCACTATTAATCCCTATAACATATGCTGTATAAATGTAACAGAGATAATTCACTCTTAGATCATTGTTAAAGATCGGAGATCTATTGCAAATTGCTTGCAACTAATCTTAATAAATTTCATTTAATCATTAGACTAAGATGCATTGTGGTTTTAAACATATTGTCATATATTTAAAAAGGAAAAATATGGAAAGTTCATTTTTGCTGTTGATTCTGATTTCTAAATATGTTATTTATTGTCTGATTGTTAGCTATATTCGATCTTTGATAAGAAGAATATCTTTGTATGATTAAATAGCTTGCTTCACAATTAATGTCAACATGAGTTGCGTGCAGGATATTCTTTGTTGCTGAGGTTTTCATTAAGGCCAACTCATATAGTTAATTTCAGATGTCTCAAAACACAGTTTATAATTCATTTGGCTTAAGCAAACTTGTGTGTGATATAACCTTTCCAATTCTTATATAGCAGTGGTGTGAACGTTGAAAATTAGTTATACAACTGAAGAGAACAACTGTAAGGGATACCATAAATCTGCTTAACACATACAGATATTTTGACATTGTGGAACATATCTATAGTATGTTTTTATGATACAAAAAGGTGTGACCATTTCATGTTCTCTGCTTTTACCTGACATACCTTTGTATATTTCAATAGCTTAGAAGATTGGTTCATGACCTGTTTAAAGCTATTTCGAATACTTAGGAAATATTTACTGAATTCATTTACAGCACCTTCTAAGGGGAGGATTTTTAGGATGTTCTAGTAAATACAGGATTGGGTAGTAATGTATATTTCTGTGTTAAACTTGGACTTTTTAAACAAGAAACATCTTTATTAAATTATCACATATGACAGGCAATCATACAGTTATATAAATGAAAACAAACCATATTGACATAATTTCAGATTGCAAACATTAGTACATCACAAACCATATTGACAGAATTTTATTTGCAAACATTATACATCACTTAAAATCTACCAAGTCATTCTCAGTCAAACATTATATAGCTCATTCAAATTCTGCCTTCTTTTAAACCTCATCCTTCCCTGCATGTATTGTTCCCACAATTCCTATGTAATTCGGTCCTACTCTTTTGTAATGATCCCAGTTCCAACTGTTTTATCTCTTTTACTGTATTCACTACTTCTAGTAAAGTTGGTTTAGAATTTGATTTCCATTTTCTAGTAATTGCTTTTTTGGCATTCACCATAATTAGACTCCGCAATGCCTTACTATGTCTAGTCAGTTCTGATTCTGTACCATAGCTCAAAAAAATAATTTCCTTAGTTACACCAATTTGCTCACCCAGTATTTCTGACAGAGCAGTCTGCACTAAATCTTTAAAGTCTGTCAAATCATTATACTCCCAGAGAGTATGTTCCTAATTATCGCTTTCTTCCCCATCACACCTCCAACATTTGCTGTCTACATGAGGAAAAATTCTTTGGAGTTTACTTGGGGTATAGAAGTACCTATGTAAACACTTCAAAGCAAAGATTCTAAATCTTCTATACTTTTTTGCATATTTGGGAGACTTGCATATATCCCTTTATTGTTTCTTTGTGAATTGCTTACCCAATCTCTCTTACCAATCCTTTCTTACCTCCGATGATTGATTCTTATAGTTACCATTCAATATTTTGTATGCTCTACTAATTATTCCTATTTTAGCAGCAACTTCTGAACTGGATTCTAATAGCCTGTACTGTGATATCAATCCTTGATAGGAAAGGCAATCTCTAGATTGCAGTCCAAATAAATTCTTAGCCTCTTCCCATTCTGTATGTGCAATGAAGCAAGGGAGCCAAATTAAAAAGAAAAAAAAAGATTTGCTTCTTCACTCACTAGCTTTATGTGACATATTCCTTTTATCTATTTCAGAAAAGAACAACACATTTTATATCACCCCGAACACACATACTTGAAAATAACTCTACTGATTCTTATTTCTTCTTTGTGGTCAGGGACTAAGTCATACCTGTGTAGTCTTCATTTATTCAATTTATAAAATGATGCTGCAAAACCTACATGTCTCAGTCTCCTCCAAGTATTGCAGTGAAGAATGGGGGTGATCTTCTCTTATTATACCACGGTAAGAGTGATATAATACAGCATCAGTAAACAGATTTGTACTCAATATAGCTGTCTGAATTGGGTTACTACTGCTGTTTATTTTGCATAACTTATTTGAATTTGAGCTATGTACAACCAGCCAAGTCAGTGTTTAGTAATATAAGCCTTCTGTAACATACTACCCTTCAGTCTGTGAACTGAAAGATGACCTTTTTCCTTATATTTTCCACAGATTCGCACTAAACAGTGTGAATCTTACTTCCAAATTTAAATCAGACTTTCAGAACAATGAAATTACTATATCTATTTGTTTGGAGTGCAAAGTAAGCAGTGCACTGTCAATTGAAAATGTCACACATTTCACATCTGATTAAATATGAAAACTTAAGGCACATTCCTAACAGGTGTTGTTTTTGACATCACTGAAAATAAACTGTTTTAACATGACTAAGTATGCTCAACTTTTCTACATAAATCAAAAGGACCCTCCCCGGGATTCATGAAGCTTGTGCCAGGCACACGCATAGCGTAGGCGTTATAACGTCAAATATGGCCGCCGAGCGATTCAGGTATGATCCAATTCCACGTGCACTACCGGCGTACGCCAGATCTGCGCAGCCCCCGGCATTGGTATGCAAATCACCCCATGTGCAGTGTCGCACCATGCAAATGAAGGCATATAGCGATTCATGAAGTGGTGCAGGCATAGCGTAAGCCCACGGTAATGCAAACCAAAAAACACGGTTTACATTTTCCCAAACAGAACATCGGAGCTATGGAAGAGGGCCAGACCCAGGTATCAAAACATTAACATATGCCAATGGCAAAATACACAGCCAATGGCATAAGAAAAGATGCACAATGTGTAAATAACAACATTTAATGTCATGTCCACAGTAACGCACAGCATAACCGCAGGGCATGTGTGCGGAAGCTGTAACACAAAGAAATAATATAAAAATGTCATAAAATCACAACGTAATAGAAATCAGGTTTACAGCATAATACACAATGGTAGGCATGGAACACCACAACCAAGGTGCAAGGGTTGCTAAGGGCTTGCGATAGTGTTCGGCGCGGTAACTATGAATTAGTAGTCAATGCCATGCAAATGAGGCAGATAATACTGAATCGCAAATGTCCCACCAGATGAAGGTTGTACCATACGGCGCAGCGGTATAACACCGAGGAGTGGCTCAGAGGAGATACATGACATCAGCAGAGGGGTGTGCCACCGTAGCACTAAGCACATTGGAGCATTGCAAATCTGGCCTGTCCGTTGCTAAGCAAAGCTGCAGGACAGGGGTGGGGAGGAATTGTTTAGCTGAGAGCACACATGGTGGCCAAAAGCGCATGTGTACGAGGATGAAAATGTGCCCGAAACCCAGTAATCGGACGCATGCACTGCAAACAATAGCAGAAACAGGAAGGTCAGGGGAAGAAAAGAAGGAAATGCGGAAGTAGGATAATTGGAGTACTAATGAGCAATCAACACCAATCAACCCACGAAAGCCAATCGACGGCAGCTGACAAGTCCACTTGCAGAAACCTGCAAAACAGGATAGGGGAGGCATTTGAATGCAAAGAAAGGAGGGGAGGTATTGGATTGCAAAGATAGGAGACCTGACACAGCAGAGCAAAGCAAACTGACAGCAGACCGGCAGTAGCACACATAACGCAAGATACGCCAGGTCCAGGAAAGTACAAATGAAAGTAGGCTGCAGGATGCACGCCAGAAAATGGTAGGTGCAACGCGCAGAAATGTAAAGGGAAGGTCAAGAGGTAATCCACAGCAGGCAAATGTAATTCAACACCAAAGGCACCACAATAGTAGTTCCGGCAGTAAAACACATAAGATAACCTGTAGCTATGATCGTACATACACACCCTATGACATCATCGGTGTTCACAGCACAAAAGTATAAAGTGTGAAAGCACCCAACACACACCTGTGTATTCCCAAACACCAAAACCATAGGTGTAAACACACGGGGAACTTTTAAAATGTACATGTTGGGAGCTGCCATAGCTGTGATTCATCAGCATGTGTTAGAGACTGACGGTGTTGTGGAGGATGATGCCGACAACCACCGCAGGCCTCGGAGGAGAAGGAGAGTGTTCAGACCAAGGGTAACCTACCAGGGGCTACATGACCTGGAGATAGTAGAGCGTTACAGGGTGGACAGGGACATCTTACAGCAAATAGTGGAGCTGTGCCGGCCACGCCTAAAAACCAGAAACAACAGAGGGGAACCCATACCAGTGAACATGAAGGTATGTGTAAGCATGCAAATACTGGCCACAGGTACCTTTCAAAGGCTAACTGGAGATATAATGGGTATCTCACAGCCATCAGCAACAAGGGTACTACACCAGTTCCTGGATGCCATGTTACCACATGCCAATGAGCAGATATACTTCCCCAGAACTCAGGAGGAGTTGGCCAGCAATATGCGGCACTTCCACCGTGTGGCACAATACCCGAAGGTACTGGGTGCAATAGACTGCACGCACATACAAATCAAGTCACCACCCGGTGAGCAGGGTAGGCACTATTAAACCGCAAGGGATTCCACTCCATCAACTGCCAGGTCGTGTGCAATGCCCAGGGCATGATCACGGATGTGTGTGCTGGCAGCCCTGGAAGCTACCATGACTTCCATATCTGGCATGCCTCACAGCTGAATCAGGTATTTGTCAGGGGGGACATCCCACATGGCCATCTCGTGGGGGATGCTGGCTATGCACTGGAGCCATGGATGATGACTCCCATCAGAAATGCACACACACCCATGCAAGAATGCCATAATGAGGCACACGCACAAACCAGAATCATCATAGAGCATGTGTTCGGGATGCTGAAATCACAGTTCCAGTGCTTGGATACATCTGGTGGATCCTTGCAGTACTCTCCAGGCACATGTGCCCACATCGTCATAGTATGTGCCATGCTACATAATATGATCCTGCGGAAGCAGCTGCAGCAGGGACAAAATGGTGAAGGCCCTCATAGCCCACCGCAATTGCCAAGGCCATTACAGGCACAGTGGGATTCAGACCATGAACACACTGTGCCAGCCCCAGTAGGCAGATGGAGGCGTGCCCAATATGCCTACGCCTTGGCAAAGAGGGAACATATAGCACATACTCTGACAGTGTATGCCCCTACAAACTGACACCTCTCCACCTGCACACACAGTAAAATGGATGGCACACAAACATGACCACCTGTAAATTGTAATGTATAGGTTGCCCAATGTGTGACTCCTACATAGGCAGCCCTCAAACATTGTAAACACAACAGCCAGTGGAACACGGAATGCCAACACCTGAACAGTACATGAGTCTTACAGCATATGGTGGTGCTGTGTGCCTGTCACGTTCCCCGCCAGATATATATATATATATATATATATATATATATAGATATATATATATATATATATATATATATATATAGATAGATATATATAGATATATATATATATATATATATAGATATATATAATATATATATATATATATATATATATATATATATATATATATATATATATATATAGATATATATAGATATATATATATATATATATATATATATATATATATATATATATATATATATATATATATATATATACATATATGTACACATATGCATATATATAATACAGATAGAAAGGGCAATAGAGGGATATATGGTGATATAGATGGATTCAGCGATATCTGCAAATATAATAGATAGTTCAACGACATTCATAACATCTTGGAGGTACAAGTAAATAGGATACCACCAACCATGGAATGTGTAACATACCGACATGTGTAACCCGAGGCTGAAAGACCAATAGAACACAGTACCGGAACAGTACATCCGCGAGTAATAGTATGATGATATGAAGGGACAGTTAGTCACTGCTGCCGGTGTCGCGGTCCACGTAGGTACTGTGTTCAACTGTGTCTGTGAGTGCCGTAGTCTGTGTAAGTGTGCGTTGAGGGTGCCATGTGCATGTCTGTGTGACTGTAATGTGTGTGTGTGTCCGCAACATGTGTATGTTGGTGCCAAGTCAGAGGCAGATCAGTATGGTAGGTGTGGGTATAGCTAGCAGTAGGCATACGGGTACTACCTATACCACAGTAGGAGGGACAGCCCCACCCTGGGCAGGTGTGTCCTGACATAAAACAGTACAAAGGGCAAATGTCCAAGATGGTAGGACATAAATATGTCCCATATATAATGTAACAGTCGTATTTAATAGTTATGCCTGTATGTAAGAAACTTAAATGTTACATGCAATATGATAAGTAGCCAAAGTCACACAACAATAGGTATGTAGTGAGGATAAAAGTATGTGCTACCTGTGTACTGACCGTGGCTACGTGTTGGCCTGTAAACACCGCTTTGTGTCCCGCAAGTGTCCAACAATGACCATATGAAAAGGTGGCAACCCATGGCAAACAGGCTCTTTTAACAACACAACTACAATGACTGCAAATATCGGGGACAGAAATACAAGGAATAGCTGTCACTTACACATATCCCCTGATATATCGCTGCAATTACAGAGGTATACAAGTAGCAAGCTCACCTGCAGACGATATAGAAACCAATTAACAATGGCCCAACGTACAATCCCGTAACATAAGTCTACTAACTATTAGCTCTCTAATTAGGGACAGAGCCCACGCACATATATACGGATTATGTAGAAATGCAAGGCCCACAAACTGTATATGTTACATACAACCACCGACATCCCCCACACTAGAAACTAAAGCAATACAAACTGTAATAGCAGCACAAACATCCAGTCAGTCAATTACATCTGCAGAACCCTCAACATACCGTGTGAGAGAAACAGTTAAAGGTGTCATGCAAAATTGCAGGCGTTGTATAATGGAACAAACAGCCATGTTACAGGTTTTGATTGCAATACTCCGTTATCAGACATCGGGATGACAGGTATACCAACATGTTGAACCAAATACTCTACCTGTCACACACAATCCACGGGGGACATGAATCCAAACTATACTTGTCTCCATGCATAGCAGTTGTAGTTACACATAACAAAACACAATACAGACCGTCTCCCCAAAGGTAGGGCAAATAGGCAACGCCCAAGTGGAGAATCCAATTATACCCCACTGTCACCGCGTAATTGGTGAATGGAGTAGCTGCACAGCTGATATGCAAGTAATTAGTCACTCAGGAACACCAATTGGTGGGAAGAATCCACATGTTTCAGGTATCGACGTATATAAGGATGACGTGCCAGACATTCAAACCATATGCTCATACCGAATAACAGTTGAAACACAGTGAGAGAGATAGAAACAAAATGCCGTAATGACAACAAGGTATGTAAAACGCCCGATATGTAAGGATATGTATAGCATGATCTGTATTAATTAGTTTTACTGTATGTATAGCCTGGTTTGCATTAATTAAACGTGTCCGCAATGCATAAAGTGGGGAAAGGTATTTATGTAGTGATGTCTTGCTGAGCATACTAACGCTTGTAGAAACTGTGCGTCCAGCAGTGGGACACAAGGTACACAGCACAGACACCACAAGGGATGCTACATGAGGGCATTAAACAGAACAATGCCATACAACCCGCCGTCAGTGGTAGGGTATGTCCAACAAGAACGTGCCATAGCAGGTGATAGTATATGTTGATATACTGTCACAGCACGCATGTGTATGGGCATATAACATATGTAAGGTGGTCCCGCTGTGCAAGTATGCTTTGCATTATGGTATACTATGTGAAATATGTGTAATGTATAGTATTATAGGTAGATATGACAGATATTCTACACAGCATAACAGGCATATCATGCATACCACAGGTATCGTCTAGTGGTATGTACAATAACAGAATACATATGGCCTGTAGGTATGGGACATAGTAATAGCATGATAGCTAATCTAAATGGAAGGGCTACCAAGTAACCATGCACAAAGGACATGTAATAGCTGCACAGGTGCATAGTGGGGTACTATGCAGTCTGGCAAGTCCATGTGTAAGCACAACTACAGTGTTCACACTAGTGGCACCTCTCCAGGGTAGTGTCCTGTGAAGAGCAGAGCCAGGTGTCACCTGCACCACTGCACAGTATAGCCACTGCAGTGATCCCAGGCCTACATGTGTCCCCCAACCACCAAGGGAGGTATCACATGAACATTGCTACTGAGTGTCCCTGCGTGATGTACATAGGACTTATGTTCCACAGCATGGTGAGTGTCCGGTTTGGGAATGTAACCCAGAAGCACATCCCACTCATTGTGGGGTGTGTGCACATATCCATGAGCATGTTGCTCACATTGGCCTCTGCTTATGTTGCATATGAGGAGAATATCCATCAATAATGTTGTGGACATGGGCCCTGTCTGATCAGCAGAGGTCACCACTGAGTATGTAGTATGCAAATGTGTACAGATGTGGTGTCCATAGTGCAGCCGCATATTTAAACTGTTGGAGCTCAGTAAATGTCATGGTGTGTTAATGTTGTGGCATGTAAAGCTGTAGCTGTTGTGTAAGGTACACCCTAAATGGGGTGATGTACCCTTGAATGTGTGTAGATGTCTTGAGTTCAGAGGTACAATGGGTGCCTATGTACCAGTTACACACCCAGTACAGATAGGTGTGGCCACGTAGAAGGATATCCATGCCACAGTGGCAATACGGTAACCACAGGAGTGGTTGCGACATATGTGTGTACTGCAAACATGTACAATGTGATATGTATGTAGGGGACTACCATCCATGTGATAGTCAGTGGGTGAATGGTGTAATGCAAAGGTGATGTGCATGCACCATGTGTCATGCAGCTTGATGCCATGATAGTCATATTATGTATCTGTCACAGCGACACCCGTATGGTTGGAGTCAGTATCAGCTGGTGGAGCAATCATGGCACTTGGTATGTAGGGGTTTGAAAGCTAGGCATGGAAAGTCCCCTGTGCCAGCCTGTTCCACAGGGAAGCATATACTGAACATGAGGGGCTCTATGACTGAGGACCGTGGTATGCCAAATGTACCTGACATGTAGTAGGTACTATGGTATGCTGGCCTCACTGTGTGTCCTGTCCATGAGCCACATAGCATAACATCCTGAGACACAGGGTACGATATGCAGGTGGATGTGTATGTTGTCAATACCAGAATGGGGAATGGTGCTGAAAGGCAATGAGAGGACAATGTAGGATGTGTGGACTCCCGTACCATCAGCAACTGCCCTGGTAACTGTATGAAAGGAGTCCACCATGTGTAGGGGCCATGCTCTGGCCTTAACAAGCCCAACCCGGGTGGCAGCAAAGGACGGGAGTCCAACAATGTCTCTGAGAATGACGTCCTTGATGATGTGCCCCATAGCCATGCAGAACAGTCCAGTCAGGTGTGTAGGACTATAGTCCCACTTGTGCAATGCGGTGCCACCTGTGTGTAATGTGATAAATGCTGCTGTGTGCCATTCAGGGGCTACAATGTCTGAAACAAGGCTATTACTGAATATGGTGGCCTAGTGGGGAGACATGTAATTCAGAGGTTGGTGGACATCACAGCCTGGGACGTTGGAAGGTGACATGGGGCCAGTGTCCCAGGACATAAAGAGTGTAGGTCAGTACTGTGTAGGTGTGGCCACAGGGACACCACAATGTTCATGTATGGATTGCGGCCCTGTAGTGAGTGAGAGGGTGTACTGTCACCATTGAATCCATCCTCCAGCATGTTGCCAACAATACCTGGGTCTGCAATGTTCCTGAGTGACTGTTGTATGTGACAGCAAATGTGGGTGTTGCCATGGAATACTGACATACCACCATAATGCCTGGTGGTACACCCCAGAATGTGTGGCAGTCATGTTTACGTAGCTAGTCTTAGAGTATGTGGTGAGGGACCCTGTGGCCCCACCATGGCTGACCAGTGAGCCACCCTACACATGGGAATGTACACCACTGTGCAACAGCCTACACCTGTTGTTGTGCATCATATGTCCATGGAACATGACCACCAGAGTGGCGTCTGTTATCTGGTGTGTACCATCATGGCTCTGTGTGGAATAGCATGATCCATGCAGTTGTGTACATGCTAATTAAGTGCACTGGGGTATGTGTCAGCATTTGTATGTGCATTGTCCATCTGCACAGGTGTCATGATGTTAACAACCGCTGTCAGCAGATGTCTGTAGTAGGTGTTGTA
Organism: Protopterus annectens; assembly: GCF_019279795.1. NCBI lineage: Eukaryota > Metazoa > Chordata > Ceratodontiformes > Protopteridae > Protopterus > Protopterus annectens. The sequence continues at coordinate 978,404,102 of NC_056729.1, forward strand.
GTACACATGTACTGTGTATGCTGTGATGGGTGTGTTGTTGGGATGTGGCTAACAAGGTCGATTAGCATATGTTTGGAATCCACCAATGAGGGGATAACCCCAGGTGTGTAACACCAGTCACATGGTGGTAGTGTTCATGCCAAGGGTAATGTAGGTCTTGGAGGTGGTGTGTATGGGTTGATCCAGCAGAGCGGAGAGTATGACTCATGGATGTGTCGGTACATGAGTGGCTATCCCAGTGAAGTGTGGGGTAGTGTCAGTCACACATCAGTAATAGCTGAGGCCCACTGTCCACTATACCAACATAGAAGGTATGTTACCCGTGGGGTATGATGTTGACTCTGTTGCTTGTTACAATGTGTATAGCGGTCCCAGACACAGTTAGTTGCATGTGGAGCACCTCTGATGCATTGTGCTAAGCAACTTGCCAGGATGTGTGCAAAACAGTGGGATATGGGAACCCCTCAGCTGTGGGTGCGCCGGTCCAGGTATGTGCCTGAAAGGTATGGTCTGTCTATAACCTGTCATTACAGGTGTGCTCTGCAGAGCCTAGAGGCAGGTCCCAGTCACTGCAGAGATGTTTGAGTGGTGCATTATAAGGTGTGCCTTGCCTGCGTGCGTCACAGAGGAAGATGCAAGCAATGTGTCGCATGACCCCATGTCGCGCCTGCTAGTTACTGCCATGCCGGTGACAGTTATTGGAAACTGTGCAAGACAGGCAGTATAGAAGCAACAAGAGCCTTACATGTGAGCTGTACTCCCAGGGCTGACAGGTGCAAGTCATCTGTGCCACAGCATTGTGTTTGACCAGGGCAGTCATAGCGGACAGATACCACATGCCTGTGGAATGGCAATAGGAGCATAGGCAACTATTGATGTGACACAGTCGGTCATTGTACAGTGGTATCGTGTCCGGATGAATGCAAAATGCTCCCCAGGGCTAGGCCCACACCCTCAGGGCTATAAGACTGATGAGCTATTGCATGTCCCTGCACACGTAGTCTGTGAAGTGGCATCACAGGGAAGTCACACTAACATGGCGAATGACAGACATATCGCACCTGGTGAGGTGTGGCATGGGTGCATAGGTTATGTTGCAGAAGCAGTTACCTGACAGCAAGATGTAAGCGGCTAATGCCTTGTGTAGCCTGCTGTGTGGAACTGCAGTGTGACACCCTACAGAGTCAGCTATGACTGGTGTGTTGTGAATGTTATACTTACTATTGGCTGTATGTGGTGGGCACACATGAGTCTGTGGACTATAAGCTGGTGTTGTTGTCTTCCATGATGGGGGCTACCTCTGGTGCCTACAGTGAGTATGGAGATGTACTGCACAGGTTGTCCTCGTAGGTGTGGCCAGTGGTGTAGATCATGTGAGACTATGTGATGGGTGGGGTGTGTTGCGAATGTTACACATCCCCAAATGACTGTCAGGTGCAGTCAGGGTTGGTGACAGCATTACCCCCAGCCATAGCTGTCAGCCTCCTGTCCCCAAACTGAGGAACATTAGCCCTCATACCTTGTGACAAATGGGCAAAACATGGAACACTTACAACTGGCTTACTAACAGCGTCAACTAGGAAGGGAATATGATGGCTAAAATAGGCTGGTCTTATGTATAAAACAGATATTCCAATGAATTAATATGATTCCCATCTATTTAGCCATGGCTAGCAGGTAAACTATGTACAACAATGAATGTGTGACAGACCCTTCCAATGTGGAACGTTGAGGAACATGCACCTTTTAGAACCCCAAATGAGGTACGTTCCCTGTAATGAGGTACACCTGAGAGCTATGGGCCCAGCATGGCTGCAGAAGTGCATCCCTCACAGGCTGTAGTGCCGTATGTTGGGAGGTGAGCATTGAATGTGTACATGAGACAATTGCTCTATTGCCACATGTACGACATATCCCTCATATAGACAGGCAGTAGCACTGGTAAGTGACAGTTGGACATGCCTGTATATACAACCATGTCCCACAGGATATGTGCGTTACGTGTGTACAACAGCTGTTGTACCTTAAGCAAGCTGGGAAGTGTAGGACAGCCAGTGTACCTGTGAGAAATGGTGTGGAATGGGCGCTATAGTAATCAGTAGCTCATGACATGCTCACATGTTCTGAACAAGTGCCTAGCATGACCATACAATACAGATAGGGTGTTGGATAATATCAACCCACAAGTGGTGATGACAGTCATTTAGGGTGGCACCACACTATAACCCTGCTGAGTATGGTGTGCATGTCCATGAACCATTAGCACTGTAGATGTTAGCAGTACTGATGTACAAGACAGCACGGACATTTGATTACAAATACCTTTGCATGTCACAGGAGTGTTCCACCAGTGGCCAGTTGACAGACTCACAACTACAAAAGGTGCAAGGGTGACATGTGCACAGCACATCAGTGCCAGATACAGTAGAACAGGGTTTATGTGTTGTACCCCACCCTCACTGTAGCCCATACCACACAGACAAATGTTAGGCATCTGTGTATGTAAGGCTGTGAATGGCCATGACCTATCAGTATAGCTGTGTCAGTGTTGTGAACAACATACAGAATGGGCTGTGTGGGTGAGGTGTGTGACATATGTGCACAGTCTGATGGATGATACCAGCAGTGTCACTGCTAGGTGAACATCCCTGTACCCATAAACTACTACCTAGGCTGTGGTCAACATTATGGACACTGTGTAAGGGATGGTGCTGTGCAGTGCACCCCCGACATGGTGACATCTCCAGGCCCCTTAGGTAGTCATATGAGGTACCCATGTCATGTCAGGGTGCCATCCATGCACACGGAGATCACTGGGCAGGCATATACAGCACTGTGGTGACCAATATTGGATCACATACCACCTGTAAGGGGTAATGGCTATGCATGGATGTGCGATACCAGCCTTCACAATCCACACCTCCACTATGCAGCATGCTGTCTACCTTACAGAAGGACATTTGCTACACCATGATGATGGACATGCCACATGTCCATATCCTGATCTATATGACATATGTCATGGACAGCCACCGTCCTAATACTAGGATTGCCACAGGCTGGACAGATCCCTGTGCCATATATGTGACATACTCCTGCCATACCATGCAACCCTGTCCATCAAAGCTGCAGATGTCATCCCAGTCAAACATGGTGTGATGGCCGCATGGTAGATGTACTATCAACTGACTGAATCAGTAATGTGGCACTGATACACCTTGCAGTGGCACAATGGCTGTCTGTTACAGCGTGGAAACCATGCCCGCACATGCTATGGTTGATGACCATCCCTGCGAATGTCGTCTGACTAGCCATTGTCCCATGTCTATCACATGTGTAATACAGGCGATCCGTGGCAGGATGTTGAGCAGTTGTACAGTGCTGTGTAGATGTATATGGCAAAACACATGCATGTACAGGTGTCCATGCGTATGTGTGCATTGTCACTGCTCAAGTCCATTACGGCTGTGTCTGTGTTGATATGTGACATATACACAAGTGCAGGCAAATAGACATGCCCACAGCAAGACAGCATTTACATGGAGTATGAACACTGTAATGAGGTGACACACATATATGGTGATGATATCCAATGCATAATGGGTGTGACATGTGTGACACAAACACGTCTGTCATGTCAGTGTCATGATGCTTTGCAAAGATAACTGTGCAGATGCAGTAGATGTCATAGAAATGTATGTGCAGCAGTATCTCTGTACATCTCTGAAACTGTGACCTGTCACCATCATTATGTTTTACAGATAATGCCCCATACACGCCTCCCAGCATACACCTGCCAGGAGGATGATGTCCTCATCCCACAGCTCCATGACAACTATGACTTGTTGTTCAGCCATGTGCCACAGCATGCCCAGCAGCGGGATGACCTGTGGCAGGATCTACGCAGGAGGGTGAACGATGTGGGTGGCCATAACCGCACCTACCAGCAGGTGCGCAGACACTGCATGGACCTGATACAACATGCAAAACAGCGTGCCACTGCAATCGCCAGGGAACAAGGTGGAACAAGTGGTGGGCCACCAACCCAGCCCCCACTCACACACACCGAGGAGCTACTGGCCAGTCTGAGGACACCCAGGGAACAGCATCCAGAAACACTAGCTGCCATCGTGGAGGTGGGTGTCTCCCAACCAATGAGTCTGGAGTTGCCTGGTAAGTCAGTACTGCACATATGGCTATTATATCCCATGTAGTTGCATGTGTCACTGTACATTATGTAAAGTAACAACATATGCCAGGTATGTGGACACACATGCTGCATACTACAGTATGCTACATTGTGTATGCACATATGTGCATACTATATGCTATTACACAGGTGAATGTGTTCACATGCACAGTGCAACCTGTGGCTGTCATACAGTCATGGATAATGTTCATACTGGTGTGTCACCCCTATACAGGTACCTCTGGTGTGCCGCACAGACATGGGGCCGTTGCAGGTGAGACTGTCATCAGTATCAGGCATGTTACAGAGTAGATCTATTTGCCATGTGGCCAGTTAACACTTGCACACCTGATGTTTGTTCCAGTCACGATATGCAGGTCGCACCACCCTTCATTCACACATGCCACCCATGTGCAATATATACAAATGTAATGCTACACAGACTTGAAACCACAGTACTTGTCATTGCGACATGTGTGGTCAGCTGTGCATACAACGGTGGAGGTGTTCTACAATGGAGGCATATTTAGTATGCATTGGAACAACATGTGTGGTACGCACACAGTACCACACAGTGAGCTGTGATATGGGCAGCCCACAAGTGTCACCATTGTGTGATATGCCCTTGCATTGGGTGCACACATTGTGATGTGCCACCTGACATGTCCCAGACATGTAGTGTTCTGTCTGCAATATTGTCACACTATCGCATGACCTATACCCAACATACCAAACATACAACCCATTGTCTGCATAGCACTGTGGATTGTGACATATCTGACATCTATGGGTGTATGTCATATGGGACAACACAGACATGTGGAGAATATGCCCATCACACACAATTGGCCAACACATGTGCACACATGGCCATGGGGGATGGCCAGAGACATGTAGCCACACAGTACTTGGGATATGTATACACCCTGTTGCACATTGTTCACACATGGTCAAATTATAGCCTTAGTTGACTAATTATACAGTTGATGTGGTACACTGGACAACCTTAAAACCTGTGCACAGCTACTGGAGGTGTCACTGAAGTCTACCATATACGATCTGTTGAACATCACGACTGTGTTGCAGTTATGGCTATGCAATGTGTACATATTATGCATTCTACAGCAACATACATGCCTCATGTTGCCATGCAATGGCACAGTGTCTGTACTTCACACTGTATAGCAATGTAGACGGCTCACACTACCCTCCCATGCTCATGCACATTTGCTAAACATGCATTCTATCTGTAGGGCATACACACAACACTGCAATGTGAAACCCATTATGATGCTGTACATGTGTCAGGACACCATTGTGTCAAACATGTATGCATGTTAATGCACATGTCAGCAGATTACATGTCAAGGTCACGTCAGCCATGTGTACTGTTATCCTGTTCTGGGCCACATGGTGTATCACGGGGATGCATGCATACTACCATGATTGTGTGAACTGCATGGCTACTGATATGACACCTGCTTGCTGTAGTGTGCACCCCAGGGAGGTATGCTTACTAACACAATTAATGTCTGAGCTGCATGCCCTCTGCTGTATCACAGGCATGCTGCATGCCATCTGACAAATCACATGCATGGTGTGTCTGTGTGTGTCTGTGCTTGTGTGTCTGTGTTTCTGTGTCTGTGTGTGTCTGTGTGTGTGTGTGTGTGTGTGTGTGTGTGTGTGTGTGTGTGTGTGTGTGTGTGTGTGTGTGTGTGTGTGTGTGTGTGTGTGTGTGTGTGTGTGTGTGTGTGTGTGTCTGTGTCTGTGTCTATTGTACTTTACAGTATTTCTTTGCATTCACAGGTGATGTAGGTGCGTTACCATCCCGCGGTCCATCTGATGTTAGTGTCCCCACAGATACTAGCGGTGATGAACATATGCATGAGGTACAGGCAGGGTTGTCAGGGGCTGAATCTGTGCCAATGGTTACCATCCCAGCTATGTCCCCCTCTTCCCCGCACACAGTTCTGCTGCCAACACATACCGCATCACCGGTCTACACACCATGGTGTCAGTGTAATGACTGCAGATGTGCCACACAGGCATGTGGCCGGTGCTGCTCGTAGGAGGACTTCTGGTAGACATGCACCTGCAGGAGAGCGCAGCAGCTGGTATCACCAGACACATGTTCCAGACTGTAATGGCGGCACAGGCACATGCTGAATGGCAGAACAGAGAAGGGCAGAGGCTGCAGGGGGCTGCTATCCATACCCTAAATGACAACATTCAGGCATTGGCAAATGCTCAACAGCAGATTGCTAATGTTCTGGATAGGCGACTAGGTGAAATGGTCGGAATCCTTGACCGAGGCATGGCAATCCGCGAGCGGGAGCTGTCTGTGCTGGAACACCTGGTAGGAGTGAGGCGTAGGCCACGTGGACGTAGGCCAGCAACACCACCTAGTGTAGGTCGACGTGAGCGTGCCACCTCACATGCCCGCTCCCATAGTGCCGGTAGCAGTAGCAGTGCAGCTGGTCTCAGTGGGGACACGGTTCCAGCGGACATGTGTCATCGGAGAGTAGCCACTCTGTATCTCCACCTGGTAGTGCCCGTGCAACCCCAGGCAGGCACAGGTCACATGGCCGTGGATGGACACAGTGAGCTGTACAACCTTCACTGTACAATCTGGGGCTGTCAATTATACCCCGTGTAGGCATCACAAATGGCAGAACTGTGTACACACATACACACACACAGCAAACACAACTGTAGGGCTCCACAACATCCACATGCATTCTGCACAGACATGTCCAGTCAACTCACCAGCCCTTACACACACACACATGATGTTATCCATTGGTGCAGCCTATGCCCCTGGCAAATGTATCAACCTGTGCATATGATGAAGCCTGTGCCACATCCCTGTCATCCACACCATCGGTGCTGGGTTATGCACAAATATTCTGATGCACAGGGTGAACAGCATAGTGAGAGGTGTATGTAATACCTGTGTATGCATAGTGAGGGATGTGTATGTTGCAGTGGTTGTGTGTGAATACTGAGAGTTGTGTATGTGACATAGGTTGTGTACTGTCAACATGCACCAGTCATACCATGTAGTGCAGGTGCAGCATGCATTGTGATGTGTTCACGGTATGTGTCTCGGTTACATCTGTAGCACCATGTTGGTTGTGATACCCTGATTCCCTCCTATGGTGTACTTGCATGTGCCTACAGGTAGCAGTGTTTGCAGTCCCCCATGTGTAACTGCGGATTACACACAGGCACGTCTGGCAATATCAGCATGCTACATGTACCCTCAACCTGACTGTTGGACACACCAACATGACACAGATGTCCGCACATATACTGCACCTGACGCATGTGGTCAGTGCCACAGGCTACATTGGACAGAGACGTGACATACATAGCAGGGCACATTACAGGTATGGTGACATGGTGCAGGGGTTGTACACAGCGGCCTGGCCAATGATGATGTGAGGTGTCACTTGGTAGCTGGAGGCCACACTGTGCAGCAGTAGGACCCTGTAACAGTACGGGAAGATGGCCACATTCACGGGGTGTACACCACTATAATGCACACCCCATAGTGTGCAGCTGGGGACCCTTGCCTGTGTGGTCATCACCCTCACAGTACTATGCACCCACACGACGTGTCACAGAGAAGGGACATGCATAGGTAGCCAGTATGGCTGGGACCTATGGCATCAACAGGGTTGTGCAATGCATCACCATTATGGGTTAGTCACCATGTGGGGCTAGTGATCATTTCCCACCGTATATTAGCATACACCCTCACACCAAGCACCAGACATACATACAGACACACACACACACACACACACTGTGGTGACCACATGTGTATACGGACAGCGGACATGTGTGATGCACCACACCGGCCGACGTCATGCTTCCCACACTGACGTATGTACAGATCTCTACAATGGTGTACAGGTATGTGTAGCAACTGGGACATATTCCCGCGATATGTGGCATCCCTGGTCACACATTCGGACACACATAGCAGTGCTGGGAATGATACATCTGCCATATGATGACACATTTGATAAACATGCTGCGGTATTGATTGCATTATGTGTACCAACGCTATATCTGGCAGATGTTCTGCTAAATGCACACGGGAGGTTGTAGGTGTTACAGGTGCCATGTGACTTATAGTTGTTAACACCTGACCGCTGTGTATGCATTATGTCAGCACCATCACGTAACAGTGACATAGCGTACTGTTTACACATGGCATGATAGGATGGTGCGTGACACAACTGTGAGCCACCCCCTGCACACATACATCTAGACAGGTGGTTCACCACATTATGTACACACATCCCTCCATACGTGCTGTTTGTATGTCACCGTATACAGGTGTCACTGATGGGTCTGCATTGCGTCTGCATGTCGTAGGTAGGTGCAACTATGTTACGGACATCGGCCACTGCACATGCATGGTTGCTGCATGCACAGTACAGATGTCACATGTGTCTCCTGTTGCCATGTTTGTATGCATTGCTATTGTTGGACATGTGTGTTGACATACATAACACATGGACTGTGGTATGATATCACGGGTGTCACAGGCAACCAGTACAAGGGTATGTGTCCCGGTCAACACTGCTACCCCCTGTAGTGTGAGCATTCAACAGACATGGGCTCACATTCCATTCATGTGTGCAGCATTGATTAGGCCAGTGTTATGCATGTGGTACATCAAAGGCTATGTATGTCTGTGTTGTATGTGCAGTCCATGCACACATCCACACAATCACATGTATGACATATCCAGACGTGTGTTCATTGGTGTACAGCAACAGTCAGGTGTCACAGCTGTGTAAGGGCTGTGGTATGTGTTGAGCTGACCTGTTCATGTATACTGGTATCATTGCAATGCATAACACCTGTTGGATCCTTGTTGGTACATGTGTACTCTGCACAGCTGGTGTACACCGCTGTACAGCCCAGTGGTCATGTGTCACATGGTGTTGTGGGACCGTAAGGCTGTGTAGTGCTGCACCGACGACATGGTGCTGACTTGACAGCTACAGTGTACACTGCAGTGTGTACGTGTGTGACCTGCACCTGTGACAGCTGTGATGGCAGCTGTGTGTGTACAGGTCACTGCATGTGTGACCGCCCTGTGCGTGAGGACAGATTTACTTTACTGTGCCCATCTGTACTGTGCACTTCTGTGTGTACACTCCATCTGCATGGAAGATGGCCCTTTGCAACTGCTAAGTATGTGAGCATGCCCAGTATGCTGTTGTGTAGATGGACACACAGTACATTCCACACTGCGCCCTTCCATGATTAGACTCCGTGTGCATGCAAGTTGGCCCTTTGCAACTGCTAAGTGTGTGAGCATGCACAGTATGCCGTTGTGTAGATGGACACACAGTACATTCCACACTGCGCCCTTCCGTGATTAGACTCCATGTGCATGCAAGATGGCCCTTTGCAACTGCTAAGTGTGCGAGCATGCCCAGTATGCTGTTGTGTAGATGGATACACAGTACATTCCACACTGCGCCCTTCCATGATTAGACTCCATGTGCATTTAAGTTGGCCCTTTGCAACTGCTAAGTGTGTGAGCATGCCCAGTATGCCGTTGTGTAGATGGACACACAGTACATTCCAAACAGACGTGTGATACGAAGCGTGTGGGCATGGCCATTGACATCCTGTATAGCCATGGTGGTCATCCAGGCAACCGATGTCCATTTTCAATGTCACGATGGATGCCTACATTGAACACATTGGTTGCTCTCTCGAAGGGTGTACTGTCTGTGGCGCATCCCGTATCTACTTAGCATTGTTGTTGGCCCGATGACAGCACTGCCGTGTTTGTGTACGTCTACCTTAGGACAGTAAAATGCTTTCAGACTGCTCACTCTCTAAACATTCCCTATCGGCATCTTTGCCTTTGCGGATGATGTCACCCACCTAGAAGTATGCCTCTGGAAGTGCTGTGTTCAGTAATTTCAGTAGCGCGTTCCGTAAATGCGTAATGCTGTAGTGTGATACGGTAGTTAGGTGTATGTTCAACTCCCGGCCCTGCCAAGTGTGTGTGTGTGTGTGTGTGTGTGTGTGTGTGTGTGTGTGTGTGTGTGTGTGTGTGTGTGTGTTTCCAGCAGCCTGGGGACATAGTAATGCTTTTAGATGCCTCACAACACATACATTCCCTATCGGCATCTTTGCCTTTGCGGATGATGTCACCCACCTAGAAGTATGCCTCTGGGAGTGCTGTGTTCAGTAATCTCGGTAGCGTGTTCTGTAAATGCGTAATGCTGTAGTGTGTTAAAGTAGTTAGGTGTATGTTCAACTCCCGGCCCTTCCAAGTGTGTGTGTGTGTGTTTCCAGCTGCCTGGGGACACAGTAATGCTTTTAGATGCCTCACAACACATACATTCCCTATCGGCGTCTTTGCCTTTGCGGATGATGTCACCCATGTAGAAGCATGCCTCTGGGAGTGCTGTGTTCAGTAATCTCGGTAGCGCGTTCTGTAAATGCGTAATGCTGTAGTGTGTTAAGTAGTTAGATGTATGTTCAACTCCCGGCCCTTCCAAGTGTGTGTGTGTGTGTGTTTCCAGCTGCCTGGGGACACAGTAATGCTTTTAGATGCCTCACAACACATACATTCCCGATCGGCGTCTTTGCCTTTGCGGATGATGTCACCCACCTAGAAGTATGCCTCTGGGAGTGCTGTGTTCAGTAATCTCAGTAGCGCGTTCTGTAAATGCGTCATGCTGTAGTGTGATAGGGTAGTAATATGTAGGTTCAATTACCAGCCCTGCCACATGTGTGTGTGTGTGTGTGTGTGTGTGTGTCTGTATCTCTCTCTCTCTCTCTATATATATATATATATATATATATATATATATATATATATATATATATAATCTATTTTCTGCCCATAACTCTGCTCTTGCATGGACAGCTGACTGTTTCATGTATCGCATATTTGCATAGCTTTCACATACCAATGGGGTATGTTGCAAATCCCAACATTGTCCATGCAACGTCCGTGTTACGGGCGGTGTTACACGCCCTTACAGGCATTTTCTGTATATCTTGGCAGACATCTATCCTTGCTGTACTCTCACTGTACTCGTACACGCCGGAGGCTTCATGTATCATGGCCTAGTTTTGATGTGTTTATGTCTATTTGTGCTGTGTGCATGGTTGTGGGTATGTCCCACTATCATCATTTGTAAAGGTGACAGCCCTATAGGTAGTTCATGTAGACTGCTGTGTCATTTGACATGTCAGCACATACCTGCGGACAGTACTGCACGTCCTACTGCAGCGCATTTCATACCTTCTGCGTTATCTTGCAGTCGATATTGCTGTTTCCTCACACATGTATCTGTTTCTGTTCATACCACTCCACCTCCTAGAGCAAATTTCTGGACAAGGCCTTATCTGATAGTGGGACACATAGGGGCAGTATTGACATGTTGCTCTTACAAACGTAGATAGTTGACACAATAATAGGTTTTGCATTAGTATGGCTTTTCTGTCAGATTTGGTGTCTTAATCACATGTTTGTCATTATTTCATGACTGCAGTTATCATGAAAGTGCCAGAATGTTACTGATGTTACATGGAACACACCAAACATATGAGGCAGAACTCTGCTCATTCTTCGTAAATCTGTACAGTTGCGGAGTATGTGTCTGATACAAAATATCAACTTTCTGACACCAATACACACACTGTATAGCGACATCACAGGCCACATGCCATTACATTTATATTGCAGGACACACACACCCAGACAGTTGTATTCCTCACACAGGCCAACAGCTGCTTATCCACACTAATTGGTCTATCATGTACCATATGTGTGCGCCGGTATTTGCGCTTTCCGTCAGTGGCAGAGCTCACGTATGAGTATGGGGGACTGGACATTGTTACGGTGACACTGCATGACACCCTGAGGGACACATTACTTTTGTGTCTATTAACCTTCCACATTGACATTCACAGGGCATACGTTGTCATTCACATTTGTCGGAGTACATGCGTATGACTTGTACATGTTTTCTCATTTGTCCTGATGTCTTTCTTCTCACCTGTCCACCTAGTATCACTAGTTCTGTACATGTATTTTGGACAGGTTACCTTCATACCCCTAACCTGTACATATTATGGGTAAATGCCCTGACATTTGACCTTTGCCCTTGTTACATTTGTCATAGTGATGTGCCTTTCTGGTAAATTGCTGGCAAGGCATTACAAACTGTGCAGTTAGATAATAGTGACTGACATTTCCATTACATGATTAGTAACACTCATAACATCCGTATTCATGGCTATGCTAGTATTCTCACAACATTCTGACTTTGTCTGGGGTATATCTAATATAGTCCCTATTTGTATTTCATGTACTATGCCTTAGTGCAGCTGTGTTATTCTGACAGTTTGCCAGTTATGGGTACTATCTTGGTCGTACGCATGTCCATCCATGATAATCGCCTACATGACACTGATATAGGGCCCTACATATTGCCAAAATGGTTTATGCAATATCCAGTGGATGGTTTGCCCCATTATTGAGAATATAGGCGTGTGTTATACCCACATCACTCCCATGGGGCGGGCCTACAAAATCTCTGCCAAACAACACCTAGGCCCATTTCTGCATACCCATGATTCCCATACCTGACAACCCTCTACAGTACCCATTACACATGTTTAATGTGTGCGGTACTGAAGTGTGGAGACACTTATATGCACTCCCCACTCTCTGGATATCAGTTCGTACGTCATACATTCTATCGACACATGTGTCATCACCCTTGCACCTGATACCGTTGCATGTACAGCTATATCGTATTTGCTGAGGTTACTTATTTTGCGTCAATGTCGGTTGACACTACGTATGGATTAATTTTTGGAGTCCTGCAATGGACACCTATCTGCATGTTTAAAGTGTAGAACGTGCTGGACTGTCACTTTCTGGCCAATGGTTTGGAATGCAGCGGTTTATTCACCTTTCGTGCATGTCTGTTTGTCTACTCATATTAGCTATAACGTGGCCTATTTATGTACATATGTCATATCTACGGGACATAAGTCTGTTGTGTATACATATATACATGTACAATCCTCATTTCATAACTTGTTTTGGTTTACGTCTGTGGATTATGTGTATACACATATATCTATATCCATACCATACCTTTCCACTGTACAGATTGTCGCAGAGTGTACAGCTGGTTGCCTCTTTATCTTCGCTGTGTTTTTCATAAACCTGTGTCTATCTGGCAATGTGGTGGCATTTCATTTGAGACTTACGGTGGGGAATTCTGGCAAGCAGTTCCGGTTATGACTGCATACCCTTCAGAGAATCCATGCTACTGACACACCCGTTATTCTATCCACTTTCTATGTTTGTTCTGGCACATATCTGGGGTTTGTCCCTATTTGTACCGGTAGTTTGCATGTCTTTGTCCGGTTTCATACTTTACGGGGTTAACAGGTTTGAGCCATGTATAACTAACGTGGGGGAAACAGCATTCATTTACTATGCTGTGAGTAGATCACACACACACAGGCACACTTGCATTTCCTTATTGTGGGTTACACGCAGGCGCGCATGCATATCCTTATTGTGGGTTACATATGTTTACTAAGTCTTTGTGCTTACGTGGGCTTTATTACTTGTGACAGTACCAGTATATTATCTGTAATCCGTTAACGGACGATCACGAAACACACGTTCACCTTTACATATTTAACTGTCTGTACAGCACAGACGCATTCATTACACTTTCACATTATATGTGCTGTAGTCGTAGTTCAACCGGGACTGCATTCACGTTGGCCGGATGTTGTAACCACTATACGTTTGGTGTTCTGACTCATTTATATGCATACCCATAGTACATAGCTACATTAACATATGCCTCACCACTTCACTTACGTCACAGGCATCCATTCTCCTGCTGGGAAAAATGCGGTACTACATGTTACACATTCCCTATTCCCTACTGCTCTGGACCCAAGCTGCATATTTAATCACTGCAGGGATATTCAGAACTCAAAGGCTTATAGTCCTGACACATAAAGGTCTTTAATTGTCAGGGTGTTCATGTAGTGATCTGGGTTTAGGCTTGCCTGCCTGGTGAACGGAACTGCCCTGACCATGTTCAAATGTCAGACAAATCACATGGACAGGTTTTGTCCATTTTAAATATTTAATCTGTGTTTACAGACACAGGTGTTTGGGCACCTGTCAGCAGCTTATGATGTTGGCAATACATAATATGGGTGGGGGTGGTTACAATACATAATCCACAGTGAGTGGTGTTCCCATTCACATTTGACTATTTCCTGTATTCATTCTTACGAGGGTTATTATTTTGCACATAACTTAACTATGAATTAACTACAGGTATGCAGTAGTACAGTCAACATATGTGACGGTTTGTTACAGTATAAATGTACGGACCTCTGTAATACTGGGGTCTACCCCACATCCTTCACAACATTTCATGCTTATGTACATACTATTATTCTGTGAACTTTCGAAGTTTGTGAGAGCAGTAATTACATCTGTCCCTGTTTGTCCACCCATCCTTTTAGGCTTTGTCCAGATTTTGTTGCTATAATAGGTTGAGAGGTGGTGTCGGTATGTGATTGAGTTGACTATATACTGTCGATAATTCAGTGGGGAGTAGGGTTACCACTTGTTCCTCTTTGCAAGGGGAGGTCCCACTTTGGACAGTTGTGTCCTGCGATGACACCTAAGACATGGCAAATGTCCTGTGAATTTAAGACAATAATATATTTCTTATTTTCTTTACTAGTTGCATGATACAGGTATTTCGTATCTGGTACACATAACTATTATTTGGGATAGCATAAGCTATTCAAATGCTATGGAATAAGCTTTTATCTTGGCATACAAGTGTAATTCTGTCCTTTGCACTGGCCAGGGGTATGTTTTATCCTGCAAATTCTCACATTTCTACAAGGGATGTCCCACCTTGGCCATCTGAACAGGTGGCAACCCTAGTGGGGTGACCTGCATGGTGGACAGCTGTTCCATCCTGCGTAGTTATGTTTTACATGTCTGTGTAGAAACTGAACAGTACCGTGACTACACATACATGTTTTGTCCAGATGTGTACAGTACTGGACACCATGTCGTGTAAACAACTCTGAGTTTTCAACAGGTTACTTATCCCATGCGGGATGTACACACATTTTGCCGAAACATGAACGCACGGCCATTTGGATTTACGTAACTGTGATGGGATGTTTACAAATGTGGGATACATATTTGCAATAATGACACTGCCTAGGACGATACTTCCTACTACATATGGGGAATACACGCTATGTGTAGGTGTACGGCTGCGTAAGGCTGGTAGCTGGATTTGGTGGACATTTGGACATGGGTGCGGGTTATGTGCTATACAGGGGTTGTTGCGTATTGCATTTGCATGCATGGGTTCTGCTTTTGGATATCCCAGTTCCGCATATAGCATCCTATGTGTATGTGACGGTTACGTTCCTGTTAATGTGTATAGCACATTTTAATATACATATGTTTGTGTGTGTTTGGTATACAATTTGGACTGTCAGGTTTCTTTACGGTTGTTATATAGCCACAACTGCCCAGCTGTGTACTATCACTAACACTGTGGGACTGCTGGTGACCATGCCCATGGGGCTAGATGTATGTACTGGCAGCGCGTTGACATGATGCACTTCACTTCCACTGGGTATAGCTTCTGACAGTGCAGTACATTATGGACACACGATTTTAAATATAATTTGTTCCATGGACGGAAACTCATATTGTGTTGCGTGCATTTCTGTTTGGTTCTCCATTCTGTGTGGCTGGGAACTGTCTTGCATGCTTTGCATACGTTTCATTATCCATGGACACTGATAGGTGCGATTACTATTGCAGGCAGGCTATAATATTCAGCAGTTTAGGTTGCTCATCGCCAGCCGACATTGACACACCTCCGGGCGCAGCTTAGTAACGCCCCATGCACTCACGCATGTGTCCTATGCACATGGATGTGGTGGCGGCGCACCTTCATTAATATGCATATGGCGCTACTACACCATTTATATGCCGCATGGCCGGCGCAGGCCTTACACCGGCCTTGCGCCGAGCTTCATGAATCCGGGGGCCTATTTTTCACAAAGCGTGGCTTTATTGTAGAAACAAACCAATGGTAGACCAACCACACAGGCAAGCATTATTGTACCTGATTTTCATGAACTTATGTTTCCATTTCAGATAATACTATATGCTGTGAAATAAACTCTGTAAACTGTGTCACAGTTATCTTTAAACTTCTGATCAGTCTTTGCACCTTGCAATTTCCTGCTATCTCCTATTTTTCATAGATTAATACTGTAGCCTAATTAGCATATTCAAAGTCCAAAGCTGCTGAAGAATTCAAGTATTCTGGAACACATTTAATGTCTTCTTCTGTTCTGAAACAGCAGCATTACCCTGATCATATGATGTGTAACTTTGGTTGGGTTTAAAACTGCACCTTTCTGCATGGTGGCCAAACAGTGCTTTTCTGCTTCATCGCTGCTTCTAAAGGAAATATATCATAAGTCAGTGCTTGTTCGATACATCTTTGCTTAATAATAGCAAATTTGTCTTTCTACATTTTGTAGTTTACTGTTTTGTGATGTTATGATATGATGTTATGAAATTTTTGAACTATAACTCTTAGTCTGGTTGTGATATTATCCAAAATGAAATATATCTATCTATCTATACACACACACACACACACACACACACACACACACACACACACACACACACACACACACACGCACGCACACACACACACACACACATATATATATATATATATATATATATATATATATATATATAGTTTCACTTCATAATCTTGAAATGCTGAAATACCTAATTTCAGCATTCCGAGACCATGAACCAAAACTTTAGAAAGTCAAAAGTGCATAAGAGTGAATTCGAATATCTCAAATCCGCACTTATGCATTTCTAGTACATTGCTTGTAGTGTTATGGTGCCTGAAATTGGAGGTGAGTGAGTGTTTGTGTGTGTTTTTGTACATTGTATGTGTGGGTAAAAGTAGGGAGGTGTAAGTATGAGTGTGAGTGTTGGATTTGTTGGTGTTTGTGTATGTGTGATGTGTATTTGTGTGCGATTGAGTTTTTTTTTATGTTATTTGCGATCTTGGAGTTGGGATATATAAGTGGGGGGGTGGGGGGTACAGGTGGGCTTGCCCCCCTGCTTATATGTAGTGCAGGGTTGTGTGGTTTGTGTGCTGTGGGTGGAATGGTGTGTGTGTTATGTGGTGTATGGTGTATGTATGTTCGTGATTGTGTGATTCGTGATTGTGGGTTTCGATATTGTGAATGGTTCGGCTTCATGGTCTCGGAATGCTGAAATTTGATATTTCAGCATTTCGAGATTATGAAGTGAAATTATATATATATATATATATATATATATATATATATATATAGGCAGCAGGGCTAGCCGGCTGATAGTGTTAACCTTGGCTCTAGATCATTGTCACTTGACACCTTGACCCCATTTGCAAAAAAAATATATATATTTGTATGTATATTTATATATATATATATATATATATATATATAGATATATATGGATATATATATATATATATATATATATATATATATATATATATATATATATATAGATAGATAGATACACACACACAGATATATATATATATATATATATATATATATATATATATATATATATATTATAAATAAAAACGTCTTTAAAAAATAATAACTATAGCTTCTATAGCTATTATAGCTGGAAAGAATCACACTGACAGTGAACAATTGCTATAGAAGCTGAAGTTAATTATTTTTTAAAGAAGTTTTATTTTATAGTTATTATTCTTCTTCTCCATATGTTTTACTAATATATATATATATATATATATATATATATATATATATATATATATATATGAACCAAACAAATCCCAGAACTGGCTGAAGGTATAGTCCACAAATAAAATGAACAAAGTTAGGCAAAAATGATCAAATAACAGCCAAAAACTGCCAAATGTAAAGAGTCAAAGAATCCAGGTTTTAATCATTGAGCAGGTTCACCGCTTCATCAGACATACATAAAATGGCATAACTTCCTTCATTAAATAGTTCAAATATGCATATGTCATATCCAGTTTAAATTTGTCATATCCTGTTAGAATTTTAAAGATACAACACCACTAAAATATATATGTATAATATATATGACAAAAATGTCAAATAAAAATAAAATACTTATCAAACAATACATTGAATAAAAATTAAAATTATCAAAGATATATATATGTATATACATTATCTGAGCGATCTAGCTTTCAACACAGGTTTCAATGGCACATGATCGTTCAGGCCCCTGCCTCGATGTGCCGCTAACCTTAATATCCATCTGACCTCAGAAAGCTCTGTAGTATTCACTAGATCACCTCCTCTTGGACTTTCAAAATGAACACAGAGAACCTGAAACAAAAAACATGTTCTGCAAAGACAGCATATGTTTGGATATAGCACTATATGTCTCTAGTCTATTAGCAATATAGATGGTCCCTTATACGCCACGAGCGATCGTTGCCAACATAGAACATATAGCACTGTTGGCAACATGCCACATAGACTATATTCTTAGTGCTACAATCTGAATAACATCTAAGATCCCAAAGGCGTCCATCATTTGGATTTCTAAAAAACCTGGAAGTATCAATATATACGCATTGGTGGCAGGACCCACATTTATGTGTCCCTAGATCATAGACTGGTCTATCATTAAACACGTTGAGAGACAACTTGGGAAAACAAAGATGCTGTTTAAGGTTCTTCAGGTTACTGAAGACATAATGTGGGCAGTTCCCAACAACGCGCTGTGTATCACTATTGGCAGTGAGAATGTTCCAGTTGTCACATATCACCTGCTGTACAAAAGACACATTCTTGCCATATGGTAGAATCAAAGGAGTCTGTGAAGAAAAAGTGGGTACTCTAGGACCCACATGTGAGTTGGAGAATGTGTCTTTTGTACAGCAGGTGATATGTGACAACTGGAACATTCTCACTGCCAATAGTGATACACAGCGTGTTGTTGGGAATTGCCCACATTATGTCTTCAGTAACCTGAAGAACCTTAAACAGCATCTTTGTTTTCCCAAGTTGTCTCTCAACGTGTTTAATGATAGACCAGTCTATGATCTAGGGACACATAAATGTGGGTCCTGCCACCAATGCGCATATATTGATACTTCCAGGTTTTTTAGAAATCCAAATGATGGATGCCTTTGGGATCTTAGATGTTATTCAGATTGTAGCACTAAGAATATAGTCTATGTGGCATGTTGCCAACAGTGCTATATGTTCTATGTTAGCAAAACGAATCGCTCCCACGTGAGCGTAAAAGGGACCAACTATATTGCTTTAATAGACTAGAGACATATAGTGCTATAGCCAAACATATGCTGTCTTTTGCAGGACATGTTTTTTGTTTCAGGTTCTCTGTGTTCATTTTGAAAGTCCAAGAGGAGGTGATCTAGTGAATACTACAGAGCTCTCTGAGGTCAGATGGATATTAAGTTAGCGCACATCGAGGCAGGGGCCTGAACGATCATGTGCCGTTGAAACCTGTGTTGAAAGCTAGATCGCTCAGATAATGTATATACATATATATATATTTTTTGATAATTTTAATTTTTATTCAATGTATTGTTTGATAAGTATTTTTATTTTTATTTGACATTTTTTGTCATATATATTATACATATATATTTTTAGTGGTGTTGTATCTTTAAAATTCTAACAGGATATGACAAATTTTAACAGGATATGACATATGCATATTTGAACTATTTAATGAAGGAAGTGATGCCATTTTTATGTATGTCTGATGAAGCGGTGAACCGCAAAGCTCACATTGATTAAAACCTGGATTCTTTGACTCTTTACATTTGGCAGTTTTTGGCTGTTATTTGATCGTTTTTGCCTAACTTTGTTCATTTTATTTGTGGACTATACCTTCAGCCAGTTCTGGGATTTGTTTGGTTCATACCTTGCTGAGGTTTCTGGGTTTGTTTTTGCATATATATATATATATATATATATATATATATATATATATATATATGCATCTTTTAATCTATGTAAGGATACATGTATAGATATATACAGCTATAAATATATATTCTTCCCATTTGATATCCTCTAAGTTTAATGCTTCAGATTAATATAATTTCAGATTCATTGTATATATTGCAGCTATTAACTGAATAACCATAATATTTTATATACTTTGTCATCATGATAATTATTGTTTCTCTAACCAGTTATTTTTTCTCTCTTTTTTTTAAGAATTGTGTTTTTTATTTCAAGAAATTTCAACAGGGAAACATCTCACAAAATGTAGGCTGACACCAATAAATGATAATTAAATTAAAATTCAAGAGGTATGGTATCAAGTTACCCTGGATTAACGCTATGGTAACATGTCACCCTGAATTAACCATAGGTTCATAGGTTCATAGGTTGGTACTGAGCTATCTGCCCGAAGGCATATATTAGCCCAGCCACATTGTGCGGTATTCACCGACCCTTTAGTAGTTCCCTAGACCCTTGTACTAGCAGCTAGTACCCTTAGCCCCTATCTAGTAGTGCTGTTGGTGTGATCCCCGGTGTGAACTTTCTGTTACCCATTCACTCATCAAGGTTCCTCTTGAAGAGTGATGGTGAGGGGCTCTGTCTTGTGTAGATTGGGACCCTGTTCCATAGTAAGGGAAGTCTCTGCGAAGGGAATCTATCCCTCCAGCATGTTCTATTCATTGTTGTGTTAAGGTTTATATCCCTAGAGCATGTAGCTCAAGTAGATTTGGTTTTGCTAAGATGATGCATGTTCAACAATTCTGGGTTGGACATGGCTCTGTACGTTAGACAGAGATCGCCTCTGAGAAAGTGGTATGCAACAGAGAACAGTCTTAGCTTTTTCAATTGTGCTGCATAGGGCAACTGTTTGAGGCCAGTAATTCTCTTGGTTAGGTACCTCTGTGGTCTCTCCAGCTGCTGGAGATGTCTAGCCAGGTACATTCCAATTGGTGCATTGTACTCAATAATGGGTCTGATGAGGAAAGAGTAGAGGGGCACCATTACATCCTTAGATCTTGATGTGAACCCTTTCATGATCAGATGGGTCACATAGAAGGATTTTCTAACCACTTTGGCAACATGGTTATCAAAGGAAAGCTGGCTATCTACATGGGTCCCTAGATCTCTTATTTCTTCTTCAGATTTCAGGGGATAACCTCCTATGTTGTAGTTTGCGGGTACTCTGTTTTTTTCCAAAGGGGATTACTACACATTTTTTTGCATTTAGCTTGAGACCATGGCTTTGACACCATGCATCAGTCTCATTTAGGCCCTTCTGGAGGATCTCCATGTCAGCCGCAGACTCTATTATAGCACCCAGTTTGCAGTCGTCCTCAAACTTAGTCAGCCACAGCCCTTTATTGCTTGCCTGTACTTCTGAGAAGTATATGCCAAACAGGAGGGGCCCCAGGACAGAGCACTGAGGCACACCACTCATTACTGGTCTGCATTCGGACATAGATCCTGCTACTCTTACTTTATGAGATCTGTCTGAGAGCCAGTTTGTGATCCATCTTGTGACGTAAGGGTTTATGCCCAGGCTGGTGAGCTTATCAATAATACCTGAATGGGGAATGGTGTCAAATGCTTTAGCAAGGTCAAGGTAAGCCGTATGTACCTCCTTTCCCTTATCTATAGCCTGAGTAACTGTCTCAAAGAAATCCACCAGGTTCAGGAGGCATGATCTGCCCTTGACGAAGCCAAACTGTGTGGGGTCCAGCGACTGGATGTTCCCAATCTCTCCATTTATGAGTTCCATAATGATTCACTCCATAGCCTTGCAGATCAGACTGGTCAGGCTTATTGGTCGGTAGTTCCCAGGGTCAGTTGTGGCCCCACCCTTGTGTAGCGGGATCACCGTTGCTGTGCACCATTCTCTGGGCACATATCCTGTGGAGAGGCTGTGACTGAACAGGGTATTAAGATGCGGGGTTAATTCCTTTTGGAGCTTGCGTATGACACAGCTTGGGACACCATCTGGTCCCATGGAGGCAGTGTTTTTAGCTTTAGATAGAGCCTTGTTAACCAACGTATCAGTAATAATTGGACTTACACAATCCCCTGGAATGGTAATAGGCCCTGTAGGTGGTGAGAGGGGGGGGGATTTGCACTGAACCTGTCAGCCACGATGTTGGCAATGTCAGAAGGGTCAGTGTATTTTGTTCCATTTTGTACTAGCTCAGAACAGACCTGAGCTTTGCCATTTAAGTTTTTGATGTAGCCATAGAAGGCCTTATGGTTATCCTTGGCATCTTTGGCAACTTTCTTTTCAAAATTAGCTTTAGTTGACTTGATGAGGGCCCTCAATTTCTTACTAATGCTGATCAGGGATGATTTTTCTACTTGAGATTTGGCCTTTTTTTGTATAAGTATCCTCCTTTTATTGTAAAGTTTGCTTATGGCCAGGGTCCACCAGACTGGTTTCTTCTTGCTTGAGGAAGGAGTCTTGGTTTTATTTGGGATAGCACAGTCCATGCAATCCTGAAGATGCATATAGAGTGCCTTGGTGTAGGATTCTGCATCCTGGATATCATTATCCTTCTACAAGGGAATAGTGAAGCTTTCCACTTCGGATGCAAGTAGTTTAAAGTTTGCTTTGGAAAGGTTTTTGACTATGTTTTTTTTGACTGGGGAAGGTGGAGGGGTGAGGATGTCCAGGGTTATCAGTTTGTGGTCAGATCTGACCAAGGAGGGAGTGATAACGGGTGTGGTACAGTGGGCACCCATATTTGTGATGATTAAATCCAGTATGTTGTCCCCTCTAGTGGGGGAACATACTAGTTGTTCAAGGGCATTTGAATTTATAAATTCTATGAATCGCTGAGCATAGGAGCATAATACATTAATTAATATTAATTGATACTTATATAGACAATCTTGAATCCAACAACTGGAGATGACAAAGGATGGCTTTGTAGGCAGTGAAATTAAAATGCAATAATAAATAGCATTAAGAGAATAAAACATTCAGATTATCTGATAGTGATTAGGTTGCTTCATAGACTCATGAATTCAGTGGTGGACTATAATTTCTTTGAGTACTTCCATGAAATTAATGCATGTTTAATAAATGAATATCACAACTTTTGAGAAATCTCCTTCCTTTCTGTTCAGTGTTTAGCCACATAAATTTGAACTAGAGCTGGTGTTGATCAGACCAAATAACTCTTGTGCTGAGTAATATGAAACAGGTATAACAAACAGAAACATATGCCAATCACATTCATATTTGTTTGTATAATTCATTATTTTTGTAACATTGTTCAAAAAAGAGCATGAAAACGTTTATACAGAGTTGTCCTAGTTCCACAGCCCAATCAGAAATGTGCATAGTAAAATAATCAGTGTGATCAGATTTTATTACAAATCATAAACAAGAAAACATCTCAAACTTATATCAGTTTGGAAGCAGTCATTAACTTTTGATAAGCAAAGGCATTTCATAACAAATATGTACAGGCATCATTGTAAACTGCTAACCTAAGGCTAGCAGTATTAAAATACCACTCACTAGTAACATACAACACTCACCAGGAAAAAGGTACACCACTGCTCAATCCTCGTTCCATCAGGTAGAAAGGAAAGGACAAGAAAGACTCTCCTTCTTTTCAGAAGGAAAGATCCTTTCTCCAGTCCCTTCCCCAACAGATTAGTAATCAAACCTCCTCTGAAGGGAGAAGGAGTAAGCTGATGATTTGTTATACTTGTTTTAAATACCTAAATCCGTTCATTCTACTGACTCCCTCACTTCCTTAAGCTGACACTATCTCCCAAGCCTAACTGTCCTCTTCTTGAATTTATACCTAACCCCCAAAAGGATTTAAAATTTGCTCAGAAAACGTGATTGCCCAATCCAGCAATGAGATGCCACTACCCCCCTAGCTAGAGTACCAGTAAAATAAGTCTGCCAAGCAAACTGCATTAATATACCTAAAAGGTGTGAACAAATCTGCATCAGAATTTCCTCCACATAATGTTTGCTCATTGCTATTAGTTTATTGTAAGTCAGACAGATATTGAGAAAGAGCAGGAATTGCTATCATATAAACTTAGGAAAAAGCAATGATTTGCATGCAATGGCCATTTTTTCCAAATCAGGAAAAATATTTATTTTTCATTAACAATACTCAATAATTGTAAGAACTGGTAACAGACTAGTAAACAGAATTCAAAATTAAATGTAATAAAAATGAGATAAATTATTATTTTGGGGATAGTATACATTGAAGAAAGTGATTTTTTTAATATATTATCAATGACAAAATGTAGACCAAATTTACAACTGTTATTTTTATTAACATGTAATGTGTAGCCACAGTGGTGCAGCGGTTAGCATTGCCACCTCACAGTAAGAGGTTCTCTGGTTCAATCCTCCACTGGGGTGCCCTCTGTGCGGAGTCTGCATGTCCTCCTTGTGGTCACATGGATTTCCTCCGGGTGTTCTGGTTTCCTCCCACATCCCAAAAACATGCTGTAGATGTATTGGACACTCTAAATTGGCCTTAGGTGTGAGTGCATGCATGCGTGTGCCTTCTGTGGAAGGAAGGGCTGGCAACTCAACACCGTAAAACTCCACTGCCAGTCATGAGCGGACAGGTGATCTACTATGGCAACCCCTAACCGGGAAAAGCCGAAAGAAGATTCTTATTAATATGAGATGTGGAATGGCAGTGGCTCTAAGGATTCCAAATTTTGCAATTCCTTTTGAAAATATTAAAATTCTACCTCCAATTAGATGTGAATCCTCCACAATTTGGATATGCAACATCCTGAGAGATGCATTGTTAATTGTAATACTAGGAGTATCCATGAGTTTTGACAGCAATGAAAAATTCTATTAATAACACTATTCAATAAATTATAGGAGTTGAGTAGTAACAGGTACAACAATAGAAGTTTAGGAAAGAAATGTGAGGTTTTATCTCTAAAGGAAAAAGATTAGACAGAAAATTTTAAACTCTTCATAAATGTTCTAACTCAAAAATCCAAAGAGTTGTGTTATACGAATTGTTATATCTACTAGTAAAATATCCAGGGATAAGTAATGCTTCACTAATCTCAAAACCGTGTTGCAGTTCAACATATTATGAATACAGAGCCTACTATTTGATTTGAGATGTGAAAATTACTCAGGCTAACATAGGGTTTGCTATAAGTTTATAACAACTTTCAGATTATTTTTGTTAAAGGATTTAAAATATGCTCAGAATATGTGTGATTGATTTATGCAAAAACTATGGACCTGATTAAAAAATACTTGGGTTTTTTCTGTCATGCAGAACAATTAAGGACACATATTCTTACAGTCACTCAGTGCTGGTTTAGAACACTTGAATAAGCATTGAGAAAATCATCACCATAATGGGACCAATGAATGTGCCATGGCATAAGGGCATCTCCAATTGTCATATGTGTGGTTATATGAATGCATTACATCATATGTATGAATCAAGAAACATATCTGTCTGTAATTACTCAGAAAGAATCTTGTTGTATGTCAAAAACATTGCCTGATGCTAGGTATACCCAAACACACTTGCAACCCCCTGCTGTTGTCACTGTGATGGTACAACAGCAATTATGTACAATGTGGATATAATGCCATATTGGAACACATGCCTTACTTAAGCAACAACATACATTACATCATATCATTTCCTCAGTCCTAAGGAGGTGCTTCACTACAACTGTGACAGAATGACAATTTATTCAAATGACATCATCATTCTTTCATCTAGCCTTCCCAAATGAAATTAACACTTGACACAGGAAACAACATCTACATATGAGCATAGCACATGTGGATGACAACACTGTTAAAAACATGTGCACTGACTGTAAGCACTGACATCAGGATTTGATCTACATGGCTAACATTAGAGGCTTCTAAAGTTTTGCTGAAACACAAGCACAAATATAGATTTATTTGATGACTGTGACACTGCACATTTCAATGGATGACATCACCATTGTGTATTGCCTTCACGTTTCTGCTAAAAAGACATTGCACAGCACACTGCATAGATATACCTCATATATATATATATATATATATGTATATATATATATATATATATATATATATATATATATATATATATATATATATATATATATATATATATATATATATATTTTTTTTTTTTTATATATATATTTGTAGCCTGTTCTGTACAATAACAGGAAGAAACACAGACAACATTCATTCCTGTATTTGAACTCCCTACCCATCAAGTGACAGACTATACACACCAATGTATCAAATGCATGCACAACAGGAGAACTCTGATTGCATACAAAGCACACAACATCTTTGAAAGGATGACATCAGCTGTGTCATATAAATGAGGTGTGTGCAGACATGACTTCTACAGCTATGTGTACTTCTAAATGTTGTGAATAGTATAATACATTTTTTACATTCATTTACATTTACACACACACACACACACACACACACACACACACACACACACACACACACACACAGTCAGGAGAGCTTCCTTTTGTATTTGAATTCTTTACCTATTGCCTGATACAATCTAAACACAAGTGTATTATAAGCGTGTAGTACAGCACAGGCCTGACTTTAGTGGTGTGAGAGTGCACTACTGAAATGATGACCTCATTAGTGTGCTGCAGACAGTATGCTTTTGAGGAAAGAGTGAAAAGGGATGTGGGATTGATCTGACCCTGTAAATGTTTCTCAAGAGTGGGTGTCAAATGAGCACACCTGTTGCCTTAATCCTCCAGTGATTTAATTGCCCTACCATCACCCACAAGTTGATTGTTGAGAGATTTGACCACCCTGTCTATCTAGTTACACATTTTAGAGGACACAATACTTGACACAAGCACCACTGCAGAAGTCTGACCTCAGTAGTGTGAGAGTACACTTTATAGAGGATGACATCAGCATTGTGTTGCTGAGAAGATGATGGGAGAAGGGTCTGCCGCTGATGTGGACTTACGCACACACACACACACACACACACACACACACACACACACACACACACACACACACACGCACACATACACACATTGACTGCTGTGAGAGTAGATCCCCATACCTATCTTGCTATGCAATCAAGAAGACAGAGTACTTAATGCAAGTGCCACTGCCGAAGTCAGACTTTTATAGTGTGAGCGTACACTTTACAGAAGATGGTATCAGTGTGGTGTTGCAGAGAAGATGATGTTGACAGACGGGTCTGATGTGGAGTCATCCTGCAGTATAAAAGTGCTTCCAGGCTGCTATTTTATTGAGGCCACAAGTAGTTAACATCAGAGTTACTATGTACACAAACACACACACAAGTTGGACGCACACACAAGTTGGCTGCTGTGAGATTAGAGCACCTCATATATCTATTGACACAATCTAGATGACATAGTACTTAACTCAAGTGCCATCACAGAAGTCTGAGTGTTAAACTGTGACAGTGAAGTGTAGATAGGATTAGCTTCTTGTCTGTGCCAGAAATGATCTGCTGTGGTGCCCCTAATTTGTACAGCCAAAAGAAAAAGAAGATGATGAAGGTTTTTTGCAAATTTATATTTCTTGATATGACAAAATAAGTGCAATGTTATAATCAAGAATACATATACTGCTGACATATTAGCTATGCTGTCATTCATGTATATTGCATATTGTATGTTTGTGTATATTGCATTGTGACATTTACCTACCTGTCTTGTGTATATGAGACACACACACACACACACACACACACACACACACACACACACACACACACACACACACACACACACACACAACACTCACATATGCATGCACACTTGTGAAACAAATGATGGACAATGAAGCATTCATGGATCATCAGGTTATGATGATGGTATGTAAACCTTAATAAATAGTACTGATATTAGAAATAGTATGTGTTCATGCATGGGCAATGTGGACTATCAATACCAAGCAATACTTAATGTTCCAATGCAGGAGGGGTAAAAAATAATGAATTATGTGTGTCAAGGCTGTGTGTGGTTCTATATTGTTCGGAAGTGTCACTGCTGCAGCACAGAGCCAACTGTCCAGAATTAAGTGGTCAATGAATCACACATTTCACTGCATTTCACATGAGTACATTAAATCATTTCCATATAAGGAAGTAATATAATCTATTGGCAATCTATTGACAATACTTATTTCTGTTCAAAACGTCTTCCTAAAGTGCAGTGCAGAGGAGTGTATTTGCACAGATGCTGGTAAAGTGCTATCGCATGTGTGATTATACTTTGATATGTTGAACTCAAACTGCGATGGAACAGTGTTTACTGGTTTCACTGGTGCTTCCTGCTAAAATAAGAATCATAGAGGAAGTATTGTGATTCCTATTATATAGGATCATAGGATCATAACAGGTTACTAATCTATTGGCTGTGAGGCCCTTATAAGCCTAGCCAAGAGTCTAGCCCATGTTTAGACAAGCAGCACCCAATGCCCCTATCCAGCAGGAACATGGGTGAATCCCAGAGGTATATTTTCTGTTTCCCATCCAGTTATCCAGGTTGCGCTTAAAATAAAGAGGCACTCTGCTTGATGTGGAGAGGAAGTCTATTCCATAGATGGGTGAGTCTCTGGGACACAAATCTGTCCCGCCAACAAGTCTTGTTAATTTCATAGACCAGGTTTAGGCCGTGCATGCAAATTAATTGAGTGGAGCTTGACTTGTGGATATGCAGCAGTCCCATCAAGGTTGGGTCCATGATCACCTTGTATGCCAGACAGAGGCCATGTCTGAGGAGTCTGTATAAAACTGAGTAGAGGGATAGGGCTTTTTGCCTATCTGTATATGGTAGATGTTTGAGGCCCTGGATTCTCTTGGTGAGGAACGTCTGTGGCCTCTCAAGCTACTGCATGTGCTTTGCGAGGTACATGCCAAAAGGGGCATTGTACTCAATAAAGGACCTTATAAGGGAAGAATACAGGGATGTTATGACCTCCTTGTCCCTGGAGAAAATACCCTTACTTGTGAGGATGGCCATATAGAAGGCTTTCCATACAATGGAAGCAACATGGTGGTCAAAAGTCAGGCTGCTTTCAACCTGGATGCTCTAATCCCTCACATAATCCCTCACCACTGATTGTGCACTTAGGACATTGTTATTAATGTGATAACATCTCTATCCCCATAGGGGATGATGATGCATTTTTTGGTATTCAGCTTGAGGCTATGTATACATGTGGCATACATATGCTGCACATGTTGTATTATACCTTTCCATGTTAAATCAAAATCTCAGTTCAAATATGAAGTGCTGTGCTTGCCTGCCCCATTTTTGCAATTGTATGCTGTGAGCAACAAGGCTTAGTGTTGAAGGAAAGAGTGAAAATCTTAAATTTGGTTTGCCTTTTACAGTGCAAACAGGATTAATGGCAATGTGTGCCTGTCAGCACTCTGGACAGTACTTAGTGGAGAAAATCCACTTTTAAACCTAGCTTTCTCTGTGGCACAAGGTTTAAGCTCATCAAACTAATTTAAAGAGCAGAGTTGACACAAGGTTCAACTCTAGTTTACAGATTGTTTTCCAGAGTCAAACTGTGATTATTACAATAACATTTTAAAATGACATTAAGAAGAACTAGAAATGACTATTATAAATATATTGTCTGGGCAAATTGTATGAGTAATAACTACTGAAATGACCTCTTACACCTTTTACATATGAGACTTGCTTGAGGGGAAATCACAAATTAATTGGGTGACCAATGCTCTTTCTTTACTCTGTATCCCAAAACCACAGCATATTTAAGCACCTTTGCATGAAAAAAAAAAAAAAAAAACAGACTGCTGGGGGTGATGGCAACAACTGAGCAGGTTTTGCCACAAGACATGAACAGCAATTCACTGTCACTCAACACTGGAGTGCGATGCCAGTGTCTGTGTAAATGCTGAGGGGAAAAATGTGAAGGGTTTCTTATGGGTCATTTTTGTCTATGTGTGTTGTGTGTGATTATAGTTTTAGGCTAGATAAAACATGTGAAAATGGGGATTGACAGGAACATGGTGAAATGGGTGTGGGGGTAAGCCAAGCAGATGGGAGGACACCAGGAAAGACCAGAGGAATTTGCAGGAAGGTAATGGGAGAAAACCATAGCTATTCACTTCTTCACAACATAAGTGTAAAAGTGTAGTCACAATTTGCTGAATTTGGACTATCACCACACCAAGGGTAGGTGACAACAGAATATTGTTGTACAGGCAATTGTATCAAATGACATGTGACAAGAAGAGCCATAGGTGAAATAAAGAGCTATGTATGGGCTTTAGGAAGATTAGGAGAGGAAGCAGGTGCAGACATACAGGACAAACATGACGGACAAGGATGGTGATGGACATAAAAGGTTGGGGGGCACCATGATTGGGGACATGTAGGGGACATCAAAGGCACACCTGTGTCAAGCCTGAAAGCAGTGAGAATCTAGTTCTCATCCTCAGAACTGTCATCACTGTTGCCTGTCTTAGTTTTCTTTGTCAGTGCTTGACATGGCATTATCATGGAAATGTGGTGAAGCACCTTTTCTACATGGCCAATTCAGGCACTGAGGCCCCTTTCCATTATACCCTCCACTAGCCATGTCAGCTCTTGGTTGGTGACAAAATCACCACCTCTGCCAGTACTAGTCCCAGAGGGTACCAGTACATCCGATACCTGGACAGAGCTACCTGATGCAGATGGGCAGGTAGGGCAGGGGTTATGGGGGCAGCGCTTACAGCTTGGAACCCTGAAGTGCTGGCTGTTGGTGCTGCAACCTACGGAGGGAAGGTGGACCACTCCATAGTGGTCAATTTACCTCTTTGTGCTGTACATCAGTGTTTGTAAACAGAAATATATGACAGAATATTTTTAAGACATACAAAATAACCCCCTCCCAAAAGAGAGAAAAAAACTGAGAGAAAAGTTGTGACGTGAAACAAAATAGAGGCAAAATTAGATCCATGGCATACCACATGACTACATAATGTCGAAAATAAATAGTTATGGTTATCCAGTCACCTTTGCCACATCCAGGTATGATGGGAAGGTCTTACTTTGTTGTATCATTAATCAAATGCACTGCTATGATATCAGAGATACAACTATTTATTCCGGTACTAACATTCTTTATACAATTACAATGGTTATTATGCTTACAGCAAGACCTGATGCATACATACATACCCTGCTCCTCTCTGAGGCAAGTTAACCTGTCTTTGTGCACCTTGCAGCACAGCAATCTCTTCACAGCTGTAAAACACAGAAGAAGAGAAGAGAAGACATGACAGCATATTGAATAATGATATGGCTGGGTACTGTATTCTACATAATTTGATACAGATGGATATGTATACTGAAATGACTGAAGGATGTCAGCAGTTCTAAACTTTTCCTGCCATTGGCTAAGGAGGTCCTTTTGGCACCATTTCCGGTCACTATAATGGAGACAACAATTCTCTCCAGTATGTGGGATGTCAGCTGCAGCAGAAACAGCCTTGACTAACCAGTTCCAAGCCTCAGTCTTATAACTGTGACCCATTATAGTCCTGCTGCAGTAGCCTATGGCTGTAGTGTTTCATGAGGAGTGCCACAAAAATCCTGGACTCCTCAACACCCCACCTCAGTGCTCTAAATGTAGCACCATCATCTCCCTCACTAGCCATTCCTGCAGAAGTCAAGCAGCAACTCTTAAGTATAAATTGTCACCAAGTTATAATTTCACTTTTACAGCTACTGCATAAACATGCACAGTTATGTCAACTACATTTGTGAAATGGAAAGAACAGAGAGGCATTTGCAAACAAAGATGAAGGTATTTTATCAAACAGCAATGACGGTGTCTAACATAGCAGTGAGATTTGCCATGTGTGATCCTCAGCCTATTCATGCATTTTCAAATGGTCAACACTGACGGGTTCAGTGGCTTTGATTGTTATCCTTGGTGTTTTGGAGTTTAAATAGGATGACTTAGCACATAACATTCTGAAATGACACAGTTTAAAATGTTTTGACCAATGTGGGAATCAAACCTGAGAAAGAAATAATGCATACATTTCGATTAAGGTGATTATTCGTCAGTGCTACAGCAGAGCATTATTTTACACATGTGCATTACAGAAAAACTGCATTCAGTATGAATTGGAATATACATCATATAGGCCCATTTGTGTTTCACTTTAGGAGGTGCTGTGAAATGCATTCCCCTGAAAGAGTCGTTCATACTGTTTGTGAGTGTATGCCGGATAGATGGACTTTCATGGTCTTAGTAATGCAGGTTGAAGTATGACACATACACACTTCATTACACATACTGTCTTAAACACATGGTTGTGCTATGTGCGGAGAGAATATGATTTTCGCATAAGTATTCTGCCCATCACAGACATGCAAGTGCATTTTTAATTCATTATCTTTGTTATCCTACTCAGACAATCACGCACAGTCAACTGTGTTTCATAACTAAATCATTAATGAGATATGCTATTTTTCAA
The DNA here is from genome assembly GCF_019279795.1 of Protopterus annectens. Classification (NCBI taxonomy): domain Eukaryota; kingdom Metazoa; phylum Chordata; order Ceratodontiformes; family Protopteridae; genus Protopterus; species Protopterus annectens. The sequence goes on from NC_056729.1 coordinate 978,436,949, forward strand.
AAATGTATTTATAAAAGCATTAATGAGGCATTTCTTGAAATAAACATAATTAATATAGCCATCTGTATGTAGTCTTAACTTCCTAATCAAATTGTTGTTAGAAACTGCATTCTGACACCCTTTGTAAAAAGCAAGTGTTAACTGGATTTGAATCCTGGATCATCTGTGCTCTATCTCTTAGTGCACTTACATCTTGTTCCAAAAAGACCGTTGCACAGAACACTGATGTTCTCCACTCAGTACTGTCCAGATTGCTGACATCCATGCATTGCCGCTAAGCTGCCCAAATAAAATGCTTTACTTTTTTCTTTAAGCAGGTAAGCTTGATTGTGTGCTGCTCAACAGCAAGCAAGTGCAGAAAGCAAGGAACAGTAATAAAAAGCATACAATGTTCTGATGAAAGTATATTAAGCATCAGATGGAATAATTTCCCCATTCCTAAACACTGCCAGGATTTGAACCTCAGAAAAACTCTATTGAGGTACTAAAGTCCCTGCACTTACAGCTTCTGTTAGAGAAAGAGGTATATATCATGTACACTTTGTTCACTCATTAGAAATACCATGCATCACTGACAAAACTGTTTGCCCTAATGGAGATAACATAAATTACATTGTTCACTCTTTCCTACATGTGTGAGTCCTGTTTACACTCTGTTAAGCAGTGTGGAAATTATACAAGCATTAAACATGTATAACAATTTATTATTATACACAAGTTGCATTTTCACATCTGCTGCAAACGACCCATGCAGCTTCAAGCTGGATCTGAACCTTAAATTTTCTTTCCTGTTTCTTTAAAATCATTTAATTTAATCCATGTGCTACAGTGATACTTATAAATGCTATAGAATTTCTTGTGTTACCACTGTTCAAAGTGCTGTAGCAAAGAGCACCTGTGCCAATTTAAAATGTGTTACTGATGCCATGCCAAATTAAATGTCTCAGTTTGTACCTTGGGCAGTAGACTCTCATTCACTGCTTTGAAATGCTGCCAGTCAACAGTGTGCTTTGCCAAAACCCATGCAAATGAGAGCAGGCAAAATAATAAATAAATAAATAAAAATAAAAAAATACAAAAGAAATTGTCAGTATTAACAAATATTAGGGAATAATAACGAATAGGTAGGTTTGTGAAGTTTCTTCTATCTATGTGTTACAACCTGATCATGTGCATTAACTCTAACACACTATTAGGAATTGAACCCTCAACTCAGTGTAATAACAACACACACTATGTCAAGTTTTTTATCCATCTGTGCCGCAAATACAGGGCCAGAAAGTCTTCCCTTATCATTTACTTGAACATGTCTAGATCAATGGGATATTGACAACATTGGCAGCTATTTCTTCTCTTTATTTTCTGAGCATATTCCCTTCCTCTTAGCATAATTGCAGAAATGCAATGTCATGGCCATTTATTTGCATCTTTATTTTAATGTATAATAGAGCTGACCAGCATTTCAGATGGATTTTAAGCAGAGGATGGAGAGTATTTTCCTACTACAAGGATGTCAGTGTTGTTAAGGTTGTTCTCATAGCTCTCAAGGTGCTTCTGCATTTTTCTTGTAAGTCAGCTCTACATGAAACAAACACTTCAGAGAGAACAGTCACTTCAGTATTGCTTGTTGTTCTAGAAAGGGCAATCAGAAACAGTTGCAAGCCGTTAGCAGGTTACAATTGTAATTTCTACTTCCAGTGGTCCTAGGGCATGTGCATTCAATTGTGTAGCTAGCTACACCATTTTTACATCCCTTGCACCAAGTGATTTTTTTTATATTCAGGAATGCTAATGATTTCACACCTCATTTCTATATTCACAGTATGGTTACTTCACAGTACTCTGTTATCATTTGCTATCATGTGATGGATTCAACCGTGTTGGTGACTCATTGGATAGGCAAAGTGACAGACTGGATCAGGCAGTGTCTGTGATGGTATGTCTGCTGGGGGAAGGTGGGCACCCACATGTCTTTGGTGTCACACATTGCATAATGCATCCCCAACCTGTGAGAATGATGATTACTGTGCCATGGGCTTTGTACATTTGGGTTTGACTTAGGGTTGCAAGTATGTCTGATACACAGAGTGAATAGGTACAAAACTGACATTATGCAGATAGTTCATCTTCTTACACATTTGTTTGTATACTTCAAGTTCCACACTTACTTTGACATTACTGCAGTTATGAGTTGTGTGCTTTGGGGGGGTCTCTGTCTGATGCCATCTATGCACAATCATTACATGGGTAAGTAAAGTTTGTGGACATTGGATGACACCACTTTTAATATTTGTATGTGCTTAGGTTGTTATGTGTATTATTTCACTGGTGAGTTTGTGTGCTATCATTTCCCTCTTAATTGCCGATTGTGTGTGTGCTGGCCTTTGAGTCTTAGTAGGTGAGTGTATTTGCAATCCTTTGCCTCTTAGCCAGGGTAAGGCCATATTGTGCATGCCTAAATCTACTGGCTACCTCTGCAGCTGGTCGTTCTCCCTCAGAATCCTTGTTTATATGTGCTGGAGGTGTTGCCCCTGCCTGTGGTCTAGGAATATGTGGTCCTAGCTGCCCCTGTTGCAGCTGTTTCCTCAAGATGAAATTGTGCAACATGGTACAGAGTGTGGGAATTTCTGTGCAGCTGCCTTAGTCATACTTCAGGGCATTCCCTGATGTGTCTCAAAGGTAGAACTGTGACTTCAGCATGATAAACACACACTCTGTGATGTTTCTAGTTTGATGTTTCTTGTTTAGTTTGCTAAATGTGATGTGGATGTTATTCTATTGTTAGAGGATGCAAGATTCCTGACAAATGAAGAAAGACAGCAAAAAGAAAAATGTGGGGTATAAATATAATACAGAACTGAGGAAGTGAACATTGTTCTGGAGTGGCTGGGTTGTGTAAAAAAAATACAGTGAAAATACTAGATATAACATTGGTAAAATAAAAATAAGGATGGGAAGGTTAACTGTTTTGGATGCCAGTGGAGAGAACATGTTTATAGAGTTATAGCTTTCGTACATAAATAACTAGCAAGGAAAGAAATAATCTATTTCTTCAAATAGTAGACTATAACCTTGTTAACATGAAAATTATAACTGAAGGAGACTTTATTTTTAATTGATATTTAAGGGGAAGATGTAAAAAGAATGGGAAAGATGTAAGAAAAACCAGAGAAAGCAATAAAAGTTGATAAATTAGCTGTGTGGAACAAAAGTGAATGGAATTATAGAAAAGCACCCTTGGATCTGTAACTGACTATTTTCTATTATTGGAAGCCATGGGGGTAGCAAATGGTGTTACTGCTGTGAAAGGTTTTTCAGATCATTTAGCAAAATAGACTGAGGTAATGAATTAAAGGGAGTATATTAAAACAGGACAGGGAATAAAAACAATAAATGAGAAAATACGAGATGAAAATTGGAAAGTGGGGAGTATTGCAGTTATGGAAGGATCGTTAAACCATGAAGGACTTCAGTAAAATCCGATCTGAATGGTGGACTGAATTTAAAAAAGAAGAATAAAGTGTTTTTTTTTTCAATGGCACAATGAAGTAAGAAAGAGAAAGTAAAGTAAGGGAACATTTATAGAAATATATTAGAGAATTAAAAAAATAATACAGCAATGTATTATGATATGGAAACAAGAAATGTATAAAAGAAATCAAGTAAAAGTTAAAGCATTCCTATTTAGACAGAGATATTATTTACAAGGGGAAAGGGAGGAGGTATCATATTTGGGTAAAACAGTGGATATTAATACAATGAGTGAAATGAAAAATGCAAAAGGAAAGTTAAAAAGAACATAAGAACATAAGTATTGTACAACAGCGTGTGAAAATATGTATGAGAATAAAAAGATGGAAAACTAGAGAGAATGAAAGAATTTAGAAAAAAGAAATTATTATATGTGAACTAGATGAAGTATATAGGAAAGTAAATATTGATTCAATATCAGGCCCACTTGGTATGGGGTATGGAATGCACAAGAAATTAACGGTTTGACAAACAGAATATTTTGTAAATGGACAGAATGAATGGTTTAAGGAAGCATTTGTTTATGAAGAGTTATGTAATGGAATTTTTCAATTTATATAGAAGAAAGATGAGAGGAAAAAAATATTAGAGGCCCAATATTTAAGTTTTCCTTCCTCTTCCTTTAGTAGATCAGTAGCCATCAGGCACTTCCTGACTCTCTCTGGCCGGTCTGATTCAGATGGATATTCTGAGGAAGTGTAGCAATTGCCTCATGTATACTGACAACCCACTCATTCTTAATAAAACAGATACAGTATGCAAGAGGTGTAAATACACTCCAATGCTGGAGGCAAAACTCTCACATAATCAAAACTAATCTCATAGGGGTTGTCAGTGACACTTGCACCGTGCCTACTGCATAGGCTAAAGACACTACACATAAAACTACTTATGCTGAGGTACTTGGAGGTAACTTCCTAAAACACTAAGACCTTCTGCACAGTACAATCAAAGAAAGGGTCCTCACCCATCACATAAGCACTCCATTAAAACACCACCTACAGCTACAGATAGTAACACTGTATCCAATGCCTCCACTGCTAAATCTTTAAGGATCACCATTAGCAGACCAAGGAGAGAATCATGGTTAGCTGCTGGTCAGATTATCAGATGTCTCCCAGTTCAGACCAAGGATCGTTGTTATGTCAGTTAGATCATGCAGGTGTCATGGGATCTGGGGTGTACCTTCAGTGACCATGATGTGAGACATAATTCAGCTCACTGAATAATTGTGGACACTGAATATGTTCACTGAGATAAGCAATATGCAATGAGACATATGGTCAGCATAAAGACTATGATACCAAGGCTCAATGGAGAGTAAGCAGCATACTACCTTTTCCAACTACCAGACCACAAATATTTACCTGGCTTGGAGGAATGAGGACATGGATGACATGGCATACAATGGATTACTCTTGGTGTCAAGCTTATGCGCTTTTGATATTGGATATTGAACTTATCCATTCCTGACTCACTTGTCCTTTTTAGCTTATGGCAATGCCTTTGACTGAAAGCAACCATGAAGGAAAACAAAACCAAACCCACTAACAAACTTAGTACTTAAAACCCAACAAGCTTCAAAACCCCTGAGCCGTTCTAACACCTTTCTTGGAAAATGAGATTCCTACAACATGGAGAAAACTGACAATTTCTATTGCCTGGAAAATGTAGATCTGCTCCATAATGAAGATGTTTTGATCAGTAAATGAGGGTGAAATCTTGTAAAGTCAAATCATCATCTTGGTGACTGTCGGACTGTAGTGTTGTGATCACGGTTAAGTGTGAGATCACGGCCCAGTGATCTTCAGTTAATAAGTGCACTTTCAGAGGTCGATTATTTACAGGCCTGTGATTTTTAGTTTTGACAATGATATATTTATATTACATGATATGTACGGATCGAGTCAATAGCATTTGACGCAGTGCAAGGTATTAGATCCTTTCACTATATACTACCTCATACCTATAAAGAAGCTCAAGTAAAAGTACTTATACCAGTATATAATCAAGACCTATTACTCACCACTCTAGACCATGTATGCTGAAACTCTAGCTAAAAGTACTTTCAATACCACCTGTGGTGTATATATCCATGCTACCTACAGGTCACTATTACTCTTCATAAACCCATACTACACCTATACACCTGTAACAGTCCATCAATCTCATTCTTCATCTCCTCATCATCACCAGAATCTCTACTAAACCAACCATGTCTCTGGTACTTCCCACAATGCTGAACTCCATCCTAATGAACCCTTGAACTACAGCAACTCCAGTATTCCCCATGAACCACCACTTTTAACCAAAATGCCAACCTTTTGAACACACTTCTCAAACAACATCTCCCCCCAGCCCCAGTCAAATATCAAATACCATAACACAATCAAAAAATCCCAATAAAGGAACAGCCAATCAATGCATATGGGCCAAAATAAAACAGTTGAGATGCCACTTGAATAACTTTGATGTCAGCCTAATAAATAGCTGAAAATGTCATCTCACTGGCTTGAATTGAACAGATTTTCTCAAGGATTCTTAGATGTCCCCAAGTCCAGGAAGAATGGAGGTCCATAAGCCCCACATCCCTGCAGATAGGTGGGATAAGGAAGATCCAAGGTACAAACATCGCATGAGACAATAATGGGAAGGTAATAGAATCATATGGACATAATACATATGAACCTATAAGGTAACCCCAAATGCTGGACCCATCACAGTTGAGCTTTGAAACAGGAACATCATGCTTAATTGTGCTGAGGGCTTTTTGAGAGGTGACCAAAGCATTATTGACAGGTGTTATAATAACATTCAGCTTACCTCGACTAATATAGGTATTTTGATATAATACCAGGCTCATTGATCACACCCAGGCTTATAGATATAGGTATAACCCCTTTGACGGCCACCTGATCAATCCATGGACTGCTGATTGATCAGTGGGCACTGGTTAGGCGGACTACCTCACACCACATCATGGCTGGCCACTAGCTCAAATGCTGAAAACTGCATTTTGGCATCAAAGCCTCACATTGATTGCTGATGGGGGATTATTGGTGACTGCGGTAACTAGATTGCAGCAAGAAGAGATGATTCAAACTGATCCCTCTCTCGACTAAGCACATTCTTAAAGCACAAATCTTAAATCACCAGTTGTGCCAACAAGCCAGTCTAAAAATCTGGCTAAAAACCTATCGTGCTACCATTTCACCTTATAACCACCACAGAAAATATTACATGATAACAACCCCCTAAGTGAACTGTACCTTAATGCAAAAAAACATGGCCGCGAGAAAATAAAAGGGCATTGCATAATTTTTCTCAAAGGGCATTATGGCATAAGGTCGAGCATCTTATCAGACCAAACATTATCAGACCAATTTCAGCATGCATCCACCTGACCAGGAATATGCAGTGACTACAGTGGTTTCAGAGGTGCCTTCACAAAACCATACAGTCTAAACCAACCCTGCATTGTGTGTGCCCAGCCCTTTCCCTTGCTATCCACCTCTACTGCCTCTCTGAGGGGTAATCTATGCCTGGCTTACAAGGCTCATACATAAATATCTCCTACATATTTGTAAGTCACAAAGCATCCAGAACAAAGAAGAAATTCATGACCTAATGACTGTGCATGAATAGAACAAAAATGTCTGACTGAACAAATATTGATGTCCCAACAAAATATGCATGAATGAGCAGGCCAGATATCCAGATGAAGATGAGTTTGCCTTAGAAGCCCTGTGTAGTATTCAGTGTATACAAAAATGGGAAATTTTACACTATACCTGGCATCCATGTCCCTGGAAATTTAGAGTAGGCTTCCATGCCTGGCCCTCAGTGTCCTGTTTGGATACAGCATATCATTATTCTTTTTGTTTGGATACAGCATATCATTATTCTTTTTCTGGCTCGGGCTAGCTACACTTAGACCTATGAATCTGTAATTAATAGTAAAAGAGATGATAATATTTTTATGAGAGTACTACAGAACAGAATGGAAGGGTCAGGGATTTTAAAGAAGAAGGATATAATATGGTAAAAAGAGTATCATGATGTTTTTTATTTTATTGTAGAAATTTTTTTGGATTATATATGAAAAATTTTACCTATAAGAGGAAGGTATAGTAAATTATAAAGCATTTGCTACAGTAGGATTGTTGTAGTAGGACATGCGAAAGTATAGGATGTTATAAAGAAAGTGAGTATGAGTATATCAGTGTCTCAAAAAACACAGTACAAGTCTATAGAGTAGGTGTATGGTGAAATAGTAGTGAAAGAAAATATAAGTGTAATATATATATAAGAATAGGCATTCATGCATTATTAATGAATGCAATGAATCATAATGTATTCATGAAAAAAAAATTCATGAAATATAAAGAGGCCAGATATGTGATACAAGAGGATTAAGGATTTTAAGGGGTAAATATGAAAACTATATCTAAACAAAGAATGAAAAAAAAAACCTTGTACTTGAAGTACTAGAAAAATTGAAGCCTGAAGAAAATGAATAAATTGAACAGTGAATTTCCCAGGGAAAAGAATTCATTTATTTCATTTTCCCTTTCCCTCCACTTCCACTGTGGTGCTCTCAGTTTGGTATATTTATGTGGTTGGAGGGGGCCCACATTAGAAATAGTTTGTAGTGTTCGTGTGTTTTGTGTTTTGTACTGGAACAGCAATTTTTTCCCCAGGGAAAAAATTGCTGTTCTCAGTCTTCGAGGTTTTCAGCTTTCGTGGTTTTGGGTTTGATGTTGTAACATTCGAAGTTTTGACATTTCGATGTTATGATATAGACTTGGGTTGCATACATAGACAATATAGTTGTAATTGCTAAAAAACAAAATATGGATAAGGGAAGTGTTGCTTTATCTAAAAGGATGTTTAAAGGATATGGGATTGACCTTGAATAAAGATGAAAGTAAAGGTTTGGGTGATGTGGTGAAAATTGTGAATGTGTATCTTACAATGAATTGAATAACTTCACTAGAAATAAAACTGGGGAAAAATGATGTAATTGTGATGCAATGAGAGGTTTTAGTAAAGGAAATGAGAGAAACGTCTTCTGTGGAGAACATATAGATTAGCATTCAAGTAAAAGGTTTATCTGGTGAATTCAGTGTTAATGGGAAAATAGCATACATGTCAAATGTTCATATAATCCCAGATAAATAAGAAAAGGAAATTGTGCAACTGGTGTTTTCTTTCATATGAGGTTCAAGATTAAATGCAGTGAAAAGAGGTGTGTTGTACATGAGTGAAGATAAAGGGGGATTGGGATTACTAAATCCAGTTGTTTATTCTGCTTCTTTAAAGTTGTGTAAAGTATTACAGTGGGTAAAGGAAGGGAGCAAGAATTTAATAGGGGGAATGTTTAAATATAAATGCAAAAAAGTCTGTGGGATGATGAGAACAAGAAAAAAAAATAGTATAAACAAAGAGATTATAAAATATCAAGAAATCTTACTAACATGGAAAATAAAAATTGATAGTATAGAGATAGATAGAAAGATGTTGCATAATAATGTGAAGAAATAATATTATTATGTAACTCCATGGGAAATTTTACCAGATGTGATTAAAACCATTAAAATAAGGAAAAAGTGGTGTAGCAGGATAGTAGAGTGTCAAGATTTCCTATGGAGAATTGTAATAAATAAGTTAGTAAATTTGGAATATGCCATATATAAAGAAAACTGAAAAAATGTCCCCAGGATTCAATAAAGCGTTTTTTCCATGACAGAATAGTGCAGCAACTTCTGCACAGAATATATCCGCTAAGTGATTGATTAAACAAGGCTGGGGCTGTGCATGAGCCTACCAGTGCTATTCTGGGATGGACACCACTGAATAATGCTAATTACTTCATTTGTTGGTGAAAATCATGCAAATGAGATGAATTAGTGATTCAGTAAGCAGGCAGGCATCCATGTCAGAGCAGTGCCTATTGCAGAAATGTATTCCATTACTGACCGTGTAAATTTCTGCAAAAATCAAAACGGGAGCATAACAGCTGAAAGTAAAGCATGTATTATGATCATTAGGCATGCCAATATCCAAAAATATGGCAATTGGCATGCATATCAGTTGCAAAATTATAAAAATAAAAGTTTATTTCTTTGACCAATTTCATTCATTTAAGCATAGCGCAGCAGCACACAAATGGGATCATGCAAAAAATATAAAAAAAAATGTGAAAAGACAATTTTAAGTGAAATCTGCATTTTGCCATTACAGGGAGTAGCATGCAGAACCAAAACAATAACAGGTAACATTGGTTGCTAAGGAGAAAGGCTCTAATGTAGTGGTATAACAAGGGACTAAGGCAGTGGGGTTTCTAAATGAGCAAATTTTACTGAATAGGAAAAATGGGAGACCATTGTCTGGATGCACCTAACTGTGTAGGAGCTATAAGGCAGTGGTGTAAGCAGGAGAAGCAGCTGACATGAAAAGGGAGTGTGTCATGCTTGGTGTAAGCACACTGGAGCTCCACGGCTTCCAGTTGAGCTTAGCTAAGCACAGCTAAGCAAGGGTGTATGTCTGAGGCTGTATTTTCACTATTCCACAAAATAAGAGCATGTTCACGTCCAGAGGAGGGCCATTTCTGCTTAAAAGTGTTTACTTTAGCTAAATGGGTCTGTGCGGTGTGAACCAGGTCTTAAAAAAAACAAAAACATTTGGAAATAGCAGAACTGTTTACATTTGGTCAGCAGGTAGCTTAAAAGGGGTGGAGATGGGAAGGGAAAAAATGGGAAATAGCAGAATAAAAGCAATCAAGTACAAATAATATAGCAGGCAGGTGGGATGTATTATAGTCAGCCAATCATTCAGGCAGCATCTGCAGCACAACAGTATAAACTATGCAAACACCTTTCGGTCTGTTTTTTCCCACAAACTCTGCAGCATTGGTGTACACATTCATGGGAATTTTAACTGACAAAATGTTAGGGGTTGCTGTCACTTTGATACATCAGTATGTGCTAGAGGCTGAGGGTGGTGAAGAGGATAATGCTGACAACCATCCCAGACTGAGGATGAGAAGAGTGTTCAGACCCAAAGTAACCTACCAGGGGCTACATGATCTGGAGACAGTAGAGTGCTACAAGGTGAACAGGGACATACTTCCACAACTCATCGAGGTGGCCGGCCTCACCTCAGACCCAGACTCAACAGAGGGGAACCCATCCCAGTGGATACCAAGGTATGTGTAGCCTTAAGAATACTATCTACAGGTACTTTTCAAAGACCTACTGGCGACATCATGGGGGCCTCACAGGCATCTGCATTCACGGTACTCCACCAGTTCCTGGATGCTATGCTACCACATGCTGGTGAGCACATTTACTTCCCCAGCACCCCTGAGGAGAGGACCAGCAATATGCGTCTCTACCACTGTGTAGCAAACTACCCAGAGGTACTGGGTGCTATAGACTGCACACACATCCACATCAAAGTACCACACCCAGTGAACAGGGTAGGGTCTACGTAAACTGCAAGGGCTTTCAGTCCATCAACTGCCAGGTCATGTGCAATGCCCAGAGCATTATTATTAATGTGTGTGTTGGCAGCCCTGGAAGCTATCACGACTCCCCCATCTGGCATTCCTCACAACTGTGCCAGGTATTTGCCAGGGGGACATTCCATATGGCCATCTGGTGGGGGATGCTGTCTACGCACTAGAGCCATGGATGATGACACCCATCAGAAATGCACACACATGCACTCAAGTAATTCCATAATGAGGCACACACACACAAACCAGGATCATTATACTGCATGTCTTTGGAATGCTCAAGTCACGGTTTTGCTGCCTTGACATATCTGGTGGAGTCCTGCAGTACTCTCCAGCCAAATGTGCACACATGTTCATAGTACTTGCCATGCTACACAATATGATCCTGCAGAAAGAGCTGCAGCAGGAACAGCACAGGGAAGGGTCACACAGCCCCCCCCCCATCATTGCGAAGTCCCCACATGCAAAGAAGGACTCTGGAACATCTTGAGCCACCTCCTGTAGGCAGATGGAGACATGCCCAGTATGCCCTCACCTTGGCAAAGAGGCAACACATAGCACACCCACTGACACTCTAGGGACCCTGGGACTGACACCTCTCTCCGACTCACACACACAGTGTAATGGATGCCACACACATCACACTAACTGTACCTTACCATGTAAAGGCAGTGTACTGCATGCATCCAACATAGGCAGCCCTCAAGCACCATCCTCACAAGGTAAGTCAGTTTTCCTAACAATAAATGAATGGAGTAGTATATTCTGGTAGCATATCTATGGTATCACTGAATACATGCAAGGGAATGGGGTGGCCTACTGGGATAGCAGCAGACAACTGACAGCTATGTGGGACACCAGGAAATGTTTGCCTAATACTGGCTTCCCCACACTATGAAGTAGTACCCAAGGTGATAAATCCCACTGCAGTATATGTGTGGGGCCAACTAACTGGGGGTCATAGGTCACAGGCATGGCTGTCAATGTGAGGGTCCCATACTCACCCTGCAGCCTCACCCAGCAGGTTAGTTGTAGAAAACCATTAAGAAATGTCTGACAAAGGCCAAGAAATGGTGACAATGATGAAATACCCCCTACAGACCTACACAGTGATATCACAGCAGGTCTTGCAGTTGCAGTAAGGCTCTGAAGGGTAAGAAGTCTGAAACTCAAATGTATGCCATTACAATCTGACCTATGGTCTTTAGTGATATGCCTCTAATTCTCCATGACAGGGCACAATACTATGCCTAATGCAACCAAAATGTAAAGCAAATATCAGCACAGTCTGTGCAAATGTGCAAGGTTGACAGGTCTGTCCCCCACACCCATATTCCCATAGAAATGCAGTAACATGTATGTTTGTAGGGTAATAGCAGCAGAGCACACATTGCCAGAGCTGTCCCAATCAACATGATAATTTGTTGTATGTCCACAATATGCAGAGGTCAATGAGCTATGTATATGTGTGGTTAATACTGTCAGGATGTGACCCGCACTTACTCCCAGCTGTTGTGTTGTAGTGGCCTAGGTACAGTACTGTGGTTGACAGGGCCATGTTCCAAGAACTGCAGTGCCAACTATTCTGCATGTCAGCTACACCTACAGTAGGGTTGTACATACTGTCTAGACATCAATATCTGTTATTGCAGGAAATCTGGACAGGTCAAGGACAGGGGGCAACACATATGGACAGTACACAGCTTGTAGTAACCTACACAGTGCCTACCATACCTCTCAACTGTAGAGACCTATTGCAGAATGTCCAGAGGTTTGCATCATATTTGTGGTCTGTGTATCCTGAAATACTGGTTGCCTGGCAATGAACTGGCAAACCATGTAAGATTAAGGTCAGAAAATAATAACAGATTGTAGTGGCAGACTTCATACCCTATAGAAAAATGCATGCTAATGCAAAACCTGTTATTGAATCACCTTTCTAGGTTTTTAAGGCCAATACTTAGAAATGGTCCCTATATTTAGGCCTCTGTCCCCCATTTACTTATGGCTGTGTCCAGATGTCTAGCTCTCAGAAATTGAGAGGTATGGTGCCTAGTAGGACAGCAGGTACCTGAAGGTCAGTGTACTGCCATATTATAAAAGGCTGCTACTTTTCTATGTCAGCACTGACAACATGTCACTGGCCAACATCCATACCCCTGGAATGACACAGGTTGTCACAGAAGGAGCATGAGTATGCCTTGTATATCTATTCTGTTTGTCCTAACATTGCATTTGCCTTTCAACAATTTGCAAAACAGGAAAGGATCATGTCAAAACAGCAATGGTAGACAGTGTGGAAGCAGACATCATACCCATAAGAGCAAACAAGCAATTATCAAACCGTGCATCCAACTGTCAGTGTTTGGCAGAACATTATTAACACCCTGTCCTCATGTGTAGGCCTTTGTCTGACTGTCATATTTGGGCCTGTCCAGATGTCAGTCTGTGACGGTATGACAGCTAGGCCCATATGTAGCCTCATAATAAGATATAGCAACACAAACCATCTAAGGACCACAGCAAACAGAGTGGTGCAATGATGGACAACCTGCTAAAAAGGTACACTCAGAGGTGTGAAGTCCACACTCTTGTGTGTGATGTAATGGCATTTACCCCGCTCACATTAGAATTGCAAATACATAACAGCAGCCACTGTGGCCAAAGCCTGTGACTGGACTACAGAAGGACAAAGAGACACACATAAGGGGAAGGAGAACCACTGGCTAAACACATGGAGAATGTGCACACCAGAACAAATTGTGCAGTAACATAGGTGCTATGCAGTGTATGTAGTCAGTAACCATCACCTGCAAATACACAACTCACACCCATGTAAGTGGAGGCTCGCAACAAAGCAAAAACTCAAACAATGGATACCACAGAGGCAAAATCACATGAGAACTCCACAAACCTACACACCACAGACCATGTAGACTCCACACACCAGGGTCTTGCAAACATTAATGCCTTACCCCAAACCCCAAACACCTACCCTGCACAGATAGGCTAACAGCACTTTCCCTCAACTCAATTCCATACAGACTCTGCTGAGGTGACCCCTGCCTGGCATACAAAGCAATCCAGCCCCTGCCTTCATGGGAGTGTTGCACATCTGGAACTCAAGGCCCACTCCATCAACCTGTAAGTCCACCATCAACCTGGGCTGTGATATCAGTATGGCTTGTTGGTGTGACAGATATGTGTACAACGCACTCCCCCATCTGTAGAATACACTCCCTGTCAACTGCAAGCCATGTGCCTTAATACCCCTAGTGAATTGCTCCCTGTATAAGTGCATAGGGAAACACAACATACAGTCTTGCAATTAGACTTGTGACCTGCTGGATGTGTGCTGACATGTTGTAATATGGGCTACACTCTTGTCTGTGTGAGTTATAAGGGCTTCAGGGCCAATAACCTACTAATGCCATAGCAACCTATCAACCTATACACAACTGTCTGCCAGTGGTTCACCACATTACTCTGTACTACTCTGCCACTGACATACCTGGAAGTCACAGTGCTATGTGGAAGATACTACACATATAATGGACATTTCTGCACAGTAGAATGCACTCTGTACCCACACCCATACTTCTCAACCTCTGACAGCAAGATATCTGGACAAAGTCATAAATAAAAGTGGGACAAAGGCCCAAAGATAGGCACGTGTTGTAAAGATTGCCCTTACATACTGAGAAAGTTGGTAGAATAATGGGTTTTGCATTATCAGGAATTGTCTGAAGGTTATGAAGTCTGAAACATTAATGTCGGTCATTATATTGTAATGTCAATCGTCAATTATATGCACCTAACTTGCCATACAAACACAAGTTTATGTAGACTGGGTGAAACTTCTAGACAAACATCTGGACAATCTGCCAAAAATGTACAGTTTTGAGGTATGGCCACACCAGGATATGACTTTTCAGGTAAGAAGTATACCACACAAGCAGGAGATCCTCAGCCAGTATATCACCAAGGTGCAGGACTGTTTACACAGCTTCATCAGTCAACTGGCTGTAGCTACACCTCTCAACTGGCCTGTTTGGGCAAGAATGTATATAGTTGGGCTCATAATATTGGTCTGTGCATCATACATCTTGTATTCCTCTAGTAAAGCACTCTGATGATCTGAGGATGTCTGTCACTAGGTAATGACACAATACATTCCAGTGTCAGACTTCAGATATGTCAGAAAATGTCTGCTAAAACAAACGTACTTCTAGGAAAGTCCTGTTTATTTTTTAGAGGTATGGTTGTAGCACACAAACACCAGACTGGAGTACAACTATCTCTGGAATGGAGTCCCACTCTCACTATAGAAGGTCATACTGGGAATGCCCTTACACTTAGACAATCACAGGACATGTTGGAACCCACATCGGACTATATAACTGTATTGTGCATGTATGTCTTTGCATATAGACAGCTGTGTACACCTTAACTGTCCCTACACACACCCATTAGACAGGATTACTCTCAGCTAGGTGTAGGTGGCCCGTATGTGATATATCTGCATCTGTTGTATGTGATACACACACACACACACACATATATGTGTGTATATATATATATATATATATATGTATATATATATATATATATATATATATATATATATATATATATATATATATATATATTTAAATATAGGCATCATAGAACAATATGTCAAGCATACACACACATAGACATGAGGAAGAGAGAGGCAGGCAGTGACAGAGAGACACAAGGAGACAAACAGAGAGTGAGTCATACACAGGGATACCCTGAATGGCCTAGAGTGATGTCATGCTGTGGACAGTGGCATACCAGTCATAACCAGTCACAAATGTCAGCATGAAGGTGAGCTCCATTGTGTAATAGGACTGAGGTGGGGGTTATATTATCACATCATAGGTTCATAGGTTGGTACTAGGCTATCAGCCCTAGGGCCTATACAAGCCTAGCCATAACAATTCCCTGGCTATTTCTTCCTGGACCCCTGTCTAGCAGGGTGACTGACGTGATCCCTGGGGTGAATTTCCTTTCTCCCATCCAATCGTCAAGGTTCCTCTTGAAGAGGTCCAAAGAGGCACTCTGCTTGACATGTATGGGCAATCTATTCCAGAGTCTGGGGAGTCTCTGGGTCAGAAACCTATCCCTCCAGCCTGTTTTGTTTATTGTGATGACAAGGTTTAGATCCCTGGAGCGTGTAGCTCTGAGGGATTGGGATTTCTTAAGTGTAGCATGTCCAACAGCTCTGGGTTTGACATGGCCTTGTATGTTAAGCAGAGATCACCTCTGAGTAGGCGATGGCGACAGAGTATAGCTGGAGTTTTTTAGGGCGGTCGGCGTGGGGCATCTGCTTTAGGCCTGTGATTCTTTTAGTGAGGTATTTCTGAGGCCTTTCCAGTTGTTGCAGATGTCTTGAGAGGTACATACCAAATGGGGCGTTGTATTCTATAATGGGTCTAATGAGGGATGAGTACAGTGGGACAATGACCTCCTTTTTTCTGGATGAAAAGCCCTTCGTGATGAGGTGTGCCACATAGAAGGATTTCCTGACTGTTGTGGCAATGTGGTTATCGAAGGTGAGATCACTGTCCACCTGTGTCCCTAAGTCTCTTATCACACTTTCTGTGTTTAGTGTACTGCCGCCTATATGGTAATTCATGGATACATGTTTTTTCCCAAAGGGGATAACAATACATTTCTTGGCATTGAGCTTGAGCCCATGGCTCTGGCACCAAGCATCTGTTTCTGCAAGGCCCTTTTGTAGAGTATCCACATCATTTGGGGATTCAATAATGGCTCCCAGTTTGCAGTCATCTGTAAACTTTGTTAGCCAGAGTCCCTTAGTGTTGACCTGTACTTAAGAGAAGTAGATGCCAAACAAGCCCCAGGACTGAACCCTGAGGTACTCCACTTGTCACTTGTCTGGAGCTGGATTTGGAGTCGGCTACTTTTACAATGTGGGTTCTATCAGTAAGCCATTTAGCAACCCATTGGGTGACATAGGGATTAATGCCCAACTTAGTAAGTTTATCTATGATTCCAGAGTGGGGGATGGTGTCAAAGGCCTTGGCAAGGTCTAGATAGGCTGTGTGGACCACCTTACCCTTGTCCATGGCTCTGGAGACTGATTCAAATAAGTCAATCAGGTTCAGGAGACAAGATTTCACAAACCCAAACTGGGTGGGGTCCAGTGTTTGAAGGTTGCCAATGTCTTTGTTTATAAGTTCCATGATAATATGCTCCATGGCCTTGCAGATAAGGCTTGTCAGACTGATGGGACGGTAGTTTCTGGGATCCAAGGTGGATCTCCCCTTGTGGATTGGGATAACTGCCTTTGTGTGTGTGTGTGTGTGTGTGTGTGTGTGTGTGTGTGTGTGTGTGTGTGTGTGTGTGTGTGTGTGTGTGTGTCTGTAGATTTAAGTATTATGAGGCCATTTCCACTCAGTACACTTCCCATCGCCCTACTTCACAAGATCTGCTGCTGACATTCACATTAGAAGTACCATCGGACACCTGCCATCCCTCTACACTCTGTAACATGTGCAATAACTGTGTAACACTATAGTACAAATAACTAGATAGATAGGGATTCTAATCTCAGTTCTGGGAAATGTGAGAGTGTGTGTTTCTTTCAAGGT
Organism: Protopterus annectens; assembly: GCF_019279795.1. NCBI lineage: Eukaryota > Metazoa > Chordata > Ceratodontiformes > Protopteridae > Protopterus > Protopterus annectens. The sequence continues at coordinate 978,454,640 of NC_056729.1, forward strand.
GAAACAATTTTAGGCCATTCCCAACCAGTACATTTCCCAGTGCCCTACTTTAGCAATCCTGATGATGTAATTCTTCTTAGAGGTACCTATGCACAGCCCCAACCCTTTAAGCTCTGTGGCATGTGCAATAACTATGTAACAGTATAGTACAAATAAGTAGATAGGCATGGGTTTTATTCCCAGTTCTGGCAAATGTTTGTGTGTGTGTGTGTGTGTGTGTGTGTGTGTGTGTGTGTGTGTGTGTGTGTGTGTGTGTGCGTAAAAGTGTTTGTAAGTGTGTATGTTTGTAAGATTAAGCATTTTGAAGACTTCTCCATCCACAACACTTCCCAGCATACCTCTCAACCATACCAAATTATTCAAATACCGGATTTTGAGGCAAAATAATGGGGTGCCATAATTCTCGAGTGGCCCCCTTTAATTCCTGATAACTTTCAATATTTTTTTTCTTTAAAGTTGCTTCTGACATCATCACACAATGCATGCTTGAGCGTGCATATGCGTAATGATGTTACTTCATGAAGCAGACTGCCCGCTCACCTATATGAAAATTTGAATTGGGAAGGAAATGGTCTGGAGTGTTCATAACAGTGTAGCAGCAAGAGGAGCTTTCAGAGCTGTTCAGTGTTTCACTATTTACAATTTACTGTTTATTCTAGGTTAGCATACAGCTCAGCAAGCTCCTGCCTGGTGCCCTGCAGAGTTCTACAGCAGCAGAGAGACAAAAGAGAGACTTTGGTGTGATTAAGTATCATTTTTCTGCTTTTTCTTGCTGCCTTTAGCTAATTCCATCTAAAGCACTGATTTTCTAGAGTTCCTGTGATTTAAAACGCTTGTTTCAGCTACATATTGTACTTATTTTACTGCCTGTACTTTAACAAAGTAATTTTTGTGTTTAAATTACCTGTTTAACTGTTGTAAGCAACATTCAAGTGTGATAGCCATTTCTGTGCATTTAAAGTTTATTTTGATTGTGTCTGCTTTATTTTCTGAAAAAAAAACTTGTTTTCCCACCTTTCGAAGCTAGTATAGTCCAGTTTTCAGATTAGTGCTGAATGCAGTGCTGTGTTATAAGTTTCTGTGTTTGCCCATACCTTACTTGGATAGAAGGAAGTTTCTCTGTTCACTGTGAGAGAGGGAGCTTTGAGCAGCCTATCTGTCCCTGGAGGAGTGGTTTCAGCCCAGAAATGAGTAGTTTATTGGCCATTTTGGCCTAATTTCTAGCTCTTTCATTTCCTTGCTATAAAACCTGCATTTTGTTTGCCGGGCAACGCTGGTTAGCTAGGGTATAACTATTCCTGGCTCCACAAAGTCTACTCTTCAATTTTTCCCTTGGAACTAGACAAACTTTCAACTTAAACACTTAAACCATTCACTTCTCATCCCGGCACTTGCTCAAACCTCATAGCAAGCACTAATAAACCTTAGCACTAGACCCTCCTATACTGTAGAGAAGGACAAGGCTCTCTATTCGACCTTACCAGCCAATAAGTAAACCAGTTCACTGTACCTATCCAGGCATGTAAAGGGCAGTTTCAGGTGTATCTGGTGAATCTGGGCATTTTGAAGCAATGTTACAATTGCCTTATGTACACAGACAACCCTCTCTTCCTTCCACCAAACACTAATACATGTGAGAGATGCAATTATACAGCCAAACTGGAGGCTAATCTCTCTCAACCCAAGACTGGACCAGGCAGTCAAAAAGAGAAGGGAATTACTTGCATCACACCACCAGTCTCTCATAGACCTATGAAACCAGTACTGGCAAAAAACACCCATAAATACACAAAAACATACTCAGAGGCTCTAAATAAAAATCTGCAAAAGCAACAGAGACCTCCAAAGCAGACATCCAAGCAACCTCCACCCCCCAACATAAACTATGAAACACATACTTCACAAAACCAGTGTGTCACACAATCACAGCCCTTAAGGCAAAATACCATACCCAACACACTAGTAATAGGTGACTCTATAGTCAGGCACACTGACGTCCCACTCACTAGGCTGAACCAGGAGAAGGTTACTGTTAGCCGCCTGTTGGGTGCTAGGATCCGCCACATAACACAAGCACTCAGGTCACTCCAAAACAAGTACAAATATGACTCTGTCATTGTCCATGTTGATGTGAATGACCTGAGCTGTACCTCCCTGGACTACATGAAAAGAGACATGGAGGAACTCTCTGATCATGTAGCCCAGGCCAGTATGACCCTGACCCTGAGTAGCATCCTGCCCTCACCAAGAATGATACCACGATATAGAGAAAAAATGATCAGTTTCAACAATTGGCAAAGCTTCTGGTGTCATTCAAAGAGGATCCAGTGTCTGTCAGCCTGGGATGACATGCTTGACAAGCCACGATGCTTTACTAGAGATGGTTTGCACCTGTCACCCCTAGGCTTTCGAATACTGACTTAGGCTCTTGCCACCCCCATAGTGCCTTTTTAGGCAAGGCTCAAAAGACAAACCCACTGCCGTAAATAGCACAAGTAACAAAAAACTGAGGGTGATGCTACTCAATGCCAGAAGTCTAAACCTCAAAATGCATGCACTCGAGGCACTCCTCAGTATGGAGAAAATCAATATATGTGCAGTAACATAAACCTGGTTTAAGGCTCCAGAGAACACCACAGCACTACCAGGCTACAACTCATACCATACATTTCAGCCACAAAACCTTGACCGAAATACAAAAGGTGGGGAAGTACCCAGATTCATCAAGGATACCCACACCTCCAGGTTAGTGGCACAGCACGATGCTTCAGAGATCATGCACGTGCAACTAACAACAGGCAAAACTGCTATTCAAATTATAGCTTGCTACAGATCATCCATCATGTCAAAGGACCCCCACTCCACATTCCTGGAAATACTGGGAAACATAAAGGTCCTACCAAACACCCTGATATTGGGTGATTTCAATTACCCAACCATTAACTGGGAGAACTACTCAAGTACAAACTCCCTTGCCCAACATGTCCTAGAATTTATAAACTCAAATGCCCTGGATCAACTGGTCAAAACTCCCACCAGAGTTGAAAACATATTGGACCTGGTCATCACCAACATGGGCGACCGGTGTTCCACACCAGAGGTCAATCCCTTCCTGCTTAGATCTGACCATAAACTAATCAATCTGGATATCCACATTCCGCCACCACCGCTGGTCAAAGAAAGCACTGTGAAAAACCTTTCAAAAGCAAACTTCACATTACTTAAGACCGAGGTGGGAAGTTTCAAAGCCCCCATGATAAAGGATAATACCAGTTGTAATGGTGAAAGTGCTAAGTCGTTTATTTCATTGAGCATTAAAAGTGGTGGATAATGCTGTCCAAGCTGCAAAATCCTTTACTAATGCACTCTACGGGCAGCTACAAGAATGCATGGATCATGCTATCCCAAACAAAACAAAGACTCACTCCTCCAAGAAAGGAAACCAGTCTGGTGGACCCCTGCCATAAACAAGCTATACAATAGAAGGAGGAAACTAATACAGAAAAGAGTAAAATCCCAAGATGGGAAGACATCCTGATCAGTATCAGCAAGAAACTATGATCCCCCATAAAATCATCCAAGGCTAGCTTTGAAAGAAAAATTGCAATGGACTCCAAAGATAACCACAAAGCATACTTTAGCTATGTCAAGAATCTAAGTGGCAGTTCTCAGATCTGCTCAGAGTTAGTGCAGAATGGCACAAAATACACTGAACTGACTGATATAGCCAACATCCTGGCAGACAGGTTCAGTGCAAACTTCACCCCCCTTTCACCTCTGAAAGGGCCATTTCTATACCAGAAGAATGTAGTGCCCCTGAAATCACAGACAGTCAGGTTAAAACAGCCCTCTCCAAAGCCAGAAACACAGCATCAATGGGACCGGATGGTGTCCCAGGCTGCGTCCTACACAAGCTCAAAGATGAACTAACCCCTCACCTAAACACACTGTTTAAACTCAGCCGCTCCACAGGCTACGTGCCCACAGAGTGGCGCACAGCAACGGTTATTCCACTCCACAAAGGTGGAGCCACAACGTACCCCAAGAACTATCACCCTCTAAGCCTGACTAGCTTGGTCTGCAAAGCTATGGAGCACATCATCATGGATCTCATTAACAGAGACATAGGACTTTGACCCTAACCAGTTCGGCTTTGTTAAAGGCAGATCATGCTTCCTAAACCTGGTGGACTTCTTTGAGACAGTTACCAAGGCTATAGATGAGGGAAAGGTGGTCCACACAGCCTACCTAGACCTCGCAACTGCCTTCAATACCATTCCCCACTCAGGTATTATAGACAAGCTCACCAGCCTGAACATAAACCCCTACATCACGAGATGGGTTGCCAACTGGCTCATGGACAGAACACATATACTTCTCAGAGGTACAGGCAAGCAGAGGAGGACTTTGGCTGACCAAGTTCACAGCCGACTGCAAACTAGGGGCTATAATTGACTCTCCGGATGATACAAACATCCTCCAAAAGGGTCTCACTGAGACAGATACCTGGTGTCAAAACCATGGTCTCAAGCTAAATGCAAAAAAGTGCAGACTCATCCCCTTTGGAAAAAGCAAAGTACCCACAAACTACCACATAGGTGGTAGTCCCCTAAATACAGAAGATATAATAAGGGATCTGGGAACCCAAGTAGATAGTAACCTCTCCTTTGATAATCACATTGCCAAAGTGGTTAGAAAATCCTATGTGGTCCACCTAATCACAAAAGGGTTTGCGTCCAGATCAAAAGATGTAATTGGGCCCCTCTACACATCACTCATCAGACCCATCATAGAGTACAATGCCCCATTTGGGATGTACCTTACAAGACACCCGCAACAACTGGAAAGACCACAGAAGTACCTCACCAAGAGGATCACTGGTCTCAAGCAGATGCCCTATGCAGCTCGACTGAAGAAACTCCAGCTGCACTTGGTTGCATACTGCCTCCTCAGAGGTGATCTCTGCCTGACATACAAGGCCATGTCCAACCCAGTATTGATGGACATGCTCCACCTGAAGAAAACTATATCCCTTTGAGCCACACACTCTAGGGATCTAAACCTCACCACAACAATAAATAGGACATGCTGGAGGGATAGATTCCTGTCCCAGAGACTTCCCGTACTCTTGAACAAGATTCCAATCTACATTAGGCAGAGCTCCTCACTAACCCTCTTCATGAGAAACCTTGACCAGTGGATGGGAAACAAAGTTTACCCCAGGAATCACCTCAATGGCTCTACTGGACAGAGGTACAGGGAACTAATCTAAGGGGGTAGAAAAAGCCAACACATTCCAGCTAGGCTTATAAATGCCTCTGGGCAGATAGCCTAGTACCTACCTGTGAACCTGTGAACCTATTCTGTCAACCCGACCCAAGTACATGATGTACTTCAAGTTCTGCTGCACTGTAGTGCAGACTGCAGTGGTCTGTTCAGTCCTCCCAGCTCTCACCCATGTTCCACAGTTCGCAATCACTCAGTCCCAGTCCCACCAGCCAGGATTCAAGAATTTACTGTTTCTGAAGGCTTGGGTACAACTCCTCTGGCACAAGGTAAGCAAAACAAAAAAAAGCACCTTATTGTTTTGCGTAATAGAACCTGCATCATCTGCTGACTCCAATTGCCAATAGTCCAGCAGTGCAAAAAGTAAGCTATTGATTTTGCCATGTATTCACGTAATAAAGTAAAAAAAAAAAAAAATTAGGATTAATGGTATACCGCCAGCAGCAACAATACGTAGAAACATTAAAAAAAAAAAAAAAACAGAGAATAACAATGTAAAAAATAAACCGTTTATTTTTATGTTGCTGTGTAGTGGTTATCCGCTGTTTGTTTTACATTTAAACTATTGATTTTAGCTATGAGTTCACATAGAAGGGGAAACAAATGGTTAAATTACCTAAGATGTGAATTCCTTTACAGCAGCTAGTAGATGTAGCAGGTTACTACGTACAGATTCAGATTATGTCAAGGAGTATGTCAGCACTTGACTGTTTTTATGTAAGACAATTAGGTGCATGTTTCACATGGGCTCCATTCTTTGATGGATTTATATGTTTAAAACATAAAGTGAGACTGTTACTTGAACCCTGACCTGGCACAACACAAGGGGCTTACTATGTTTTTTTTATGAATGACTTTTATCAGCTGTATTGGATGGAACATTTGGTTGAGATTTTAAATATGCTAAATGAAAGTAAAGTGATGGGCATCTTAAGATAACTTTTACAATGATAATTTATCATGCTTTCACAAGTGGTCTTTTTATAAACAAGGTGGACAGGGAACTGTGGTTAATAGTGGAATATATGGAGAAATGCACCATTCTCCAAAGTGAGACAAGTGTGTGAATTTCATTGATGTACCATACATTTTGATGTTTTTGTCTTGCAAAATGTGAGATGAAATTCAGATGTTTCTGGTGAATGTTACTTGTTTTGAAGAAGATTAAAGAAAACATCAGAGTCTATGTGAAAACTAAATGCAGCCTCAGTACTTTTCAAGAGCTGTGAGTGCAACTTTGTAGCATGCTCACTTTTGTAAGTGTAAGAAAGTGAAGTATTCAGGAGATGTGTAAAATATTTTAACTATACCACTGGTCTATATTAGGTTATGTGGTGGGGATGGCGTTTCTTATGCAGGGGATTTATACTCTGCAGAACCACTGCCTCTATGAAAGTGCCAAGTCCCAAATGGGAAAAATGCTTAGTTAATAAGCAGTTGTTGTGTTTAATAAGCAATCATCATAGTTAATAATTGTATTTTAGTTTTTTACACAAGTTCAAAGTTTGATGCAGTTTCAAATGTTAATATAAATAAAACACTTTTGTTCTGGTTTTATTTCTTGTTTAATATTTTGTCTGTTCTTCAATTTGCTTTTGAATGTTGGTATCCCAAAATTCCATTGGAGTGGGTGGGGTTGCATAATTAAATATGTAAATTTTGTGTTAAACAGCATACAGATTTGTACCTATTTTTCATGGGCCTTTGTCCAGCTTGTGATGTTTCCAGGTTGAGAGGTATGCTTCCTACTCCCCTACTTTAGCAGTCCTGCTGATGTCATTCACCTCAGAAGTACCTTTGAGCATTTGTCAGTTCCATAAGCTCTGTAGAGTGTGCGATAACTGCATAACACTATAATACAAATAACTAGCTAGGCAGAGGTTTTATTCCCAGTTCTGATAAATGTGTGAGTATGTAAGTGTGTGTATAAGTGTTTGTAAGTGTGTATGTTTACAGGATGAAGTATTTTGAGGACTTCCCCTCCCACAGCACTTCCCAATGCCCTGCTTTAACAGTCCTGATGATGTCATTCACCTTAAAAGTACCTTTGAGCACTTATCAACCCTCCTAAGCTCTGTAGCATGTGAATTAACTGCAGGACAATATAGTACAAATAACAAGATAGGCAGGGGTTCTATTCCCAGTTCTGGCAAATGTGTGTGTGTGTGTGTGTGTGTGTGTGTGTGTGTGTGTGTGTGTGTGTGTGTGTGTGTGTGTGTGTGTGTGTGTGTGCATGTGTGCATGTGTGTGTGTGTGTGTGTGCGCGCGTGCCTGTGTGCGTGCGTGTGTGTGTGTGTGTGTGTGTGTGTGTGTGTGTGTGTGTGTGTACAAGTTGTTGCAAGTGTGTATGTTTGTAGGAAGAAATATTTTGAGGATTTTCCCACCCGCAACACTTCCCAGTGCCCTACTTTAGCAGTTCTGCTGATGTCATTGCCCTTATAAGTACCTTTGTACAGCCCTCAACCTTATAAGTTTCTTGGCGCATGTAACAACTAAGTAACAGTATAGTACAGATAACTAGATAGGCAGGGGTTCTACACTCAGTTGTGACAAATTTGTGTGTGTGTGTGTGTGTGTGTGTGTGTGTGTGTGTGTGTGTGTGTGTGTGTGTGTGTGTGTGTGTGTGTGTGTGTGTGTGTGTGTGTGTGTGTGTGTGTGTGTGTGTGTGAAGGTGTTTGTAAGTGTGTATGTTTGTAGGGTAATGTATTTTGATGCCCTTCCCACCCAGTACATTTTCCATTGCCATACGGCACTTGATGTAATTCACCTTAGACATACCTTGTGTCACTATTAAATCCTATAAGCTCCGTGGCACATGTGATAACTGTGTAACACTGTAATACACATAACTAGATAGGCAGGGATTTTAAACTCAATACTGGCAACTGTGTGTGTGTGTGTGTGTGTGTGTGTGTGTGTGTGTGTGTGTGTGTGTGTGTGTGTGTGTGTGTGTGTGTGTGTGTGTGTGTGTGTGTGTGTGTGTGTGTGTGTGTGTGTGTGTGTGTGTGTGTGTGAATGACATCATCCCTGTTTGTGTTTGGGTGAGAATCCTGTCATCTGGGGGTGTGGGTTATTCCATTTTGAAGCATGTACCACCCAGTACATGTCCCATTTCCCTACTTTACAAGGCCTGCTGATGTCATTCACCTTAGATGTACCTCTATACACTTATCAATGCTCTAAGCTCTGTGGTGTGTGCAATTACTGCGTAATACTATAGTAGCAATAATTAGATAGGTAGGGGTTCTAATCTCAAAAATGACAACTGTAGTAGTATGGGTTAAGCATATCCCCTGTGGCAGTTTTGTGTGTAGGTTATATTATTTTAAGGCCTTCTGATACCCTACCCATGACATTACTTTAAAGAGCCTGTTAATGGCATCTGCCTCACATGCACCATGTAACACTATACAGCCCATACCAGTCATCTGTACAGCTGTACATGGAATATCCACATGTTTGCAACCTATATGTGGTCTGTATCCCCTAACAATGAGCATTCCTGTGACATCATTGTCAAATATGTCACAGTTACCATATTGGCACACATGCCAGTATCAGACATCTTACCTGACTGACATATCATGCTGATACAAAGTCTGTCACTCTATCACTTGTGCAAGTTTGTAGGAACAGTAGACAAGACCAATCACTATGTCTGGTGGGGTATCTCACCATCATTGAAGGAATTCACAAGATTTCCTGTTGTAAGAGGTTGAGTGTTATGTCCCATGCATATAATCTATGTGGAGCATGTCATGTGTACGCAGCACTATAGTACTAAAAGTAGATATGTAGGGTTACTAATATGTCTACTGGCAACTGTTTATGTGTTTCTGTATGCACAGCCCCTGTGACTGTCTTTAGTATGTGTATGTGATGTCTATATCACTCTGTGTGCCTCTTCCACCCTGTGAACTCCATCATTGCAAACCTAGTTTCAGCCAATACAGATGTCATCCACCGTACAAGCACAGTTACACAGTTTCTAACACCAAGCCACTGCGGTGCATACAATGGTTGTATCAATGTGTATTGTCTCTTAATAGATGGGTAGGTAATCTACTGGGAGAAATGTCATATCCATGTGCATGTGTGTTTCAATGCATGTCCTCATGCAGTGGTATGTGTGTGTGTGTGTGTGTGTGTGTGTGTGTGTGTGTGTGTGTGTGTGTGTGTGTGTGTGTGTGTGTGTGTGTGTCTGTGTGTCAGATGGCTCTAACATGTTAAGGGCCTCTGAACCCTCCATTGGCAATTCTAACAGCCCATGCAATTGTCACTCACTTGAATAGTAGTGGCAGACTCTGCCACATTACAGTACTGCCGTGCTATTTGTGTTATGTATCTAGCACTATCATTCATGAGACTGTGCAGGTAGGGTATGTGCTCTGTCCTTTGTCAGCTGCCCCATGTGCAGTACTATGACTCTGTGTGCACTACCAGTATGAGAGGCCAGACATGTATATGAGATAGCAGGCACACATGCTGGTGATTGTCAGGTTAGACTAACACAGGCTGAACTGTGCCAGGAATACATACCCCAAACCTATCATATACAGTACCAGGCATACCCTGATTAACTGCATGATGGTTGAGTGGATGGGACAGAAATGGCAGGGGAAACAGGTGCTGATAACTGAATCTGTTGCATTTAAAATAATGGCTATGGTTATGAGGGACCTAGTTCCAGTACTCAAGCAATCTCCTTTGGATGTGTGAGCCTGCGGTCCTACAGAACACCCAGGTAACATGTATGAAGGCTAGCTGGCTGTGTCAAGGGTATGTATGCAAGGTCACACTGTCTGCCACAATTGCCTCTCACACACTGTTGCATATAAACACACCTGGAAAGCATGTACATATAAAGGTGTAATTTGGCTATGAAAAGGTCACTGTGTTTCTACTCTGCCTTACTCATCATTGCTACTGTCAGCAGGCCCACAGCATGCAGACACACAGACACCTGGAACACAAACATAATATAGTACGTGACACTTGAGTCAGTCAGCAGTACTAACAGCAATAGTGCATCATGGCTAACAAGGTACATACACCTCAATGTGTACCCATAACTATTGCCAGCAGACAACACCTTACACAGCATTACATTGCTACACTGTACTATAGTCACCCTGTGCATCAGACCCATACGATCATGTCCCTGCATCAAAGGCTGGATAACAGCGTCTTGGCACAAGTATCATCACATGCACAGATTGTCGTGTTGGATTGCCAGAGGCTTAGGCTGGGCCATATGGATGACATTGTGTGTGTGTGTGTGTGTGTGTGTGTATGTGTGTGTGTGTGTGTGTGTGTGTGTGTGTGTGTGTGTCTGGAGGGGTGGTTTTTAAGTGGACTGTGCAGAGGAGCTGTGTGTGTCTAGTGGTGACTAGCCTGTGATAGGGATGTGCGAGTGTTTGTCTGCACACCATCAAGCCATGTAGATGACTGACACAGGTCTATGTTGGACAGCCATGGACTGTACATGGCAGGATATATGGTTCACCATCTCCTGGCAGGGACGCAGGAACTGGTTCTGCCAGGAGTCTCACTGGCACAAAAAGGCCCAAGGATGGATGCAATACTACTCCCCAATGATGACTGCTGTCTGTTGGATCCTTGTCCCTGACAGAGTTGGCCAGGACAACGTGCCTATGGCCTGCTCTACTGTGGTGTGTACAGCACCTTACCTTTGGTAGTGTTGGTGGTACTGCCACTATGGGACTGTGGATGTGCATGGCCACGTGGGGACCCAGCTGATCATGTTGCTGACCTATGTCCACCTGGCTGATGCCCTACTCCCACCACATGCTGAAGCACAGACATTGCATGGTTGAGCAGTGACAATGTCTCACCCCACTGTCTATCCATGACATCAGACAAATGACACATGGCATCACAAATGCCATGGAGGTCATTATGCAGTGTTGCAGTCATGACCCTAAGCATCTGTCTGGTGTTGAGGTCATTGCACACCTGCACCTCCAAGATGGACCATAACATGCTTCTGATGACACCTGCTGTGGCACTTGCAATGGGGGCTTGATGAGCAGCAGTCTTCCATTGAACACCACTGTCCAATTGCCTGTGTGTGACCTCACCTGCTCTCTGGATATGGCTGGTGTCTACACTCACACTTGCTATAGTCAACACACTAGCATGTTCCATGCCACCACCCTCCAATGTCCATTATCTGTGGCTGCTGGTGACTGGGTATGTGTAGGCATACTGACTGTGTGCGGGGACATGGGGGTGAAAGTGGGATACCAAACAATAGCACAGATTCAGGCCCCAACAACCCCATCAGTTCCTCATTATGACCACCATCATCATGGGAGTCTGTTAAGACACTGACATCATGTTGTGAGGGGGAGAGACACCAACCCCCATGTTCACCTGTGAGGGGAAGACAACATATGTAAAGTAATACCCTGTAGTACTATATTCACTAATACACACACACACACACACACACACACACACACACACACACACACACACACACACACACACACACACACACACACACACACACACACACTCCTGGTAAAGTCTGGCACAGCTTTTACACCTATGGGCCCTTCAGGCCAGACCTTATGGTAGTTCTGCCTGCCAAAATCCATCTCTTTCACAGCTACTGTAAGGCCCACAACAAAGGGTGACAAATCCTACTGTGTGATGGGCCTATTAGCAGAATGGTAATTATGACCAAGGCCAAGGCTATTGGAGTGAGCTATACAGTGTCACCAAGTGCATATGCAAGTACTGTAAGAGCTGACTTACTGCTATATAGACCACACACAATGACAAGCTGTAATGATATGTGATGATAACTGATAAAGGACCAAGAGTATACACCATCACTGCAGTACCTACACAGTTCAGATTCATAGGGATTAATTTTAGACAACATTGCAGGACAGTTTGCAATACATACAGGAAACATGTAAAGTGCTAGGTGCATAGCCTCATGAAATGATACCAGGCTATTGACTCTGATGCCCTCATAAGACTAGCCCAGACATTTGCCAATGTCCCTTCAAAGCCAGCACCTGTTTCCCCTGTCAAGCTGGGATACATGTGGGATCCCAGGGGTGTCTTATTCATTTCCCATGCAGTTGTCCAGCTTCTTCTTCAAGAGGGCTATACATGTACTCTGCTAGACATGTGCGGAGGGAGTGTACTTTACAGATAGTGTATTGTGTGGGACACTGCACTATCCCGCCAACAAGTACTATACATTTCACAGAACAGGTGAGGACCTTGTGTGCATGTTGCGTGAGTAGTTTTTATTTTATAGATATGAAGAAATGCCATCAAGTCTGGTTTGGAAATGTCTCTTGTATGCCAGACACAGGTCACCTATGATCACTTTGTATGAGACTGAGTACAGGGACAGGGCTTTCAGCCTATCTGTATGGGATAGGTGTTGCAGACCCTGGATTTGCCTGATCAGGAACCTCTGTGGTTTTTGCAACTGCTGCATTTGTTTGGAAAGCTACATGCTAAATGAGCCATTGTACTTGGTAATGCATCTGATAAGTGTGGAGTACAGGAATGTTGTAGCCTCCTGGTTCTTGGATGACATACCCGTATTTGTAAGATGGAACATGTATACAGCCATCCTTACAATGGTGCTCACATGGTGGGAAACTGTCAGGTTGCTATCAACCTTGATGCACAAGTCACTTCACATCTGATTGCATGCTCAGTACATTATTACTGCCATAATTAGTGTGAATGACATCTATCACGGCAGGGAAAATGATGCATCTCCTGACATTCGGTTTAAGGCAATACTTCTTGCACCAGTCATTACTTTGGGTGAGGGCCTCTTGGAAGATGCTCCCATCAGAATGGGAATGTAAGACAGTGGCCAGCTTGCAAGCATCTGTAAACCTGGTCAGCCACCGACCACTGCTTTTGCCTTGTACCTCAGAAACATATATATCAAACATTAGAGGCCCCCAGACCAATCATTAGGGTACACCACTCTGGAAGAGTCTACTACTAGAGGTGGCTTCCACTACTTTGCCTGAGTGGGTACTATCATTGAGCCAGTTAGCTACCTATCTGGTAACATCCAGGTTGATGTCTAGCTGTGTAGGTTTATGTATTCTGGCTTCCTGGTGATTATTGTAAGATAATTGGGCTAGTTGAAGGTAGGCATTGTTCATCATCTTCCCCTCATCCTTGCGTTTGTTGACCACTTCAGAAAAGTCAACCAGGTTTAACAGGCCTGATCTCCCTTGGACAATACTACTCTGTGTGGGCTCAAGCATTTTGAGGTTGCCAATGTCCTTTTTCATAATGCCCTTGATATTTCCTTCCATGCCCTTGTAGATCAGGTTAGTTAGGCTGATGTGCATATGATTGGCTGGGTCAGTAGACTGCTCTGCCTTTGTGTATAAGGATGGCAGTGGCTGTCCTCTGTACAGATGGGATGACACTGGTGCTCAGGCTTTGTTTGACTACAGTGTGTCATAGAGCTGAAAGCTCTTGCTTGAGTTCATGTAGGATGCAGCCAGGGATGGTATCAGGCCTATGGAGACTTTTGTGTATTGCCTTTGTGAGGGTATTGCAGACCTGCTACCTGATGATGAGGGGAGGGGGGCAGGTGCTGTGCATGCACATGTGTACTGATGTGGGGACAGGGGGGTGATGTTTACACTTCATCTGTCTGCAGCAGATTGGCTATAATCTATGCCATATGTGTATGTGGTGTTCTACAGAACAGATTTGGGTGTTTCCCCTGGGATTACAGACATGTGTGTGGAAAGCCTAGTGATTGGCCTTGGTGGATGTGCCCAATTTGCACTCAAAGATAGCCTTAGAGTAATTCACCTGTGACCTTATTTGCTTGTGCAGACCAATGTGACATTACTTCCAATTAGGCACCTGCTCCATCTTTGCCCTGTCCAGACATTATTTCCACCTATTATGGTATTTGTGTATTGCTGCAGTCCACCACAGAGATTTACCCTACCTTGGGATGGATGATGTTGTCCTGTCAGGTATTGCTGAGTCCATACAGCTATGTAGGTATTCACATAGTGTTGAGGTGTGGGTTTGGACACTACTGCTAGTTCCAACTGATGGGACGATGGCTGTAAAGCTACTTCTTCCTGCTTTGAGGAGATTTATAGTCATTTTTGTAAAGTTTACTTTGTTTGACCCTGACAAGGGGGCAGGGGAGATGGTGACCTGAAAAGTGATGGCTATGTGGCCAGATCTTACTAAGGAGGATGATACCTTAAGGAATGTCAAAGTGGCTATTCATGTTGGTTATGACCAGGTACAGGATATTTCCATGTGCTGTAGGAGTGTTGACCAGCCGATCCACTGCATTGCCATTGACAATGGGAAGGTTAGTGTGCTTTCCACAGCTGCAAGGCAGGTGTCAGTGACTGCACAAATGTCAGCATCCTACAGGACAAGGTACACTTGCATTAACATGGGTTTCATTATAAGACACCTAGCTACTCCTAGAGCAAGACATCTGCTATACATCTAGCTATAATACACTTAGTTGCTAGCAAAGACGGTCTCATGTTCACAGGACTACTCTGCAGGATATGACATCTGACAAACAAATGTATGCTATTATGTTATGATTTCAGTATTTAATGGATTGCCAGTAATTTGACAGATAATACACAACTCTATGAGGCATTGACTACAAATTTGAGGCAAACATGTGGTCAGTCTGCAAAACTCTGGACAGTTGACAGGTATGGGCTCAGTATATCACTTACAGTTCAACACACACTTCTGGGCCTGTTGTTTACAATGCACAAATCCTATATATGTCTCTTACATTTATAAGACAAGCATATGTATCATGGTAGCATTCACAGGTGACATATGCATATTTCTAACATCCCAGGTAGCTGGCCTACCAGTGTCACAGCCAGTATTGGACAACAGGCACTCCAGTAGTAGTCATACATGAGCTGACCTTTGCTGGGGTGACTCAGGGGCCAGAGCTGTGATCTATGTCACTGCAGACATGGCTAGCAGGAATGACCATAGGTGTCAGACAACAGCATGTGATTCCAGCAGGTCTTGTTGTGACCTAGTGTTTAACTTCCTATTTCATATTATTGCATCCCCTCTTCTGCATTCCATTACAAGCTTAAGTGATTGACATACCTGTTATAGTGCTGAAGGGTTTCCTCAAAATTATGTAAATGTTTAGTTTTTTGTAGTAGCAGACTGTCTTTGTGTAGATAGGTTCAGATCTGTGTTGCATAGACAGCAGCTTGCCTTTTTTAGGTAATGCTCATGAGCAGATGATGGCCTGGGCAGCAATCAGTGCCTCCCACTTGCTAATTGCATCCCGAGCAGCTCTGTTGTATTTCCATTAGCCGATGTCATGGAAAATCAGTGCTATAATTAAGTCCTTCATGTGGGCCTTGCCTCTTTTCCTTACCTGTGAGGAGGATATTATGGAGGTGTGGGAAGTACAGCTTCACAGACGGTTAGTGGAAATACTTCTCAGAACAAGAAATGTGGAGACAGGCCAACAACATGCCGGACAAAGTTCCAGAACTGGGTACAGATTGTAAGTAAGTATTGCTTTTATACACTTAGAATATTGCTAGATTAACAGGGTTTGTCTGCCCATGCATTTTCTGCGTGACTTGATGTCTGACAGTGATATGTCTCTGACATACCTCTCAACTGTCCAGATGTCCACAGACTGCCCAGACATTTGCTTGATATGTTGGTCTGTTTCTCAGATAATTTCTGTTTTTGAGAAATTAGTGGGACAATGTGAGGATTATAGTCAGTAAATGTTGACATCCATTTGTGTTTCAGACATCATATCCTTCAGCAATGTTATGTTACAACACGCCCTGTAACACCAGCAACTGTTTCAGTTTGTAACACCATTATGTGAGATATGTCTCACTTTTCGGCCCCCTGTCCCCCAGGTCTGTCAGGCTTTGTCCAGATGTCTTGCAGTAAGAGGTTTAGAGGTATGGTATATCATTATTTAGTGACTTCACTACTGATATCATCTCAGTGACTAACCAGACTCATGGATGTGTTATGCGGCAGTGGCCATAAATATGGTCCCACTCCCTGAACATTCTGTGGAAGTCTGTACAGTTGAGAGTTATGTATGTCTGGCCATTGTTAACAGACTGTCAAGATTCTGTAGCGGTGTTGTGTGTAAATGTTTGTTTGGCTAAGCAGGCAGAGTAGCAGATGTGGGTGTCATAGATCCTTTTCTATCTGACTGCATGCTGCTACAGTTGCTGGTGGTCTATCAGGTGTATATGTTTGTAGGGAAGACTGAGAAATGTCCTGAAATACCTCAGGATTCCCAGTAGACTGTGAGTTGGGGCAGTATATGTCAGTGTAGTGTGCGACTGGCAGTCAGGATATGTTTGTTCAAACAGTCGTTATACTCTAGAGTTCACTTGGGGTACTGGTATGTTGATGTGATGGTGGTGCAAATGGGTGTGGGTGGAAATTTATCACCAATGTCTGCTTTCCTTAGAGTTACATCCCTGAAGTGCATGATATATTTGCAAATATATGGGTAATTCCCACAAGCTGATTTGGGGTAATGTTGTGTTGGTCTTACTGTGGTTCAAAAGGTGCTGGGTAAAATGTTTGGCAGCTCTCAGTGTTTTTTTCTCTTCTTTTACATGACTACAGTCATACCTCTCCACTGCCCAGATGTCTAGACACTGTTCAGATGCGTGGCTCATGTGTTTAGTCTGTTCCCCATAACAGTTGTGGATTTCAAACAAATCACTGGGATGATATGAGCATTGACATCAGTAAATGATAACAATCATTTGTGTTTCAGAACTGGAATCTATCAGAAAATATATGTTAAATCAAACCATGCTACTGTAGCAAACTTTTATGTGTAGTACAGCCATATTTGAAATATTTTACTACTGTTTGCCCTTTATCCCCCTACTTTGTCAAGCTTTTTTCAGATGTCTTGCAGTAAGAGGCTTGGTACATATATATATATATATATATATATATATATATATATATATATATATATATATATATATATACATATATATATATATATATATATATATATATATATATATAGATATATATGTTTACTTATATATACATATATATGTATTATATTATGACTGTAATCTGCTTGAAACTAATATTTACTAAATGTTTAATGTGTATTATTATATTATCTTGGAGCTTTTCTCCCCAGGCTTCTGCTGAAAATGGACATATATCCAGTCAGACTATCCCGGTCAACAAATGTAAAATAAATAAATAAATATGTATAATGTATATAAAGAGTAATACAGAGGCGTATTTTTCCTGGGTCTATATTAGAACATTGAAAGTTTAATGGTTTGAATCACTAAAGGCTGACCTTTAATGATCGAACCATTAACATTTCGAATGTTCAGAAAAAATAAATTAAAACAAAAAAAGAAAATCTAAGGGGTGTAGGCAGGGGGGCAAACCCCCTTGCACCCCGCACTCCCCCCGCTACTTAAATATACTAACTCCGAGACCACACTATATTGAAGAAAACAGAAATCTCCCCTTACGGAGATTTCCATTTACCCGTTCGACATTCTGCACTTTTGCTATTCTCATGTCGACAATGTCGGATTTGACATTGTTGGCTTTTGAGACTATAATAGGTAACCATTTTACTTTTATGTTAAATGACTGTAGTGCATGATATGTTTGCAAAAACATTGCACATTCCTACAGCTCAGATGGTGTAGAGGTCTATTGGTGTGTAAATGTAGTACACAGCATCCTGGGTTTGCGACTTTGTAGTGATGACTTTTTTTCATTCATGTTAAATGACCATAATGCATGATATGTTTGTAAAAGCATTGCACAGTCCCATAGCTCAGATTGTCGAGTAATACATTTCTGAAATTACAGTGCACAGGGTACTGGGTTCGAGACTTAACAGGGCTGGTTATTTTGTTGCTGGGCAGAACAAGGGCTGATGGAGACAGAGTGATTAAAGCAGTTATAAGTGGGTTTGCATGGTTTTGTGTGAAGCTAAGCAATTTTAATAGAAGGTTCCGTCCTCTTAGCACTGCTTAAACCCGTGCTAATTTTAATTAAAGAAAAGAAAAAAGGGTGATAAGAAAGTGGTGAAATGGGGGCAAGCAGGGGGTAGAACATTAGGAAAACCAGCTAGGAATGTGCAGGATGGGTGTAGGAAAGGACCATAGCTCTACATTTTTACTGCAGCAACAGCTGTGACTGATGTTGAAAATTTGGGATTTACAGCTTCACACCCCACAGGGAGGGGTGTTGGCAACATACATATGTAGGGTCATTTCAGTGGTGATTGATTTATGTTGCTGGACATGGGGTCGAAATGTAGAGCTATGTATAGGGCAATGATTTTTATGTGGGACAGATGCCCTTTTTTTATTAAGGTGAGAGTGAGATAGTGGGGAATGTCTGTAGGTATGTTTGGAGAAGTAGGTTGGGAAAAATAATTTGCATTCACAGACAGACAAGACATACAAGACAGCAGACAGAGGTGGTGTATGACACATGAGGGGGTAAACACCTTGGACGGGGAGGGTGGTTGGGAATCAGAGGCCCATGAGCCCCCAGATGGATACAATGGGACTGAGGTCCCCACTCATGGGCAGTCACTACTGCACCTTCATGGCCCCAAAGATGGCTGTGCTGGGGGCTGGACAACAGGGGCAGCCTGCCCCTCCAGGTGTGCCAGGTGGCCTTCCATCTGGCGCAGACATCCATCCAACTCAGAGCGGATGACACTGCACACCATACCCTGGAACTTGCGGCAGGTGACAGGCTCCTCTCTATGCCCGGGCCCAGGGGGGAATGTCCCCATCCCCTGAGGCGGTTCCACCCAAAGGTGGTGCAGGACCAGCACATGAAGAAGTTCCAGGTTGGGTCTCAGATGTGCTAGGACCCGGTGCCACAGCCAGATGGGGCGGGACAGGCAGATCCACCAAGATCTGCTTCCCAAACATGCTATGGTGTTGAGGTTATCCAAGATATATTGGTTAGTCATGAACAAAGCATTTCAAAATTAGTTTTAACAGCATGCATGGGTGTTCCAGTTAACCCAAACCAACAAATTTGAAACAGTTGCATAGCAAACAGAGTACATACATATTTATTTTTATTTATTTATTTATTTTACAGAGTTACACTGATAATTAGGTACAGTAAATGAGCTGAAAGAACTTAACAAAAACAAGACTGCCATTACTATTTCTGAGATTACTACAAATGTAACATTAATAACATATTATATAATGACATAGAGTTAGACAGGATACATATTTCTTTATCACAGTATACAAAGTACTTATCATCTTAGCTAGTTGTTTATGTTTAGTTAATGGCACAGAGCTAGTGCCAGTGTGACTTGAAGTGGAGTTTTAGACTATTTTGAATTGACTTAGAGATGTTATTTGGGAGAGTTCCATATTTTACCAGTGGTGTTGGCAAATAGCGCGTCACCACCTAGGTTGAGAGATTTAGTTGTTTGGACAAGGAGTCGTGTTTGCTGTGTGATTATAGCAGGATGAGAGCTTTTGTTAAGGTGAGTGAGGACAGGAGAGGCATATTGTAGGGTAGAGAGAAGGTGTGAATGGGCTGTGGCTGCCCTGGCATGTTTCTTGTTGACTGACTTAATGGCTTGGTTGATATGTATATCAAATCTGAGTTTATTGTCAATGTTTACTCCTAATAGCTTTGTATAGGTGTCTGGGGAGATGATGGTCTCATTATTGGATTTTATAGTGAAGTAGATCTATTGGTTGGGTACTTGGTTTTGTTTGGATTTAAGATCAGGAGATGGTTGGCAAGCCAGTTTTTTAGTAGATTTGCAAGAGAGGCATTGGAACATATTATTCTGAATCCATGTTGAGAGTCTGTGAGTAGTTTATTTTCCATAAATGGAACAACAGTAAGCATTTTAACAGCATGCAAGTTACATTGACGACAACAGGCCACCAATAATAGTATTTGAACAAGGTATATTAATATGCAACCAAGTAAATATATGAACAATAATAGAACACGTTTCAACAATAGATGTTGAGAACAACATATCCGTAGTATATGAATAATAATTATTGATGCAGGAAAGGGGTGAGTGGAGAGATAAAAGTCCATTAACAACTGTATAGGCTTCCATTTTTTACACCAGTACTACTTAATACTCTAAAGGTCTGCCCTCACTTTACATCTACCTATGGCCCATAGCTTCTGTAGCATATACATTTGCATTAGACTGTCAACCAGTAATGGTGTAGGGCAGACTGGGAGGACAATGGCTTCATTACTGGAGTAGGCTTGAACATGTCAGGGTTACACAGTTGATAGAGAAGTGGTACACTGCACTGATGTTGTGTGAGTCTGCTACTGTGATACTTCCCTGGATTCCTATCTGTGTCCAAGGTTATTGGCAGCAGTGACTACTAGCCATGACAGCATGACACTTAAAGGACATGTTTCGGGTAGAGTGTATGGTGTATTTACCTATCCTGCTGTCATTAGCAGGCATATGGGTTTGGACAGTGGAACAATTGTACATGGTGTATTAGTATACCTTCATACAGCTACTACACATATTTCTTTACCTGTAAGACCTGTGGAGAAAATAACTGTCAGAACTTTCTTTTTCTACAAATATTCAAGATGTCTTTAGTGTATATATGCATGCATCTCAGTACCACTCCCTGGATTCAAACCACGTCTGGGTGTGCTAAAATGACCAACAGAACTACTGTCCATCACACTGAGCTACTGGGAAACTGATGTCTCTTCCTTGACTGATTCCTGCCTAATACTCTCTGGGTTAGACAGTCTAACCTTGTAATCCTGACATTTATGCATGGCAGACAGTTATTGTACTGTGTATTAATCCTTTAAAATAATATAATCTGGGAAGCAAAGGTAAGCACAAGAATGCAATGCTGCAAGGGACACACTATAATACTGTAGACATTACTATTCAGGGGTCAGAACTTAATACACACAATATTTCATATTTCCTTTATATCTTGGTTTAGAGCTCCACATTCTTCTGTTTTGCATACTAGCTAGTTCTCAAAACAGCCTCAGTTACTTCATGCTGTCAACGCCATATTTGCTGTGATGAACCTGTACACATTCAGTTTCTACAACAACATACCAGAGCAAACACAACAGTTTGTGTTACACATCTTTATTATAGTGAAATGACACTTTTATTAATGGATATCCTGTGGATCAATATTAGTGTGACAAATGTCATTTATTCATTAGACACAGTGCACACTATTCCTACCGGCAATAAACAATGTACTCTTTCTACTTTATGCCACTATATACTGCAAGTTAGATCTGTACTCACCAGCCTGTCAATGCATTCATGTCAGTCTGTCTGCATGGGCTTCTATGTTACTAGCCCTCTGTGCTGCAGCTGTAGTGGTGAAAAACAAACATTATGCATAACTGTCTGTCACATACTAAAGCTAGAATCTGGTACATTTATATCTGTGATACTTACAAACTGCTGGAGCATGGTTGTCCTGAGCATCTTGAATCCATTGGGCCAATAGTGCCCTCTTCCTCTGCTTTAGGTTGGCATAGTGATGCCATTCCTGCTCACCAGTTCGGGGGAGACCAGTGGCACTGGTTAGGTCACATGGTAGATGGTCTCATGCCTTTACTTTATACTGTGAGCTCTGGTACTGGACCTTCAGCAGTTTGTCATCATGGTTTGATACAAGGAGCGCAGCCATGACCCTGGACTCCAAAATGCCCCAACGCTGAACCCGAAAGCACTAGCCCTCTCCAACACCTGACATGGTTCCTGCAGAGATCAGACTACAACAGGTTATGGCTGTAAATGTATTCCCACCTGTGTAGTTTAAATAAGGCCATATAGATAAGTTGGACAATGCTTAAAGGGGTAAATGCTGGGCACTGGTTAACAGTGTACAAATCCGCTTAGCTAAGCTAACTGCATTTACATTTAAGCAATGCTTAAACCGGTGAAGCATAGCTGAGTACTGCTTAGCATTGCTCAATGTTTCATTTAAAAAAATATCAGGATTGTAGATTAATTCATTATTACTAACATATTATTAAGTGTATATGATTTACTTTACATGACATCTCCCTATGTGCTTTCATGACATTACCTTGGGGTGTGACTATACTCATGACATTACCTTGGGGTGTGACTATACTGTATGGAACACTTGGGTATACATGGGTAATTTCACATGTTATATGCACTCACACTTCCCTTTTGGACCAGCTACACTACCCTGGGTGACAAATATCACTTACAACATAATTTAACCTAAAAAATGTATTTTAATAATGCTTTCCCATTAAAAAGTGTCTGTTTTGGTACTTGAACCGTGAATGCTTCCAACCAAAGCCAGGATTCTGACCACTATGCTATCTCATCATTCAGATTTAGGCTATACATTTATATTTAGCTGCTATGAGATATTTAAGCAATGCTGAGTAGAGGGCCCTAATGCACAAACCTGCTCAGCTATGCTTAAACATACATCTCAGATGCTCAGGTAAGAGCCACCCTCTCCAAAGCAAAAAACACAGCATCAATGGGACCAGACAGTGTCCTACATGAACAACAAGAAGAACTAAACCCAAACATAAAACTACTGCTCAATCTCAGCCTTACTACAGGATATGTACCCAAAGAGTGGCGTACAGCAACAGTGGTCCCTCTCCACAAAGGTGGTGCCTCAACAGATCCTGGAAACTATCTAGCCTGACTAGCTTAGTCTGCAAAGCTATGGAAAGGGTCATCATGGACCTCATAAATAAAAATATTGGGGACCTACAGACACTGGATCCTACCCAGTTCAGCTTTGTTAAGGGCAGATCCTGCATCTTAAACCTGGTTGATTTCTTTGAAACAGTCACCAAGGCCATTGACGAGGGAAAGGTGGTCCACACAGCCTACCTGGACCTTGCAAAAGCCTTCGATACAATACCCCAATCGGGCATTATAGATAAGCTCACCAGCTTAAAAATAAACCCCTATGTCACTAGATGGGTTACAAACTGGCTCAAGGACAGAACCCACATAGTTAGAATTGCTGGAGCCATGTCAGACTCCAAACCAGTTACAAGTGGTGTCCCACAAGGCTCAGTCCTGGGACCTCTCTTGTTCGGCATATATTTCTTGGAGGTACAGGCTAACATGGAAGGACTGTGGCTGACCAAGTTCGCAGATGACTGCAAACTGGGCGCCAGAATCGACTCTCCAGCCAAGACAAGCATCCTACAAAAGGGCCTCATAGAAACAGACAACTGGTGCCAGAGCCATGGCTTCAAGCTAAACACCAAAAAGTGTATAGTCATCCCCTTTGGCAAAAACAAAGTGCCCACAAATTACTACATAGGTGGTAATCCATTAAGTATGGAAGAAGTAATTAGGGGCCTGGGGACCCAAGTTGATAGCAATCTCTCATTTGACAACCACATGGCCAAAGTGGTTAGAAAAACATTTTATATAGCCCACCTAATCATGAAGGGATTCACATCTAGATCAGGGGAGGTCATCGTGCCTCTTTACTCATCCCTCATCAGGCCCATAATTGAGTACAATGTCCCTTTTGGGATGTACCTTACCAGACACCTGCAGCAACTGGAAAGACCCCAAAAGTACCTCACCAAGAGGATCAAAGGGCTCAAACAGATGCCATATGCTGCCCGGTTAAAGAAACTCCAGCTCTACTCAGTGGCATATCGCCTGCTCAGAGGCGATCTGTAATAAAGCCATGTCCAACCCGGAATTAATGGACATGCTGCACCTCAGAAAATCCAAATCCCATCAAGCTATGCGCTGGAGAGACTTGAACCTCAGCACTGAAATAAATAGGACATGCTGGAGGGACAGATTCATAACCCAGAGGCTTCCTTCACTCTGGAATAAAATCCCAGTCCAGGTTAGGCAGAGTCCCTCATTGACTCTGTTCAAGAGGAATCTTGATGAGTGGATGGGAGATAGTAGGTTTACCCTGGGTATCACTTCTGTGTCACTGTTAGACAGAGGCACAGTATACTAACCTCGAAAAAGGGCATAGCAAAATTAATTTAAAATGGCTGGCGAAAGCCAAACACACTCTGGCTAGGCTTATAAATGTCCTAGGTCAGATAGCCTAGTATGAACCTATGAACCTAAGAATGGAAAAAAAAGAAAGGGATATTCCTAAAACCACTTTACGTGCATGTATCAATACTCCTTGTCAGTTGCAATAAGGGCAATTGTAAGGGGACCCTTAGGGACAGATTTTAAATATTGCTCTTACAAACTTAGAAAGTTGATAGAAAATAGGTTTTACATTAGCATGACTTTTCCGACGGATGTGGAGTCTTAAATTCAAATGTTTCTCATTATTTAATTACTCCAATCCTCTGCTATTTCCCAGGCAGGGACAGATATTTGGAGGAACACACCACACACCAAAAACATGAGGCAGCATTCCTCACAACTGTACAGATTTTTGCAGAATGTCCAGCTTATTGCCTCATATTTTTGGTCCATTTCTCATGTGACTGTGGTTTTCTAGCAAATCATTGGCAAATCCCTCAGGGTTTAAGTCAGAACATAATGACAGACATTTCAGTTTCGGACTTCATACCCTTCAGAAAATCTGTGCTAATGCAAAACATGTTATTCTATCACCTTTCCAAGTTTGTAAGAGCAATATTTAAAAAGTGTCCCTATTTTTGGGCCTTTGCCTCTCCATTATTTATGGCTTTGTACAGATTTCTTGCTCTAGGAGGTATAGAGGTATGTGAGGCAGGCATTTGGACATTCTGCGAAAACCTGTACAGTTGAGAGGTATGGCCATATGGCTCTTTTGCAAAGCAGGGGGTGTGTGACAGTGCCTGCCACACACACCCTGCATTGTTTCCTATTGGTATAGCTGCTTTCAGTGTCCGCAGACACTGAAAACACTTGCAAAGTGCTGTACAACACTGTGACAATGCAGGGGGTGTGTGACAGTATCTGTCACACACATCCTGCATTACTTCCTATCCAGACTTCCTGTTTTCAATGTCCGCAGACACTGAAAGCACTTTGACAATGTAGTGGTTGTGTGACAGAACCTGTTACACACCTACTGCATTAATTTCTTGATCCCCTATCTATTTCAGTGTCCATGGACACTGTTTTACTATTTTATTTGATTTCAGTGTCCGCGGACACTGAAAGCATTTAAAAAGTGCCGTGTGGCACTTTCTGAGTGCAGGAGGTGTGTTAGATGTGCATGCACTACTTAAACATGACTCCTGCACTCAGCAGTGTTCATGTCCATTTAGCCTTTGCAGTAGCGCATCTTCATGAATATACAAGGTGTGCTGCTGTTAAAGCTATGTGGAAATGGACATGATTCACTCCGTGTGGGAATAGTACTATTCCTGCACAGAGTTTATTGAATCCTGGGGAAAGGGTTTTCATAATGTAAAATACATGCCAAATATGTTTATTCTTAACTCCACCTGATTACATTTAAACTCAAGAGGAAATAATTAGTTTAGACTTCTCCCATATGAGTCTTTCTATAAAGACAAAATTGCATATTCCTTCTTGACTCCTAAATTGGGTGTAAAATAAATAATAAAGAATAACAATATAATATAATGGCTCCTGTGCTATTTTTCAAGTAATATAATATAACCTTGGTCTAATAATCAATGGTATCCCATAGCAACAATGTAAAATTTGAAATGACAGCTAGACACACTCACCAGGCTGTAATCCTGGTTACTTCTATCATGTTTAACTAAAAATGTATAAATTCTAAATTTAATTCTCGAAAACCAGCAAAAAAACAAATAAACAAACAAACAAAAAAACATCAGCTAAAGTAATTACCTCTAAAAAGGGGGGCTGTGTTATAGTTATTTCTAGCAAGACTGATTTGTGGTCTGATCTCACCAGGGATGGCCATACATTGGGGGTGGTGCAGAGGTCCCCCATGTTGGTGAGCACCATTTCCATGATGTTTAAGCCCTTTGTGGGTGTGCCAACTAGCTTGTCCAGGACAATGGAGTTAACAAAATCCAGGAACCTCTGGGCAAGTGAGTTAAAACATGTATAATTTACCCAGTCTATGGACGGGTAATTAAAGTCACACAAAACCAGTGGGTTTGGTTGTATCTTGATTAACTCAAGTAGATACAAGTAGGCTGAGTGGATCTCCTGATTCATTGAGGGGGGTCCTATAGCTAAAAATGACCTGAAGAGGGTCTTACCTACAATCAACTGCACCTGAAGTAATTCAAGGAAATTGTGCTGTTTAATGAATCTAGAGGTGCATTTATCTTTAATGAATATTGATACACCACCTCCATTAGTTCTCAAGCCTTCAGTTTGTGTTCTGAACATGTCACTGTACCACAGGTCCAAGTCTTAAATAAACTCAGCTACACACAATCCTCCACAATCTACTAAAATGTGGACGTCATATTTTCAAGTTGTACTTATTTACATTTACAACTTTAGACTTATAACTTGCTCTATCCCACACAGCTTTAAGCATGCATCGATTAATCCAAAACCTGAAGTATCCTTCCCTTCCAATGCAACTGACTTTTGATTCATCACAAACGTTAGAGGACTAAATACATTTCTGGCACAAATAACTTATGATCAGATAGTATATTACATTATCAAATATGACATCTTAACAGACGGTTAAGAGGTGACTTGTGTCTGGTATACAAAGCATCCTCTGACCAAATACTGATGGATTTTGCACATAGGCAAGTCAAATGGAATCAGAAATATTCAGTCTAGGGATATAAACTTCTTCTGCAACATCAACAGAATGGTTTTGAGGGACAGATATAACTTACAGAGGATACCGCTGCTCTGTAACGGACTCTTCATCCACATAAAACAAAGTTCACCCCTGTCCATATTCAAAAACAACTTGGAACTGTGTATGGGAAATAGAAAATTTATCCTAAGGCAGCCCCCTATCATAGGATCATAGGAGATTACTAGGCTATAGACTCAAAGGTCATCTTAAGCCTAACCATTTCATCTGAATGTAATACCATAGAAATGCTAGTCAATACGCAAGATTGCATTTAGTGATAACTGCCCATATCCGGGAGGGTGCAGTCCCCAGCAAAAATTTACAGTGCCCCAGTAACTCATCCTGGTTCCTCTTGAATAATGTCATAGTGGTGCTCTGTTTCACATGAATTGGTAGCCTGTTCCAAAAGTGCAGCAGTCATTGGGAGATACATTTGTCCCTCCAGCATGTCCTGTTTAAGCCTCAGGCCATATTTAGGTCCCTGAAATGGGTAACCCTAGTCCTGTTTGATTTACAGATATGCAGGGAGTTCATTAGATTAGGATCTTGGATAGCTCTGTAGGCCAGACATAAGTCTCCCCTAAGAAGTCTATACAATACGGAATATACTGACAGGGACTTTAGTATGGGGGAGGTTATAACTTATTTTGCTGTCAAGGCAATGCCTTTATTAATCAAGTGTGCTATGTAGAAAGATTTATGTACTACAGTAGACAGATGGTGATCAAAGTTAAGGTCATAGTCACCTTGTGATGCAAAGTCCCTTACCCTTTGTGGGTACTTAGGGTATTGTTGTTGATTTGATAGTGTGAAGGGACATTGTTTGTGCAAAAGGAGATGATGATGCATTTCTATGCATTCAGTCTGAGACCATGACTAATATGCCAATTACTGGATATGCATGAGACACTCCTGTAAGATTAATGGACATAGCCAGCTCCTAAATGCTTAGGCCTATGCATGTGTCACCTCAACTTATCTATGGTCTGATCCTAGTTTTTCTAATTAGGAGTAATATATAATTATTGACCATGGTGTGGTAAGGTCAATCTCTAACCAAATGGGATAGGTTAATTTCAGCACAAAAAGGGAAATTCAATAAGGTTAAATGGCCTTCATTGACAGCTAGCTTAGTACTTACCTATGAATCTAAAAACAGCATTACTTTCATCCAAAGTGTATTATATTTACTGCAATACTCCCCCACTTGTCCATTTTACAATAATTTGAAATATGAACTATTTACCAATGATATTTGTATAGACATGAATCAAACCTTTGAGATATTGGACCAGGACAAAATCTTAAAACAGCTATCCTAGTGTCATTTCACGAAAGGTATAAAATTATGTAAGTCCATCAGAGAAACGATGTAGGGCATTGGATCTCAAACAGAAACAATCTCTACATCCATGGGAGATCCTCAGGGTTCAGTGTTATGCCCACTCTTATTCTCAGTTTTTATAAATGACCTATCTTGAGACTGAAATGTGTAAATTGTCTTCTTTATGCAGGTGACAATGTTATTGCCAAATCTGTCAAAAATGTCAGTACCATCTCCAAGACACTTCAGGATTACTTCAAGGTATTATAGAACTGGCTCTTTGGTATTCTTCAGCATTTCAAGAACGCGTCTTGTATCATAATGTATATATAATATCACAATAGCTTCCTTGTCTGTAACTACATCCCATAAATATGTAGGAATCACTTCCCTAGTCATTCACTCCCCACACAGAAATAAGACAACAAAGTTAAGACTCGGCTAAAATTTTCTTATAGAGTATCTAGTTTACTGATATGAGAAGCCACAAGGTCATAAGGTCTCTTGAATAGTCATTCACATTTGTTGGAGTGTCCCTAGTTTTAGCTGGCTAGAGACTTCTTTTTCAAACTCCTTTGCCACTTCTTAAATGTTCCTTTACCTGAATTCTGTTGAGAGTGTTTACTCTGTTTTTTTTTTTTTTTGTTTGTTTTTTTAAACTGAATGAGAAGGAAAAAAAACCCTTGGGCATTTTGAAACAGGAGGGCTAAAAAAAACTTACAGATTCCCCGGATTGGTTCCTCCTTTCATCACATTTTTTTGATCACCTCTGCAGCAGAGGGGCTAAACACTAAATCTCTATCCAAGGGAGATTTTAAAAGCTCATGTTTTACATCATCTGGGAGGTTCTGAGAATACAGACAAGCAAACCTCCTTAAAACAGTACCAGTAGCCATAGCCATGGAAGAAGTAACAACAGAGTCACACAAACACACTGCAAACAATGAGTAGTGACCTGAGCAATAGAAGAAACTAAGTTATTTAAAGTAGATTTTTCATCAGAAGAAATTTTAGATAAAACATTCCTCCTACTTTCACAATATGTCAGAATAAACTTTAACATATGAGCCTGACAATTTAAAATTCTAAAATTCAAAGTTGCAGAAGTATACACTTTTATCCCATACCCATCAATAATTTCCCCATCCTTATTAGAAAGTAAAACAATAGGTAAAAAGATCACACCGGAAAAAACAATCAGTTAAAAAAACACAAGAAAAACTTAGCAAACCTAGACTTTCCACTGTGTGATACTTTAAACCCCTTGTATTAGAGGTGACATGGGACATATGTAAATTACCCTTTAAGGATATCAGGTGTTTCAGCTAAATGGCAATTCTGAATGTCCATGACTTTTCCTTTTAAGTCTATTTATATTATTAGAAAAAGTAGGATTGGATTTAAGCAAGTGCTTATCAGTAGAGAAGTCAATAAAGGCTATAGCTGCTGGGTCAGGTTTAAGAATAGTGTATAAAAATTTAAGAGACTGAAGAGCTGTATATGTCCTATCTGCCTTTTTAGGGACAACTGGCTGACTGTTATGAAAATTGCAGGCAGTAAGACAAACATCCTCTAATGCAGACAGGACAGGAATGGATGTAGTTTCTGGAAAATCCTTCTCTAACAATTTATGATATTTTCTGAAGGATTGAGATACCACAGTGCTCTTCCAATGAAAAATTTGGCATATTCTGTCAATAGTCTCAGAGAAAAAGAAACCACCTCAGTAAGAATCAGGAAGTGAGCTCTCCACTGAGTCTGAATCAGAAATCTGAGTACAAAATTTTGAATCTGTCTCTGCATCTTCCTGTTCAGATACAGAATCTTGAATCTATTCAGGAAAGGACGTGACCCTCTTTGTTTTACTGGAAACTAATCTAAAAGAAGGACTGATTGCCTGAATCAAATCATGAGCCAGTCACAATAAACTACTCCTATCCAAAGAAATTTGAGGAGACGTAGCTACATGCTTGGCTTCTGTTTCTTTTTAACAGGAAAAATGGGGCCAAATATGTTACTAATGGCTGCCACTTTTTCCCCAGGGATGGGCACAGCATTCTGACACAATTTATTTTATTTATTTTTTTATTTATTTTACATTTGTTGACCGGGATAGTCCGATTGGATGCATGTCCATTTCAGCGGAGGCCCGGGGAGAAAAGTTCCAAGGGTAAGCAGATACAGCATTACATAATACCAGCATTACATATTACAAACAGACAATTTACAGAGATTACATAAGTAAGCAAGTTAAACAAGTTCCACAGGTTACAGTTAATCCTGAGCACAAGTCAGGATTAAATTAAATTACACAGTAAACTGGCTAACAGATTTTTACACATTCTAGAGAGAGTTAGCCAGGCTTGATACATTGACATAGCCAGTTAAGTGACAAATGTTGTTTGAGTCTAGTTTTAAATTGACCTAAGGTAGAAAGTAAGGTAATATCAGCTGGAAGAGAGTTCCAGGATCTACTTACAGAGTTTGCAAAGAGAGAATCACCAGCTGTGTTATTAATTTTGCTAGTCTGAATAAGTAGTTTGTTAGAGGATCGAAGCAGTCTAGGATTGTTATAGGAGGTGATAATATTTTTAAGTGCAGTATTGTCCGGATTATAGAGGATTTTATTGGCCATAATCAGTTGGTTATACTGAATTAGTCTGGGTAATTCAAGCCAACCAAGCTGATTTAGATTGATGCAATGATGTGTCCTAAAAGGCAGCCCAGTGGCAAACCTGGCAATGTGGTTGTAGCAAATTGAGAGTTTGTCAAGGACAGTCTTGTTCAAATTCGAGAGTAGAGGGAATGCATACAGAAGGGTTGAAAGAAGGTGAGAGCGAGCTATGGCAATTTTAGCTGGAGGGGTTAGGAAGGCTTTTATTCTGTGAAAGTGACCCTACGTTTGGTGAAAATAACACCATTTTAGTTTTTTTTGGGATTTAGGATCAGACAATGTTCAGAAAGCCAGTTTTCTATTGTATTAAAGGTGGTCTGGGTAGCTGACCATAACTCTACTGGAGATGTGGCTGAGAAAATCAGAGTAGAGTCATCAGCATATTGGATACAGCTGACTTTTGGGATGACAGTATAAAGGTCGTTAATGAAGATGGAGAACAGCAAGGGCCCTAGTATAGAGCCTTGTGGTACTGTTAGGTAGAAGGTTAGAAAGTTTGTTCTGCCAGAGGACAGCCTGCTGTCGACCATTCAGGTAGGATTGAAACCATTGGAGGGCTCCAGTATCTAGACAGAATGTTTGCAGGGTGTGGGTTAAAAGTTGGTGATCAACCATATCGAATGCCTTGGAAAGATCCAAAAAAAGGGCTGAGGATATATAATTATTGTTGCGATTATGGTTTATGGTGTTAGTAAAGGCTAGGAGGGCTGAAGCAGTGCTGTGATGAGGACGGAAGCCATGCTGAGTGTCTGCCATAAGGCGATTTTGGATTAGGTGGTGCATGAGTTGTCTATGAATACATTTTTCCATAATCTTTGCAAGTAGAGAGAGTATAGCTATTGGCCTATAATTGGAGAATTCAGTAGAGCTGCCTCCTTTGTGAAGTGGGATTACATAGGATATTTTCCAGATGGTGGGAATTTTAGCTTCTACTATGGTTTTAGTATTGAGACAGGGTAAGCAATAGCATCAGCTGGTTTTGTAGGTACTCGGCAGGAGTTGATCAGCAGAAAGTGTAGTGGGTTTTAATTTTTGATTAACGGATAAGTGAAGTGGCGACTGGTTGGAAGCTGAACGCAAGTAGGTTTCTAGGGGTGCTACTTTCAGGACCAGGGGACCTAGGAGGTAGTTGGCTAGCTAGGGCTTGAATTGTCTCAGTAAAGAACAACAGGGAAACCTTCCTTGTTTCCTCTCCCAGGACAGACAAGAGTGGCTCTCCCTTGGCCACTGAGGGGACCCCAATAGCCAAAGAGAACATGGCCAACCCCTGGTTCATAGTGGTTGTAAGTGCTACACCAGAGGGATTCAGGGTAAAAGTTGAGTGATCTGATGTTAAGCAAATGGCCACAGCAGAGTCACCCTCCTGCAGATGAGATAAAGCGCTAGTCAGCTGTGGTGACAAAGGCTGGATTGCTAAACTTTTTCTTTTCTTGTGGTTGGAAGAATAAGTGACTATTGGACTGAGAATCTCTTCCATGGCAAAGCCAAAAATGGTGCCTCTATCCTGTGGAAAACAAGCAACAAATGCCACTAAAACTACCAGTCTACAAAAGTTACTTTTTTGACAGACAAATTACCTTAAAAACACTTTTAAACACTACTGCAATCCCACAGTGGAAAATAAACACAATTTCTCCACAGAAAATATTTTATTAGTTAGTTATTATTGCTTTTAAACTGACATAAACAATGAGTGCTCTGTTTAAAACTATGTTGTGGTTTCAAGACAACTGATTAAAACACAACTGGTCAACACCCCCACCTGGGGGAACAACATATTGGACTTGGTCATTACCAACATGGGCGACTGGTGTTCCACACCGGAGGTCAACCCCTCGCTGGTTAGATCAGACCATAGACTAATCACTCTGGATATCCACATTCCGCCTCCACCCCCAATCAAGGAAACCACCATGAAAAACTTTTCAAAAGCAAACTTCACATTACTTAAGACCGAGGTGGAAAGGTTCACAGCCCTCATGCTAAAGGACAATGCTGTCCAAGCTGCTGAAACCTTTTCAAAGGCACTCTATGAGCATCTGCAGGAATGCACGGATAAAGCTATCCCAAGTAAAACCAAGACTCACTCCTCCAAGAAAAGGAAATACAGTCTGGTGGATCCCTGCCATAAACAAGCTATACAACAGAAGGAAGAAACTAGTACAGGAAAGAGTAAAATCCCAAGAAGGAAAGACATCCCTGATCAGTATCAGCAAGAAACTATGATCCCTCATTAAATCATTAAAGGCTAGTTTCAAAAGAAAAATTGCCAATGACTCCAAAGATAACCACAAAGCGTTCTTTAGTTATGTCAAGAACCTAAGTGGAAACTCTCAGATCTGCTCTGCGTTAGTGCAGAATGGCACAAAATACACTGAACCGACTGATATTGCCAACATTCTGGCAGAGAGGTTTAGTGCAAACTTCACCCCCCACTCACCCCCTAAAGGGCCCATAACCATACCAGAATAATGTAGGACCCCATCAATCACCGACACACAGGTTAAAACAGCCCTATCCAAAGCCAAAAACACAGCTTCAATGGGACCGGACGGTGTCCCAGGCTGTGTCTTACAAGAGCTCCAAAATGAACTAACCCCTCACCTAAACACACTGTTCAAACTCAGCCTCTCTACAGGCTACATACCCACAGAGTGGCACACAGCAACAGCTATCCTGCACCACAAAGGTGGAGCCACAACGAACCCTGGGAACTATTGCCCTATAAGCCTGACTAGCCTGGTCTGCAAGGCTAAGGAATGCATCATCATGGAACTCATTAACAGAGACATTGGGAACCTCCAAACTTTGGACTCTACCCAGTTTGGCTTTGTTAAGGGCAGATCATGCCTCCTAAACCTGCTGGACTTCTTTGAGATGGTTACCAAGGCATTAGATGAGGGAAAGGAGGTCCACACAGCCTACCTAGACCTTGCAAAGGCTTTTGACATCATTCCCCATTCTAGTATCATAGACAAGCTAACCAGCTTGAACATAAACCCCTATGTCATGAGATGGGTTGCCAACTGGCTCATGGATAGAACCCACATGGTGAGAGTTGCAGGCTCTAAGTCCAACTCTAAACTGGTTACAAGTGACGTCCCCAGGGCTCATTCCTAGGACCCCTCCTGTTCGGTATATGCTTCTCAGAGGTATAGGCAAGCATAGTAGGACTATGGCTGACCAAGTTCGCAGATGACTGCAAACTAGGGGCCATAACTGATTCTCCAGCTGATACAGACACCCTCCAGATGGGTCTCACTGAGACGGATAACTGGTGTCAAAATCATGGCATCAAGATAAATGCCAAAAAGTGCATAGTCTTACCCTTTGGAAAAAAACAAAGTACCCACGAACTACCACATACATGGTAGACCCTGAAATACAGAAAATGTAATAAGTGATCTGGGGACCCAAGTAGAAAGTAATCTCTCCTTTGATAATCATATTGCCAAGGTGGTTAGAAAATCCTTCTATGTGGCCCACCTAATCACAAAAGGGTTCGCATCAAGAACAAAAGAGGTTATTGTGCCTCTCTACTCATCACTCATTAGACCCATCATAGAATACAATGCCCCATTTGGAATGTACCTTACAAGACACCTGCAACAGCTGGAAAGACCACAAACATACCTCACCAAGAGGATTACTGGCCTCAAACAGATGCCCTGTGCAGCCTGACTCAAGAAACTCCAGCTGTACTTGGTTGCATATCGCTTACTTAGAGGTGATCTCTGCCTGACATGCAAGGCCATGTCCAACCCAGATTTGATGGACATGCTCCACCTAAAAAAAACAAATCCTGGAGAGCCACATGATCTAGAGATATAAACTTCACCACAATGATAAATAGGACATGCTGGAGGGATAGATTCCTGTCCCAGAGACTCCCCATGCTTTGGAACAGGATTCCAATATACATCAGGCAGAGCCCCTCACTAACACTCTTCAAGAGAAACCTTGACAGGTGGATAGGAAACAGAAAATTTACCCCTGGGATCACTGCAGTGGCTCTGCTGGACAGTGGCACAGGGAACTAATGGCTCTGCTGGACAGGGGCACAGGGAACTAATCTAAGGGGGTGACGAAAGCCAACACATTCTGGCTAGGCTTATAAATGCCCTTGGGCATATAGCCTAGTATTTACCTATGAACCTTTGAACCTATGAACAACACTCCTTAATTTAAAATAATGTTTCTTAACAGGAAAGTAATAAAACATCAGTAAAAAATAAGAAAAACAGCATTTTTTTTCCCCAAAAGGAACTTATCTGCCCAGCTAAGGAATGCACAAGCCAACCATTGATCCTCACAAGCCTCAAAGAAGCATATTCTTCAATGGCAGGAAACACGGAAGGGCTTTGTGCCCAGACCTGTCTTTTAGTCAGCTCAGCTCTAACTGCTTGGCAGTTTGGGTGCATGGAAGGTGCCCTGAAACTTTGGAAGCCTTCTGGCTATTATATCCTTGGCTGGATATAAGTCATGTAGGTAAGGCTATTGCAGCAGTGATCAGTGTAAAGAGCATACAAGATACTATCAGAGAATAAGGGGAAAGCTGACAATATGGTGTAAGTGGCAAAGTCTGTATATTGTACTCTGCATATCTTCTGAGATGAGTCTTTGTTTGATTTTTTTCAAGAACAAAACTGAATATTTTAGCTGCAGACTAGCTGCATCCTTATATTTATAAATAGATTATGTGGCTTAAAATAACAAGTCTATGAAAGGGGGAGTGAATTGACATTTTTTATGGGCAACATTGAGTCATTGTTAATGTTACTGCTTTTATTAAATATCACACTTTCAGCAATTTAATGTGGTGGTATAGAAATGGAGTTTGCTACATTTACATATCCTGAACCATGGCAAAAAAAAAAAAAAAAAACATGTGGTATGCACCATTCACTAAAATGCAAAAACTAAGCACAGTGTTCCTGTGGATGCAGAGAGCAATTTAATAGCTAATGATAGATTCTGTCACTTAGAACTGCAGGCCTGTACCACTTCTTGGGGTATTGTTATTAGCCGCTGGGTTTTTCAATTAATTTTACAAGATCTTGCAACATGAATTATGGCTGCAATAATGTAAGGGTTAGCTGCCTTGTGGACTAAAATTTGCAGATTGTGGGCCTTCACTGAGGACATTACATACTCCCTACAGTGTTTGGAATTACACTTCTTAGCATACAAACAAAAAAAAAGGTTTTCACCTTCATGGATCGCCATAGTACAGTGCTAGTTATAGTAAATCAACCTGACATTCTCACTAAGTGCCTGAAAGAAGACCATATTTCCCCAGACGGTAGAGCAAGAAGAGATAATTTAATAATGAGGGGATTGAGAAGGAGCTTATGGTGATAATAAACTAAGCATGGCTGTGCAAGAAAACTTTAACCTGGTGGCTGGACCTGCAAAGACTCTTTCATTGCATGTGAACTGCACAGGACTCCACACCCCCTCCCAAGAGCACCCTTTTAAAATTATATATATATATATATATATATATATATATATATATATATATATATATATATATATATATATATGGGTCTACTGCTTTTGGTTGATTTCTGGCAGCCCACTTCACTGAAAGCTCATTTGATTGAAAGCTAATTTGGTCAAATTCCATTTGGTCGAAAATGGAAAATAGCCCATATCCCACTGCAGTGTGACCCTGGAGTGAGAATATAAAGTTAGGGGGGGTGTTTGCAACTAGTTTTTACTGATG
The DNA here is from genome assembly GCF_019279795.1 of Protopterus annectens. NCBI lineage: Eukaryota > Metazoa > Chordata > Ceratodontiformes > Protopteridae > Protopterus > Protopterus annectens. The sequence goes on from NC_056729.1 coordinate 978,491,485, forward strand.
TTATATGTTTCAATATATTTTTAATGGATACACAAGTATTTAATAGAGAATACATTGCAATTAAGTGGGGGCCTATGCCCCCAACTCCCCCCTAACTTTATATTCTCACTCCAGGGTTGCACTGCAGTGGGGCAGGGGCTATATACCATTTTCGACCAAATGAAATTCGACCAAATGGGTTTTCAGTGAAATGCATTTTCAGTGATATATATATATATATATATATATATATATATATATATATATATATATATATATATATATATAGTGTGCTTGGCCCCACCTAAAAATGCTTGTCAATCAAAATGAACTGACTTTCGACCAAATAAACTTTGACTTACATGAACTGCTCTAAAAGTCAGGTAGATCCATATATATATATATATATATATATGTGTGTGTGTGTGTGTGTGTGTGTATGTATAAAATTGTTCCACAGATACCGTTGGTGTTTAAATAACAACAAAATAAACTAGAATGTAATTTGTGGCTTGTATACAATTTAAAAATTTCAGCTAATTTACCAAAGAATTTGAGAGCTGGGAAAACATATGTGGTACCCAAAACATAATTAATTGGTTCTGGATTTAAATGGCATATCCAGCTACTGTGTCTTTTTCTTTGAAGTGCGTCAGTAATAAAGCTTTCAATGATAAATACATTTTATAGATTTGAGAAAATGTATTTGATGTCCTGTAAATCTTAAATTGTGCCTTATGTGGCAATGTATATGTTGATAGGAGTTTCTAATACCTCCTTAACTACTACTGAATAAATATCTTGCAGTTTTTCTCTCTGGTAATGTTACTGTGTACTGTTTAGGAAGGAACTATTATTTCATTGTGCTGAGACTGTATCCATTAAGTAGTACATTTATGAATTTACACATGTATTTACATTATAATGCCTTCCATAATAGGTGCTTTTCCATTAGGATCCTTGGCTTACTTATGTTATACTACAACATTTAAACTCATGGTGCCTTACATACTATGATCAGTGAAATAGTCACAAAATATTACACATAATATAGCTGGGTAGTTTGTTACTGTGTTTTTTTTCAGTGAGTAATTATACTTAATGTGGGTTCACTTTGGAATCTCGAAATACTGAAATGTCGAATTTCAGTATCTCGAGACCAAAGTCTCAAATCTGCAGTTGTGCGGAACTGCAGAATATCGAACCCGGAAATGAACTCACAGAAGTGATGGCGCGTTAGTTAAGCGTAATGCTTTTAAGGGTTTTGGGGAAGGTTTGTGTGTATGTGTGTGTGCTGGGGAGTTTTAGGTGTGGGTTGGTGTAGGTAGGTAAGAATGTGAGTGTGTAAGTGTTGAGAGTGGTGGTGTTTGTATGTATGTGGTGTGTTTGTGCAAGGGGGATGTAGAATGTGGGGTGGTGGGTTTTCTGTCTTTTGGTTTTTAGTGCAACCTCGGAGTTAGTATATATAAGTAGCAGGGGTTTGAGGGTGCAGCCCCTCACATGGGGGTGCAGAGGGGCTTGCCCCCTATTAAAAGAAGGTTAGGTGTGTGTTTGTTTTGTTGTATTCATGTGTGTTGTTTTGGTTTGTTGCAGTGTCGGGAGGTAGGTGTAGTTCTGTTTGTTTGTGTGGTGTAGTGTTTTTTTGACAGTCATGGTTTTCAATTTTGGTGTTTTGGGGTTCCGGGTTTGTGAGTTTTCAGCTTTATAGTCTCAAGATACTGAAATTCGATATTTCAGGATTTCAGGATTATAAAGTGAGCCCACTTAATGTATAATTACAGCTCAAGTCACTATTTGTGTCACTGCAGCTAAAATAATGGGGATGGGCACTCTATTAAAATTAAATATCAGTTTCAATGGCTGCAGGATGAGCTATTTCTTATGCTAAATCATTCTTCATGCATGGTTCTAGCTGCCTACATTGTGGTGCAATAAAAACTTTAAATGATTTGATTCTTGAGCTGGATATAATATTTAGATAAATGTTGATGATGATGCTGTTGCTATAGTTTATTATACATGCTCTTGCGTCATTTCTTACATAGCTAAAGAAATGTTTTACAATGTAAAGTGTCAGTTTCTTTTACTCCTTGAATATTTCACTCTAGGAGTATTCATCTTCAAATTGAAATGTAATAATCAGTGTGTAAGAAGCCATAGAGAACCATGGCGAATAACAATACTTTGTTACTTACTAGCTGTCTTGAGATATGACTTCTTTATTATGTGTTGCTTGTCATTAACTGTAGATACTATATATGTCATCTATTAGAGGGGTCACATTTCTCTTCTGGAATCGCTAAGAAAATAGAATGATTTAATTATTCAGTGTTAATTATAATAGAACCTCTATGACCCCACTGTATTATGGTATCTCTGTTAGGCAACATGTAGTGTTTGTCTTGCTGTACTTCCATGGAGATCAATGGTGACTGTCATGAGATGCCAAGATTTTGTCATACAAGCGAAAATTAGTTTTTATGCTAGAATAGGAATGCACATGTTTAGTTCACTATGTGCATGTAGCAGTATCATGTAAGTAAGAAATAGCTGTGGGTTATTGGCAAAACTGCCTCTCTTTTTCCACCCCCTTGTTGTATTGGTTATTTTTTGTGTCATTTACTTTTTGTTATCCCTAGCCTTGTCCTTTTAGGACTCAGCCTCCCATTCTATGCTGGCAGTGAAGCTGTGGAATGCTTTCCACCCAAACATGTCTTTTATTCAGCTCAGCTGGAGCTGCTTGACAGTTTGGGTGTCTGGAAGGTGCCCCGTAGCTTTGGAAGCTGGCCGGCTGTTATATCCTTGGCAGGATATAACCCATATTGCTAAGGCTACTACAGCGGTGATCATTCAAGCATCTACTGCTATGGTAAGTTCAACTTATGCAACTGTATGTTCTGTATGGGATGGTCTTTTGTACCAGGTGTACTTTTCTAGTTTGTATTTTCTGTATATATCTTCTTCTATTTTCAATTCCTACTTCATAAACACAATCAGCAAACTTACACAGACCTCTAACTCCAACCAAACTGATCCCTTACCTCCCACTACCCCCCAGAACATCATCCCTTTTCACTAAATCCAATTCCCACTAGCTACATTAAAAATCTTCTTCTCAACCTTAAACCTTGCTCCCCTTCTGCAAACAACCTGCCATCTTTCTTCCTCAAGGTATCCACAAACTCTATAGCATTTCCAGTCTCAATGCTCATAAATCGCTCAATCAGCGAATCTATAGTTCCTACTCTCTGGAAAAAAATATATGCCATTCCCATCCACAAAGGTGGAAACTCAGTTGAGCTTTTTAATTATTGACCTATTGCCATACTCTCTCCCCTCTCAAAAATTCTTGAACATTGTATCCACAAACAACTTATGGCCTACTTTACACAGAAAAACCTGTTTACCCCAACCCAGCATGGCTTTCGCCCCTACCACAGCACCACTACTGCTCTTATCTCCTTCACCAACACCATCTGCTATGCAAGAGATAACAACAAACTTGCATCCTGTCTCTTTCTTGACCTTTCCAAAGCCTTTGACACTGTCTCTCACCCTATCCTACTCTCCAAACTCTTTCAACTTAACCTCGCCTCGGTCACTACTTCCTGGATTAATAGCTACCTCACTGGCATACAACAATCTGTCAGATGGCTCTCAGCTGTCTCCCCGTTTCTCCCTATCAAAATGGAAGTCCCACAAAGCTCAGTTCTAGGCCCCTTTCTCATTAACATCTTCACTAACCAACTTTACACATCCTGACCTCAGTCATCCCTCATACAATATGCCAATGACTCTATTATCATCTCCTTTGCTGACAATCTCTCTGGCCTTCTATCTGTGACACAAGAGTCATTCAACCTTACAGAATCTTGGCTCACCAACAATCAACTTATACTCAACCCCAAAAAGACAAAACTTCTGCTGTTCCTCCCCAAATCCCTCTCCCAACTAAAATCCTCCTTTGCCACATCCTCCCTCAGCAACACAGTAATCAAACCAGATACCCACACCAAACTCCTAGGAGTCATCACAGATGACCAACTTAAATTTGACCTTCATGTACTCCATAATATAAAGAAAACCCATCAAAAGCTTGGACTTCTGTACAAAAATAAACGGTTCATCACAGCTGACTCCAGAATCTCACTTGCCTAGACTTACCTTCTCCCTAACCTCTTCTACAGCTCTCAAATTCTCACAAACCAACAGTCCTCACTACTCTCCAAATTCAAAACCACCTATAACAAAGTAGCTCAATTTGCCACCAGTCTTCCTTCCAAAACCCAGCACTACCATGCCCTTAAGACACTCAGCTGGCTGGAGTTTCCTCACCAGCCTTTGCTTATGCAACTTTTCATAATCCACTCTAGCCTCAACAAGCCCTTATCCTGCCCTAACATTTCCTCACTGGTCTCCCTTTATACCCCATTCAACTTCTACGAAGCTCCGACCAATGTCTCCTACAGATAAATAAACCTAAAAAAATTGGCCAGAATCTATACAGTTACTTCCCTGCTCTATCATTGAAAAAGATTTCCATGACCCCAAGAAACATCACTCCAGTTCATGAGTTCAAGAAAGCTCTCAAAAACCACCTTTCCAGCACTTGGATCTGCCATTGTAGTCATCCTGCCTGAATTCCCTCGCTGTTCTGTCACCCCTTCTCTACCTTTCTTTCTTTACTTCTCTACGCCCTGCCTCATTCCCCCCCAACTAACTATTCTTCATTCAGTTAACTCATCCTATAACATCATACACTCCTGCTTTTATCTATCCTCCAGTACTACTCTGTACTTGTAACCTAACATGGCTCTCACATTAAATTTCCACAGCTCTGATAACCATAATTCTAACTGCCTTTAATTGACTCAGTTGTCCACTGTTGACAGTACAAAAATTTCTACTACTGATGCTTGCTATATTGTTATCAATTACTAAAGCATCTATACTCATTCTGCTAATGTTTACATGACTGTTACTCCCTAATTGTTTTTCTTAATCGTTATTGTAAAATCCTATTTCACTCTTATATGAGTATATCATTTATATTGATATGTTTATATTTGTTGTATAACATTGTACTTTGTATAATTTGATTTTTTTCTAGTCTTTTTGATTTTGTAATGTGGAGCTTTTCTCCCCGACCTCCGCTGAAAAAAGTCAGTAGCCCAGTCGCACTATCCTGGTTAACACATGTCAAATAAATAAATAAATAAATAAATAAATAAATAAATAAATAATATCTCTAAATAAGTAAAGAATGTCTGATTCTCTGTAGAATGTTCAACAATGCACACTTTCTTTATTTATACTCTCCTGGGTTCATCCTGAAATAGATTTAAATGGATAAGCCCTCTCCTCTGGTAAAAAAAGAAATCAAATAAATAAAGATGCTAAATACATTTTTGAATAAAGCAAACAGTCTATTCCCACTTATTACTTATTTGCTAGATAAAATCCTGTATTGTTTCACAGTGAACTTTAACAACAGCTACCACTTACATTACTACAGGGCTAATTTTTTCTCTAAGTAGCTTGGCATTTGCAGTTCCAGTCCATAGTTTCTCATATTTATGCAGCTATATTAAATAAAGTTAAGCTAGCCTTTTTAGTAAACAAGCAATTAATTAATTTTCAGATGTAGTCTGAGCAGGTTTATTCTGTTATCCATGTCATATCTTGTTCCTTACTGTAAGCCATTTGCTGGATACGCCTGCATTGTATTTGTTTCTATCAGTTTATGCATTATTTCATAGTCAAAGTCAAATTAAACTTTATTGTCATTTAGCCTACAAAAGTACAGTATAAATGAAATTACATGCATCCGGCCGGAATTGAGAAGGCACATACATACAATAACACATACAATGGACATATATTCATCATTTCACATTAGACAGGTTGTTCTACTGCATATTTTCACAATTTACCTTATCTATAATTTTCAGCACTATGTGATTCTCACATGAATAAGAGGATCTAGTTAATATAATATTGCACATTCATTACCATCTATGTATTTTTTATATTCAGAATCCAAACCGTTTCTCATTTATTTGCATCAAAAGAGTTGGCTGTCCCATATCTTCTCAGTGTCCTGCTTCCCTGAGATTACTGCCAGAGTTCAAAAGTTTCACTGCCTGAGGGAAGAAGCTGCTTCTGAACCTGGACATTTTACATTGCATGCTGCAGTATCTCCTTCTGGATGACAAACAAGTGAACATTTCATAGGCAGGGTGTGCAGGATCCTTGATTATTTTTGTAGCTCTGTTGTGACATCATGCTGTGTATAACTCCTGCAGTGCTGGAAGTTTGAGGCCTGTTATCTTCTTTGCCACTTTCACTATCCTTTGCAGGCCTTTTGGTCTGAAACTGAGCAGCTCCCATACCACACTGAACAGTTACACATTAAGATACTTACTATGGTACCTCTATAGAAGGTGGAAAGAATAGAGGGTGGTAGACTCGCTTTCCTCAGTCTCCTGAGGAAATGCAGACATTGATGAACCTTCTTTACTATATGACTGGTGTTTATTAACCAAGATAGATCCTCTGCAATATGAACCCCCAGGAATTTTGTACTTTTTACTCTTTCCACCATCTTGCCATTAATCATGAGAACAGAATGAGCTGGTTGTGTTTTCCTGAAGTCCATTATGACCACCTTTGTTTTGTTGAGATTAATGTCAAGGTTGTACTTGGCAAACCAGTCAGTCAGTGTGCTCACTTCCTCCCTATAGTCTTTTTCATTTCCTTTACATATGACCTTCACAACTGTACTGTCATCCGCAAACTTGATGATGTGGTTGGTGCTGAATATAGCTTTACAGTCATGGGTTAGTATAGTAAACAATACTGGACTCCAATCACAGCCTTGAGGTACTCATGTGTTGATTGCAATGCTTTCAAAGAATTATTGCCCACACATACCCTTTGAGGTATTTCAGTCAAGAAGACCAGGGTCCAGTTGCACATATGGGCATTCATACCTAGATAAACAATTTTTTTGATTGGCTGTTCTGGGATGACAGTATTGAATGCTGAACTGAAGTCAATAAACAGCATTCTAACAGTTGTCCTTGTTTTCAAGGTGTGCCAATGAGAGATGCAGTGCAAACAAAATAGAATCTGCTGAAGAGTGATTGGTACAATATTTGAACTGGAGTGGATCTAGTGCTGCTAGAAGGCTTGCTGCCAGGTATTTTTTTTTACTAACATTTTGAAGCTTTTCATAATGGTGGATGTGAGGGCTACTGGTCTGTAGTCACTGAGGTTTGAGGCAGATGATTTTTTCTGCAGTGGAATAATATTTGTGTTTTATGAAGCATTTCTGTACTTTGCATGATGGATGTGGATGGAGATTTATTTATTTCATTTGATAACTAGATAGTGTCTGACTGGGCCAGAAGACCATTTTCAGTGGAGACCTGGGTAAAAAATCTCCAAGGAAGATTACAATGTTTTTACATTTGGCATATGAATATTACTGTGATTAGAGTGCATAAAACAAATACAAAGCAATATATAAACAGTTGCACAATATTAAAAACAGAATCAATTTTTTTAGGATAGCAAAACACAGCCTGAGAGTAAGAAGGCTTAAAAGACAGGAGATATGGAGAAAGGGAGGTGTAAAGAAGGAGTTTGATATTTAGAGGTTAAAGTAGTTAGCCTGGGTGAGAACAGGAGCAATGCCTATGTTTGGTGAAATATTCCTTTAGGGAATGTTTAAATGTAGGTGTATCATTGATAGACAGAATATGCTGTGGTAGAGACTGCCAGTGTTTGGCAATGATATAGGAGTACAAGGAGACACCATGAGAGTTTTGTGCTTTATTAACCTTCAACGGTATTTTATCAGCAGACTTGAGAGATATTAGGTTACTGTAGGGTTGGACAAGATTAGATAGGGCTGGGAAGATGTCAGGTTTGTATAAGACTGTATGGGCAGTTAAGAGCTGATTCAGAGTAAGAAGATGAGGCAGCTCTAATCAATTCAGCTGGAGAAGGGCAGTGCAATAGTGAGATCTTTGAGATTGATTAGCAGCAAATTTGGCAATTTTGTTACAGCAAGATTCAAGGCTATTTAGGTCAGTTTTGTGAAGATTGGTAAATATTTGGGAGCAGTAAAGAAGGTAGGATAACAGATGGACTTGAGCTGTGGCTAGTCTGGCATGGTCAGTGAGATATGTTTTTGCCAGGTCTATATCAGATGAATGAATTTTTAAAATGACGAATGCTCTTCCAATCGAACATGCCGGACATCAAAACACTATTTCTGGGGTTGCAGTACAGTGATGATAGGAATATTTGCCCTTTCCTCACTGTAGTGCAACCTCGGAGTTGGAATATATATTTAGCGGGGGGTGTGGGGGGTGTAGCCCCCCACAATACCAAGTTTGATGTTCGTGTTCTTTCGATGTTTGAGCGTTCGTCATTTTAAATGTTCGTTCATCTGATACAGACCCATTTTTGCCCTATAGAGAGAACCCGGTTTGACATGAACTTTTTTAATTGTTAGTATAAGGTGTTTGTCAAACCTTAGTCTGCTATCATTTGTAACACCAAGACGGTTTGCATGTTCAACGGGTTCTAGTTTTGTACCATTGGTATAGGAAATACAGATAGTTGGTAGGCTGTTAGATGTTGAGTTATTATAAAAGACCATAAGCTTGTTTTTTTGGGGGGGTTAAGTAAAAGTCAATGGGTTGTTAGGTAGTTTTCAATATTGTGGAGGGCTGCCTGAGTTTTTTCTTGGAGTTCTTTGATAGTAGAGATGAAGCAGATTAGGGAAGCCTCATCAGCATATTGTACAATTGAGGCTGGGTTTGTGGAGGTGCTAAGGTCATTAGTAAAAATTGTGAATAAAAGTGGGCCAAGGATGGAACCTTGTGGGACTCAAATATAGGGAGCTGGGGGGAGAGTTTCCTATCCCATAAAGTGGCTTGTTTCCTATCTGACAGGTAGCTATGAAACCACTTTAGGGTTTCAGGGCTGGAATGATAGAAAGCTAGTTTATTAAGAAGTATTTGATGTGATACCGTGTCAAATGCTTTTGACATGTCTAGGAAGGTAGCAGAGACTAGTTGTTTTTAGTTTTTGAGTTGATTTATAGTATTAGTAAAGCTGATTAGAGCTATACTGGTACTATGCCTAGGCCAAAAGCCATGTTTTGTGTTAGATAATAGATTATTTGACAGGAAATGGTCTAAGATCTATTTGTATATACATTTTTTAAGAGTTTGGCAAGTGGAGACAATGGTTATGGGTCTATAGTTGGATATATCAGTAGAGGGACTGCCTTTATGTAAGGGAATTATGTGAGATATTTTGAAGAGGAGTGGTTCATAATGTTCAGAGATAAAGCAGCTAATGAGAATAGATATGGAGCAAGCGATAGAAGTAGCAGCTAATTGAAGAACGTCTCCAGGTAGCTGGTCTGCAGCTAATGTGCAAGGTTTTAATTTGGAAAGAAGATTTTTACATAGCTTGTTTGGATTGATTTGAGATAGAAAAGGGGAGAATTGTTGTAGAAAGTTTGAGGTATTGTCAGAGTGTATTATGAGTTTTATTGAGTACTGAGATTACTGAGTTAATAAAATAGGAGTTAAATTGAGTGGCAATGCACTCATTTTGGTTGGTTAGAGTTGGGGCTGGGGTAGTGACTTTTCCTGGGTTGAGAAAGAGGTTAATTGTTTGTCAGAATCTTCTGGGGCTCTTCTGGTATTTTAGCTGATTAACTTAAAAGTAGGTTTCTTTGTCTTGTTTAATTAGTTTTTTGGTTTGATTTCTAAGTTGTTGGTAGGAAATAAGATTTTGTTTGCTTCTACTTTTCAGATGGAGAGACCAGGCTTTGTCTCTTTGTTTTAGTAGAAGAATTGTGTATTTTGACAGCTAAGGAACCTGTATGGATTGACACAAATTTTTCTAATTGGAGCTAGATCATTAAGTATTTGTAGGAACAAAGTATTGAAATACTGAACTGCACTGTCAAGTGGAAGAGTTTTTAAAGGTGTCCAATCATATTGCAGAAGTCGAGTGTTAAATATGGTGAGAAAAAATGTTTTATTGCGAATGTAGTGAAATGAAATGTTAGAGGCATGGTGCAAATGTTTTTTGATCAAGTAGGTAGGGAAGTGATAGCTTAGTGTGTCTGGGAGACATCCAGCATTGTAGCTAATATTAGACTTAAAATCCAGTCAAGAATGGATTGTCTCTTGGTGTGTTTGCCGATGCATGTGGGTTGGTTAATTTTATGACAGAAATTGTAAAGGTTAACAAAATTTGTTGGAGGATTGGAAGAGCAGGTGGTCCAGTCAAGGTTAAAGTCACCAAGTATTACAGTTTCATGGCTGAAATTTGTAGAGGCCCATTCAAGGATATTTTTAATACTTTCAAGGTTTTTAGCGGGGGCAGGTAGATTACTATAATGATAATGGACTTATGGCTATTTAAATCTAGGTGGGGTAGAGTTGAGATGAGTCAATTTAAGATTATCTTTAAACAGAATGGCAATCCCACCTCCACATATAGATACTAGATATATCAGTTCTGAGGATTCTTTAACCAATGGGAAGACATTCTTCAGATTTAATATGAAGCTTAAGCCATGTTTCAGTAATGACAACTATATCGGGGGAGTAAAGGGTATTGGTAGCATGAAAATTGTGAACTTTGTTTATTAGGCTTCTTAGGCTGACATCAATGCTGAGAAGGTCAGAGTTACTTTTTTTCAGGGGAAGGTAGGAGTTAGGTGTGGAGTTATGGGGATTATCAGAGTGAGCATTTGGGGGTTAGAAAGTGTGGTGAGTGTTGGGCCAGGATTAGGATGGATGTCACACTGGAGCTTGTTATGGGTAAGGGAATGGAGGGTAAGACATCTTAATTTGGAAAACAGACTGAGATAAATATTTAGTTTAGTACCAGAGTTGTGGGTTTGAAAATATTTAACAGAAAAAAGTAGAGATGGGGAGGTATTGTAGAGGTATGGGGAGATATAAATAATAAATAAAAATATCCGTGAGTATAATGCTTAGTTGTTCAGCACAGTCCTTTAACACCTTTCCCTTGATGTTATCCAGTCCTGCAGCCTTCCTAGGGTTCACCTGTTGTAGGGTCCTCTTCACCTCTATTGAGTTTAGGCTGAGCACTTCGTTTCCTGGGTCTGTAGTGAGTTTTACTGCCTTGGAGCTGTAGTTCCCCTCAAACCTGCAGAAAAAGGTGTTCAGCTTATCCAGGAATTATGTGTTGTCCTCGAACTGTGCTGACAAGGGTTTGTGTTCAGTTATGGCTTCTATGCCCTGCCACATGCACTAGGTCTCTCATGTCATTGAAGTGGTTCTGGACTTTCTTTCCATTGGCCCTTTTTGCTTCCTTTATCCCTCTCTTCAGGTTTGCCCTTGCCACACTGAGAGCTTCCTTGTCTTTTGATTTGAATGCCACATTACGTTCCTTCAGAAACTCGTATACTTTGCTGGTGAGCCAGGGTTTTTGGTTGGCTCTTATGATGATGTTTCTGTTTATGGTTACGTCATCTATGCATTTAGATATATATGCCATTACAGTTTCTGGGTATTCATCCAGGTTAACATGTAGATCAACTGTTGCAGCCTCTTTGAATTTGCTCTAGTTTGTATTGTCGAAGCAATCTTGGAGTGCTGTGATTGCTCCATTTGGTCATACCCTGATTTGCTTCACAGTGGGCTTTTCTCTGACTAGTACAGGTTTGTATGCTGACATTAGCATGATGGTGACGTGGTCTGAGCTGCCCAAGTGTGGATATTGCACTTCCTTATATGCCATCTTGAAATTGGTGTACACCTTATCCAAGGTGTTGCTACCCCTTGTTGTAAATCCCACATGCTGGTAGTAGTTGGGTAATACTGACCTCAGATCTGCCTGGTTGAAATTCCCTGCAATAATGTGTGCAAAATCTGGGTTCTTATTCTGCAGGTCACATATTGAGTTATACAGCGTAGCCAGTGCCTCTTTAGTGTTGGCACTCAGTGGGATATACACCACTATGATGCTGGCACCATTTAACTGTCTAGGCAGATAAAAAGGTCTACATCTGACTGCTAGGAACTCTATGTTTCCAGAGCAATGGCTAAGGGCAATCTTACAGATTCTGCACCAGCTACTGTTTACATACATGCCGAATCCACCTCCTCTAGATCTCTCACTGAGTTCTTATTTCTGTCTGCATGAAAAAGAGTGAGCTTTTCCAGTTGAACTGCACCTTCATTAATGTTACCATGCAGCTAAGTTTCTGTAAACATATGAGCAAGTATTTCTCACCTTGCTTTGGGATGTTATTTCCAGCCTTATGTAGTCCATCTTATCCAGAAAGCCCATGTTTGCTAGAAGTAAGGATGGTAATGCAGGCCTGAAAGGATTTGCCTTCAGTCTGGTGGGTCTATATTAAATCAGTGAATGCTTAGAAATGTGAATGATTTATCAACCCCATGTAAGTGAAAGCTTAGAAACTCGAACGCTTAGAACAGCGATTTTTTTTCCAAGTGAAAAAAAATTGCTGTTCCAAAAAAAAAAAAAAAACACTTAAAACATAACATAAAGTGGGGGTCTTCACCCCCACATCCCCCCCTACTGAAATATACCAACTCCGAGATTGCACTACAGTGACGAAAACAGCAAAGTAACGGATGTGGCCAAGCGATTTCTTTCCCAGGGAAATCTATTTGCTTATATGCCGCTTTGTCATTTTGTCTTTTTGTCTTTTCAAGTTCGATCAAAAAGCATTCGAAAGAATGCGTCTTCGGTCATCTAATAGGACCCAGTCTGGCAGAGATTTCAGCCCTTGATCCTGGATCTTTAACATCTTTTCCTCTTCTTCTTTTTTTCCAGTGTGTTGTGGAAGTCTTTTTGCCTGTTTGAGGCAGCTTGTAACATGCTGTGTAAGAATACCAAGGTCGTGGAGTATAGAATTTATTGTAAGCCCCACAGACTGTGCAGACAGCAGATCGTCCATCCAAATGCATAGTGAGCATAGTTGCTTGATTTCCAGTAAGTTATCTCTACTATAAGTAAATGTATCTTCATTTATAGCCTAGAAAAAGTTTTTTCCTACTTTTTAAAGTCGAGAAGAATACAAATACTACACATTTCTCTGTCGAGCCATTACAGCTGCAGCCTCACAGGGCACTACCATTTTTTTTTTTTGCAGTTATTTTGAAGAATCCTTACACATACTCCATTACTGTCTTGATAGTTAGGCTAATATCTGATGTTTTTGTCCATCACTTTTAACATAGAAGAAAATGTCATGAGCAGTGAATATAAGCCTTCTTTATTTGATACATTCATCTTTCTTAGATCCAGAAATATTGCTTCACTTAAATTATATTTGCCTTCTGTTGCCCTATCATGCTTGCCATTGTTTTGACAACTGCGATAATTTCTACAATTCTCCCTCATGGCTTGCACTCTGCATTGAGAAGATTATTTAAGCATCACTGTAACTTCTGTAGCACATTTTTCATTTATTGCTTTTGAACTGTAATAGAAGAAACAATTCACATGCAAAGCGTGCCCTTTATTATCTGTTAAAAGCTTTGCATGCATTTCAAACAGAGCTTCACCCACTAGTTTAGATAATCTCACCTCAGATTTTTTTTCCACCTACAGTGTTATCTAAGTGTACTTTAGTGCTCAGAAACCTTTCTGCACATTTTATTTTCTTCACCATTTTTTCCTTCCACTTATCATGAAGGTCCCATTATATTTTCCCAATAAAAATTTGGATTGTTTCAGAAATAAACTTGACATTTTAACTTGCATGATATAGGGAAGACATACTATTTCTGAATTTTTTTCTTAGTTGGTCATCATGTATAATCTTACATCCTAAGACTTTTTACTGAGTTATATACAATGCTGTAGGGCATACACAGCTGCTAAAATGCAAGCCTTTCCCAAGAGATTAGCTTAGCAGTGCTACAAAACAATTAAAACTGATCTGCAAGGCCATGGAATGTATTATCATGGAACTTATAAACAAAGACATTGGCAACCTTTAAACACTGGACCCCACCCAGTTTGGGTTGTTGAAGGGCCGATCTTGTCTTCTGAACCTGACTGACTTCTTCAAATCAGTCTCCAGGGCCGTGGTAAAGCAGTCCACACAGCCTACCTGGACCTCACCAAGGCCTTTGTCGCCATCCCTCACTCTGTAATCATAGATAAACTTACTAAACTGGGCATTAATCCCTATGTCACTCGATGGGTTGCTAACTGGCTTACTGACAGAACCCACAATGTAAAAGTAGCTGACTCCAAATCTAGCTCCAGACAAGTGACAAGTGGAGTACTTCAGGGTTCAGTCCTGGGACCTCTCTTGTTTGGCATCTACTTCTCTGAGTACAGGCCAACACTAATGGACTCTGGCTAATAAAGTTCACAGATGACTGCAAACTGGGAGCCATTATTGAATCCCCAAATGATGTGGATACTCTACAAAAGGGCCTTACAGAAACAGATGCTTGGTGCCAGAGCCATGGGCTCAAGCTCAATGCCAAGAAATGTATAGTTATCCCCTTTGGGAAAAAAACATGTACCCGTAAATTACCACATAGGTGGCAGTACACTAAACCCAAAAAGTGTGATAAGAGACTTAGGGACACAGGTGGACAGTGGTCTCACCTTCAAAAACCACATCTCCACAACAGTCAGGAAATCCTTCTATGTGGCACACCTCATCACTAAGGGCTTTTCATCCAGAAAAAAGATTATTGTCCCACTGTACTCATCGCTCATTAGACCCATTATAGAATACAACGCCCCATTTGGTATGTACCTCTCAAGACATCTGCAACAACTGGAAAGGCTGCAGAAATACATCACTAAAAGAATCGCAGGTCTAAAGCAGGTGCGCTATGTTGATCTCCTTAAAAAACTCCAGCTATACTCTGTCGCATATCATCTACTCCAAGGCAATCTCTTCTTAACATAGAAGGCCATATCAAACCCAGAGCTGTTGGACATGCTACACTTAAAAAAATCCCAATCACTCAGAGCCACATGCTCCAGGGATCTAAACCTTGTCATCACAATAAACAAAACATGCTGGAGGGATAGGTTCCTGACCCAGAGACTCCCCAGACTCTGGAATAGACTTCCTATACATGTCAAACAGAGCGCCTCTTTGACCCTCTTTAAAAGGAACCTTGATGATTGGATGGGAGAAAGGAAATTCAACCCAGGGATCACATCAGTCACACTGCTAGACAGGCGTCCATGGAAGTAAATAGTGTGGGAAGAAATAGCCAGGGAATTGTTATGGCTAGGCTTGTATAGGCCCTAGGGCCAATAGCCTAGTACCAACCTATGAACCTATGAACCTATGAAAAGTCTGAGTCCATATATAATTTAGGGGATTACTCTGAGTAGCACAAGACTTTTCACATTCCCTACATATGTAGGTGTTTTTTGTACAATGCAAATTCTGATGTGATTTCAAAGATCAGCAGGCTCCTCCAAACTGCTTTTCACAGTTCACACACCTGTAGGTTTTTTCACTTTTTAATTTCTCCAAATGTTTCAGGTTTTAATACGGTAACAGGAATGGACTCCATTTCTACATCAGGGTACAATTATAATTCATTAAATTAGTACTGCTTCACTCTTTGATGTTATTGAAGAGAGCACTTTTCAGCACCTCAGAGTACCCAGAAGTGTCACCTTCTGCAGTTCATACAGAGTTACATGTACTGGTAACATATTTAAGTGCAACTGTAAATTCTTATTTATTAGTACTGTTGCCCCCTACTACTATTGGGACTGATTGATCATTTTCTTCCAAATTACTCTAATTTCTTCTTGCATATCCTGATTTTTTTATAACTTTCTGTCTCTCAGTATATAAGACACTATAATCTCAGATATAGCAATTTCAATGACTGACGTTACTTTTTTTTATCTTGGACTACTATATCTGTTTTTCTTGTACCTATTTTTTCAACTGTTGGTATTGAGTGATCCCATATAATCCAAACTTCATTTTATCAACAATGATGATGATGATGAAGGTTTGCACTTTTTTACATTCCTTCAAATGTCATAAGTTTAGTTTCTAATATCAGCGTGAATGAACCCCATGTCTAATCAGGGTACAAATAGAGTTCATGAAATTTATATTGCTTCAGTCTTTGATATTAACCATGAATGTTCTTTTCAATTTGTATAATGTATCTAGACTTGCCTGCTTCTGCAGTTCCTACAAGGTTTCATGTATTGGTAAGCATATTTAAGTGAGATTGTAAATTCTGTTTTATTGGTGTGATTGCTCCTCCTCCTTCTTGTGGAATTGCCCCCATTGCTCTAGTTTCTGCATGAAAGTCCTGGTAGTTTATGACTTTGTCTCTCTCGGTTTGTAAGTAATTATAATCACTGGTTGTAGCAGTTTAAATGATTAATGCTACTCTTGTCTTTTTTTTTTCTTGGACTACTGTATCTGGTTTTCTTGATCAAATGCAATCCAGATTTAATCATTGTTGATAATGCTTTGTGGATCAGGTTTATAATGTTTCTCAGCAACTTGTATATTGCAGTGTTTGTACAAACCCTATTGCAACTGTCTTGCAACATTATTTTGCATTTCAATATACAGGTACTCAACCATGAAGGCATCACATTCAGCAATGAGATGTCCAACTGTTTTTGTTCTGTTTTTACATAACCTGCATTTTTCCCGGTCCCCTTCAATAAACACACTTCTCATCAAATGACATTTGATGACCTTTATTAATATTCTATAAACATAAAATTTAATTGACCAATATTTTAATTTATTACTCACAGCATAAACATCAATATAACTGTTATCTTAGGGCAACATGACCCCACTCACCCCGACCAAGTAAGCAGCATTCTTACCTCTGCTTGCTTACTTTTGCTCATCAGGCAGCGCCCACCTGCTCACTTGCATTTCCCAACTCATTGAAAAGAACATGCAAACCAGAGGGGGGTGGGGAGAAGAGGGACAAGCCTGCCCCTCTTCTCTGCCTCCCAAAAATATAATAACCACACAATCCCCAATACTTCAAGCAGGGAGGGAGGGTGGGTAGCAAGTTCACACCAATGTGATTCCTTTCCCAGATACACTCTCACAAACTTATTAAGCCCCACCCTACCTTTACCTCATTTCCTCCTAATCCTCCTACTTATCTATTTAACCTCCCCCCCACCCTTCTCTTACCCTCATAAAACCCATTACTACTTTTAACTAAACCCACGCCTGAAGATTTCCCCTTGACAAATGGATTTGTTACCAAACTTCATTTGTCCCAGTCCCCTTCAATAAACACACATCACACCGAATGACATTTGACAACCTTTATTAAAATTCAATAAACATAAAACGTAATTGACCAATATTTTAATTTATTACTCACAGCATAAACATCCATATAACTGTTAACTAAGGACAGCGTGACCCCACTCACCCTGGCCAAGTAAGCAGCATCCTTACATCTACTTACCTACTTTTACTTACTAAGCAGCGTCCGCCTGCTCACTTGCATTTCCCAACTCATTAAAATAAACATACAACCAAATAAGCAGCGCCCTTACCTGCGCTCACTTACTTTTAGTTGTCAAGCAGTGTCCAACCACTCACTTGCATTTCTCAACTCATTAAAATGAATATCCAACACCAAAGGGGGAACAGAAGAAGGACAAGCCTGCTCCTCTTCTCCACCCACCAGCCTGACCAGGCTGCTCCCCCTCCTTCATACCAAAAATCCTAACAAATTTCAAAACCAAACCAAACCGTAAGTTAAAAGGTCAAAGCTAAACATCATTCAGTGTACTCCATTCTCTGGGCACCAGACTGGATCCCTGTCATCAATATGTGAAACTCTATCATATAAAGCAACCAGTTGCATAAACAGCTAAAATTAAACCAATGATCCCGCTCCAAAGCCAAAGTAATACCCATACCCTTGTAAAACCCAGTAAAGCAAACATATCCTCACGTATCTTAACTGTCAACAGTAACTATGTAATTATGCCCAGGTCATTACCTGCCAAATTTACAACCAAACCACTAAAATGCCTAACGCCTTCCAAAACAAGGCAAGCACAACTTCATGCCATCCTGCCTAACTGCAGCATTCTGTAACCACCCAAAGGATGTAATAATTACCAAATGAAATCACCTCTCCAACAAATCAATTCAATAGGAATTCAACCCCCAGTACCCACCATCTGTTATAAAGCAAACATCTGATGACCACATAGCATTTGCTGACCAATGCCCACCCAGTTAAAGAATTCAGTCCACCATATGCCAATACTCCCTCAAACTGTAACCCAATGAACCTCCATTTACCAATGCCAACCCTCACAACAAAACTTATCTTGACAATAGCAATAGTCTGTCAGACATCACCTATCAAACCTACCCCGACCATTCAAACACATGACCCACTGTCCTGAACTTAGAAAAGTCATATAACCTTGTCAGAAGTGCAACTATACTAATTGGAGCTAAATCCACCTTGAACAACTGAACTGTCTAACCTTGTTCCAAGACTAAACACAAATTAGCAAAATTCTGTAATGCCTTACCATATACTTTCCAATCCACAGCTGCTATGGAATTCTGTCCCACAACTAATCATCCCAAGCCAAACTAATACACCTCTCCTGGCACACCAGGGCCTCCTACCACTGCCCTATTGTGTAGACTGACAATTAACAATTTTTTCTCACAACTCCTTCTAAACCTAGAATACCAGCCAACCAACTAACTCAAAACAGTGAAGTCCCTTTTTCAAATGTCCTTCCATCCTGTAACTCCATCCTGCAAACACTTTTACATCTTGCCAGCCAACAAGCCAACCATTCCTTCTCAATTAAGCAAAATAAGGAGCTCAATGACCTCCATGCCATCCTTAATCCAGGCTTGTCCCAAAACTTCACCCCTCTTTTTTTTTAAACAACCATTGTCTGCTTCCTCTAGTAACCCCCTTGCTTGAACCTTCAAGTTTCTACTTAAACAATAACCAGTTCCTAATCCATCTCTACACACATGCATACTTTGCAAGCTCTGTCCAACCTTCTACCTAGTCCTAAAGTCTCACCTGTGGTTGCCATATCTACTGGAGAACAGTGCTAAACTCCAAAAGTAGGACGGCCACTGAACAACCCATCTGCCTTGCCTTACCACAGGAAACAAACCCAAATGCCATGCCCAGAAAATGCAACCCAACCTCATATTGAGTGACTCCACCCCACCTGTGTAAAATCCCAAATTCCCCACAACCAAGCCCCAAACCTGTTTCAACCTGCCCCTGATGTACCTCATCCTCACTTATCCCTACATTACTTCCAATCTGCAATCTGACTTGCCTTACTGAGTAAAATAGTTTTACTTGTGCCTTCACTGTGTGCCACTCCAGTGGCAGAAACATTGACCACAGCTGAATCCATCAAATTTCAAATCCACTTCCTTCAGGCCACTGACGGTTGCCCACTCTGCACTTCTCATCTGCAACCTTAATGTGCACCACACCAATGGATTGAGCACTCTGTGTTTCCCCATATGCAAAATCAAAGCATAAACATCCATATAACTGTTAACTAAGGGCAGCGTAACCCCACTCACCCTGGCCATGTAAGCAGCATCCTTACATCTACTTACCTACTTTTACTTACTAAGCAGCGTCTGCCTGCTCACTTGCATTTCCTAACTCATTAAAATAAACATACAACCAAATAAGCAGCGCCCTTACCTGCGCTCACTTACTTTTAGTTGTCAAGCAGCGTCCAACCACTCACTTGCATTTCTCAACTCATTAAAATGAATATCCAACACCAAAGGGGGAACAGAAGAAGGACAAGCCTGCTCCTCTTCTCCACCCACTAGCCTGACCAGGCTGCTCCCCCTCCTTCATACCAAAAATCCTAACAAATTTCAAAACCAAAACAAAACGTAAGTTAAAAGGTCAAAGCCAAACATCATTCGGTGTACTGCATTCTCTGGGCACCAGATTGGATCCCTGTCATCAATATGTGAAACTCTATCATATAAAGCAACCAGTTGCATAAACAGTAAAATTAAACCAATGATCCCTCTCCAAAGCTAGAGTAATACCCATACCTTTGTAAAACCAAGTAAAACAAACATATCCTCATGTATCTTAACTGTCAGCAGTAACTTTGTAACTTTGCAATCCCAAGCAAAACAAAGACTCTTTGTACCAAAGGCAAGTGTCCACTCTGGTGGACCCCAGCCATAAACAAACTCTACAACAAAAGGAGGAAGCTACTACAAGATAGAGCAAAATCCTTAAAAGGTAAGACACCCTTGATCACTATAAGTAAAAAACTAAGAGCTCTCATAAAATCATCCAAAGCAAATTTTGAGAGAAAAATAGCTAAAGACTCAAAAGACAATCATAAGGCCTTCTTTAGCTATGTTAGAAACCTGGGAGGAAACTCCCAGATATGCTCAGAACTAGTTCAAAATGATGTGAAGATTACTGATCCTACAGACATTGCCAACATACTGGCTGACAGGTTCAGTGCAAACTTCTCCCCTCCCCAAAAGGAGAGATATCTATACCAAGCGATTGCAGCCCCCAAACATCTCCAACGCCCAAGTGAGAACTGCTCTCTCCAAAGCAAAAACACAGCATCCATGGGACCTGATGGTGTCCCCGGCTGTGTGCTCCACGAACTCAACGAGGAATTAAACCCACAGCTAGGACAGCTGTTTAATCATAGTCTTACCTCTGGATACGCACTCCAGGAGTGGCGCACTGCAACTGTGGTCCCACTTCACAAAGGCGGTGCCTCCACCGACCCTGGAAATTACCGCCCATTAGCTTGACAAGCCTTATCTGCAAAGCCATGGAGAGGATCATAATGGACCTCATAAATAAAGACATAGGGAATTTGCAGACTTTGGATCCATCCCAGTTTGGCTTTGTCAAAGGCAGATCATGCCTTCTAAACTTGGTTGACTTTTTCAAACAGTCACCAAAGCCATTGATGAGGGAAAGGCAGTCCATACAGCCTACCTCGATCTGGCGAAGGCCTTTGATACAATACCCCACTCGGGTATCATTGAAAAACTCATCAGCTTAAATGTTAACCCATATATCACAAGATGGGTTGCAAACTGGCTGAGTGACAGAACCCACAGGGTCAGAGTTGCTGGCGCCATGTCAGACTCAAAGCCTGTCACAAGTGGTGTACCACAGGGCTCAGTCCTGGGCCCACTCTTGTTTGGCATCTACTTTTCCAAGTACAAGCAAACACAGGAGGGTTATGGCTGACAAAGTTTGCAGATGACTGCAAACTGGGCCATAGTAGAAAACACATCTGACACAGATATCCTTCAGAAGGGTCTCACAGAAACGGATAACTGGTGCCAGAGCCATGGCCTAAAGTTAAATGCCAAAAATGCATAGTCATACCCTTCGGAAAAACAAGGTTACCCTAGCTACCAAATAGGTGGCAATCCACTGAGTACAGAAGAAGTTATCAGGGACCTGGGGACCCAGGTTGATAGTAGTCTGTCATTCGACACCCATGTAGCTAAAGTAGTTAGGAAGACCTTCTACATTGCCCACCTTATCATGAAGGGATTCTCATCTAGATCAAGGGAGGTCATAGTCTCCCTATACTCATCACTCATCAGACCAATGATTGAGTACAATGCCCCATTCGGAATGTATCTGACCCGACACTTGCAGCAGCTGGAGAGGCCACAAAAGTTCCTCACCAAAAGGATAAAGGGTCTCAAACATCTGTCCTATGCTGCCCGACTGAAAGAACTCCAGCTCTATTCAGTCGCTACCGCTTGCTCAGAGGTGACCTTTGCCTAACATACAAGGCCATGTCAAACCCAGATTTGATGAATATGCTTCACCTCAAAAATCTAGATCCGTCAGAGCCACAAGGGCGGGAGACTTAAACCTCGACACGGCTATTAATAGGACGTGCTGGAGGGATAGATTCATCACCCAAAGACTCCCTATGCTGTGGAATAAAATCCCGGTATATGTGAGGCAGAGCACCTCGCTGGCCTTGTTCAAGAGAAATCTTGACCAATGGATGGGAGATCGCAGATATACCCCAGGGATTACCTCAGTGTCACTGCTCAACAGAGGCACAGCAAAATAATGGGTATAGTTCCCCATACTAAAGGGGTGGCGTAAGCCACAAAACTATGGGCTAGGCTTGTAAATGCCCTCGGGCAGATAGCCTAGTATGAACCTATGAACCTATGAACCTATTCCAAGGTCATTACTGCCATATATACCACCAAACCACTAAAATCCCCAACGCCTTCCAAAACAAGGCAAACACAACTTCATGCCATCCTGCCTAACTGCAGCATTCTGTAACCACCCAAAGGATGTAACAATGACCAAATGAAATCACCTATCCAGCAAATCAGTTCAATAGGAATTCAACCCTCCGTACCCACCATCTATTATAAAGCAAACATCTGATGACCACATAGCATTTGCTGACCAATGCCCACCCCGTTGAAGAATTCAGTCAACCATAATGCCAATACCCCCCTCAAACTGTAACCCAATGAACCTCCATTTACCAATGCCAACTCTCACAACAAAACTTATCTTGACAATAGCAATAGTCTGTCAGACTTCACCTATCAAACCTACCCCAACCCTTCAAACATATGACCCACAGTCCTGAACTTAGAAAAGTCATGTAACCTTGTCAGCAGTACAACTATACTAATTGGAGCTAAATTGACCTTGATCAGATGAACTGTTTAACATTGTTACAAGCCTAAACACAAATTAGCAAAATCCTGTAATGCCTTACCATATACCTTCCTGCCCACAGCTGTCATGGAATTCTGTCCCACAACTAATCATCCCAAGCCAAACTAATACACCTGTCCTGGCACACCAGGGCCTCCTACCACTGCCATATTGTCCAGACTGACAATTAACAATTTTTCTCATAACTCCTACTAAACCTACAATACCAGCCAACCCACTAACTCAAAACAGTAAAGTCTCTCTTCGAAATGTCCTTCCATCCTGTACCTCCATCCTGCAAACACTCTTATATCCTGCCAGCCAACTAGCCAACCATTCCCTCTCAATTAAGCAAAATAAGGAGCTCGATGACCTCCATGCCATCCTTAATCCAGCCTTGTCTCAAAACTTCACCACTCTTTTTTTTTAAACAACCATGGTCTGCTTCCCCCAGTAACCCTCTTGCTTGGACCTTCAGGTTTCTGCTTAAACAATAACCAGTTCCTAATCCATTCCTACACATATATATACTTTGCAAGCTCTGTCCAACCTTCTACATAGTCCTAAATTCTTGCCCGCGGTTGCCATATCTACTGGAGAACAGTGCTAAACTCCAAAAGTAGGACAGCCACTGAACAACCTTCTGCCTAGCCTGACCACTGGAAACAAACCCAAATACCATGCCCATAAAATGCAACCCAACCTCACTTTGGGTAACCCCACCACACCTGTGTACAATCCCAAATTCCCCACAACCAAGCTCCAAACTTGTTTCAACCTGCCCCTGATGTACCTCATCCTCAACTATCCCCACATTACTGCCAATCTGCAATCTGACTTGCCTTACTGAGTAAAGTAGGATTACTTGTGCCTTCAGTGTATGCCACTCCAGTGGCAGAAACATTGACCACAGCTGAATCCATCACATTTCAAATGCACTTCTTTCAGGCCACTGACTGATGCCCACTCTGCACTTCCCATCTGTGACCTCAATGTGCACCACGCCAATGGATTGAGCACTCTGTGTTTTGCCATATGCAAAATCAACTAAACTGTAAATCCTCTGCACACACCTAAACAAAAACCTCTTAATATCAACATTTGTTACTGCCAAGGGCCTACTTTGCTCACCAACTGGACAACCACTACCCTGCCCTGCATCCCATATCCTCAATAACCTGGCATCACCGTATCCTTCAGCAATTCCTTTCACAGCCAGTGAAGGAACATACTGCTTCAAATGGTTTTATGATGCAAGAAACAGTAAGTGCACCTATGTTCTTAAAGGGCCCTATTAAAATGCAGAATGCGAACTGAACCACCACTCAAGTATCTTACAACTAAACAATGAGATGATGGTAATTTAAATATCAAATTACCTGGGCTACCTTATGATTTTCTTACAAAATCAAATACTACACTGTATAGGCAAAGTCAACTTATTTCATAAAACAGTCTTGGGTGCATTTCTGTAACAAGCACTACTGCTTATCCCCGCACAATCATTTTAACACAAATTAAAAGCGTAAACAAAAACTACATAGTCCTCTAGTAAAATATGCAACTTTGGCAGCTTCTCCCTTGTGCAGCCTTGTTCTCCAAATGGCTCTGACAGCCACATGTATCCAGCATTGAAAATTAATATGCTTAAAATAAAGAGTAAAATACCTCCATACCATACCCATACCTCTCATGTAACTAATTCTGAGGAGCATTCCTTATTTGAGGTCATAAAAGTTCATGTTCCTCGAGGTTCCACATTGAAAAGATCCATCACACTCTCCGTACTAACAATTTAACCACTACCAATGGTAAATGGACTGAATCATTATTCATTAAAAGGCCTATTTCTATAAATAAATTTATCACATTTTAACAACCATGTGAGCTTCCTAATTGAAGTTGATAGTGAGCTGTTAGTAAGTGGTCCACCTTTTACCCAGTTGTTCCACATTATAAGTGGCAACATTCCTCATACTGGTGATGAAAAAAGAAACAGTCCGGGTAAAGAAACTTAAACCATTCCATCCCTTTCATGGGTTCATTTTAGAAATACTCCACACCAAAACATGACTAAATACAACTAAGACACCTACCTTTCACATGTCTGAACTTTTACCAATTCCCTCTTTAATGAACTACTACACCTTCCTAGAAACCACCCAACCATGAAACTGCCCAAGATAGAAACCTAACCCTGAACATACTGTGAAACCTTTACCATTAAGAACTGTGCCACATACTAACTCCTTTGACAGTTTGGGGTAAAAGCTTGCCCTGAGAACAACCCACTGTAGACCACAAATTACCTGAATGAATGCCCTGTACTGCTACCCATTACTCACCCAAAGACATCACTGCCCTGAGCTCTCCATCAAACAGGGACCAATCACAACAGAATGTGGGACAAAACCAAAACTAGTTAAAACCATCAGGGACACCTGCCATACATTTGTACTCAGGAGTAGTTGAACTGAACCTGGGTTTATCACCAATATAGTACCAGAATATCCTCCCAAATTGTCAGGTATTACTCAGACTGCCACCTTTTCAGATTTCTGGCATTAGGAGAATGTGAATTATCAAGTAAGGAAGTTTATAACTCTTAATTATTGTCATTATTTTTAAGGTTATTTCATCACCTTCCTGCAACAGACACCAGTTTTAGGAGGGACTAAAAGGAATCAGCTAAAATTTCAGTCAAAGTTAGGGACATCCCTGATTGTCTAGTAACACCAGTGGCAAAATCAAGAACAATTGAAAGGTATGGCTCCAAAGGAATCAGAGCTAAACTTTCAGTCAAAGTCAGGGACATCCCTGAGTGACTAGTAACACCAGTGGCAAAATCAAGAACAATTGAAAGGTATGACTCCATAGGTGAACAAGCATCATCCCTTCCCCATGGCTGTTACTGCAGTAGTGGGCATGTGTGACACTCAACTGCTACTCATGGGTGCCTCGCAGTCTGCAAACCCACGCAAATGGAAACACTAAATAAAAGGTGGTATGCAAATACTCAGAACAAGTATGACTTAAAACCTCCCCACAAAACTTAGCCAACAGCAGGCATCTAGACCCTTTCCCAAGACAAAACAAAACACTGAGGAACATTCTCGTCTCACCAAGGGACAACCAAGAGGCATGCCCCAGTATGCAACCACAGGGCTGCCACCATCCATGTGGCCCTTCCTGACTCCCCCATTGGATTGCTGGGAGACACAACAAAGACCAACTGAAAGACAATTCAAGGCACCCATGATGTCACTCACCCGCCCAGCCTAACCAGCATGCAACACTGCAAAACACCACATGCCACTTGGCTTTACTTGTCTTCTTTCTCCTTCATTGTAGTTAAGAAATCAGTACAAAGAGCCTGGAACTGACATAACATAGTCCCCTGTAGAAAGCAAGGCACCCTCTCCCTTACCCTGACCATCCTATCTGCACCTACAAAATTTATTTGGTCCGTTCACTCCTCTGTATTGCTTCCTACTTCATGCAACATGTCCTGACCTGCAGCACATTTTCACATTCTGGTTTGTCCCTCTATACTCTATGGCACATCACCAGGGCAAGGGAAAATGAAAACCCATTCCGTAAATATGTCTGAGCTCCTGATGTCCAATGCTACAGAACTGTATGCTGAAATTACAGAAGGGGCAGCATTTAGCATCTACAGCAAGTGACATGGCCCAGAAATCAAGCCTCACCATTTGTACAACACCAGCTACAGACACCAACACTGCAAACGGGGACTTTGAAGGTGGAACTGGGAACTAGTTGAACGGATGCTGCTAATCAACATTGCAAGTACATTCTTGTCAGGCAGCCATGCTACATGGCACCTGAGCCCAATAACTGAATCACTTAGTTGAGATCCAAATGTTTCTCCCCTTGTTCCCTCTTTGCTGTTATTCACTTTTTTATATAGTTAGAAGGCTGAGTCTTTGCCTAGCATGAATTTTTGAAAGATATGAAGTCTGAAACTGAAATGTCTGTTATTATTTTTGAACTTCAGTCTTTAATGAACTGTCATTCATTTGCCAGAAAGCCACAATTCTATGACTGGACCAGAGAATGAGACCATCTGCAAAACCAAACAATGGACCAAAACATAAGGTTAAGTCTGGACATTCTGTGAAAATCTGTACCGGTAAAAGCTATGACGAGGCATACTTACTACCCAACCACCTGTGCACAGTTTCACCCTTTTCGAAACCAAGTGACATTTAACATACACTTTATGAATATGGTGCTGTGTTAAACAAAACTGCACAGACCCTATTGCGAAGGTGCTGTGCACAACATTGCTCTTGGCACCTTAAAGCTCATGAAAGGGAAGCTGCAGCATTTCCTCTATAGTGTAAAATAATTACAGATGCTGCAAGAGATCCAGGAGCCCAAGAACAACATCAACTCTCAAACCAGGTCAGGGACAGACCCCAAATACCACTCTCATCACCTCTTAAATGGATAGAACAGTAGGATAAACACCAGCATGCAACTCTGAAGGCCATATACTACGAACTGCATGTGCAACCTCCCCCATACACCCAAAGAAACCAAGCACAATACTAGCACACAATTATCAGTGTGCATCAGGTGAGACTTAGTGTGGCATTTCTGGGATCACTATTAATATGTTCACTTTGTGTTTAAGATGGTGTACTGTTTTAGGGACAGTGATAGTGGTATTTCTCTGTCATGCCTTAGTTGAGGAAACATGCTTCAGAAAGTTTTGCCATGCACAGTCATTGTACATCTCTCCAGGTGTCACAAATGACCCAATCACCTGGTATCTGCCACAAAGCAATGAAACAAATGCAGACACAAAAATAAACAAATAAATTATATTATTACTACCCACCTCCTCAACATATGCTACACTGATCCAAGGCCTACCTAACCACTGTATTAGGTCGTCTTGGACGTATGCTTGCAGTATAGCAAGTTCATGCCAAAATGTAATTCATTACCCAGATACACTCTCACAAAACTTATTAAGCCCCTTCCTACCCTTATCTCATTTCCTACCAATCCTTTTATTTACCTATTTAACCCTTTCCTCCCCCCACCCAAACTAGCTCCTTCCTGTAGCCTCATAAAATCCATTACTGCTTTTAACTCAAGCCCCACTTGAAGATGTCCTTGGAAAATTTGGTTTGTTAGCAAACCTCATTTGTCTGTTTCTTCCACTTCTTCAGTAGACTTTGTAAACCAGCATGTACATAGCAAACTGTCTTGGGCTGCCATAATTAACCTTTTGTATTTTGGTTTAAATGAATCCCTCCTTAGCCATTCCTGCATCAAATCTTGGTCAACATATTATGGTCCTGGGAGACGTCTGTACTTGCCACTATATTTGTAGACTTTCAAGTTTTCTTTCCTTTTCCTCTGACCATTTTGTTTATATTCTTTCTTTTATTTTCTGGCACTTTTAGTTGCAAATTCTTATATATGCCTGGTTTTATTTCTATTTCCACTCTGTTCTGAAATGTCTCTGTTAAACTAAGCAAAGCTGTCCCCTTGGATTCCCCTGGACACTGTTAGCATACCTCCCAACTGAACAGATATTTGCAGAATGTTCAGATTTGTGCCTCATATGTTAGGTGTGTTCCTCCTACTGTTCTGGCAAAGAGCTGAGGACTGAAGCCATTAAATAATGGCAAACACTTGAGTCTAAGACTTCACATCCTTCAAATAAGTCATGCTAATGCAACAACTATTATTCTATCAACTTACTAAGTTTGTAAGGGCAATATTTAAAATCTGTCCCTCTTTGTCCCCCATCATGTTAGGCTTAGTCCAGATTTTATCCTCTAAGAGGTGGAGAGGTATGACTGTTAGCTATGTGCATATCCCTAAACTAAGAAAAATAAAACAATTTTTTTTCCTGTCCCCACTAAAGTTTAAGTATAGCTAAGTGGGTGTGCATGTAAAACAGCTCTGTTCAGCATAGGTTAAACATCCTAAGGAGCTAAATAGAAATATACAGCCAAAGTGAGATAGTGTTGTGGTTAGAGCTTTCACCTCACAAGACATTATTCACGGGTTGATCTCCAATACAGTCCATTCATTTTCATATGTGAAAGAAGCACTAAAAGTTCTTTTTTTATAAATAGGTAGTGAATAATGTATATTTCTTAACCAGGGTAGTGTAGCAGGTCCAAATGTGAGGTGTCAGTGTAGTAAAGATTTGAAACCCCCATATAAACACAAGTGTCCCATAATTTAAGGAAAGCACATAGGGGATGTTATGGAAGGTAAACATACATATCATACTATGTCATTAATGAGGAATCAACCCTACAATCCTGATAGTCCATACAATGAAAGCTGAACAATGCTAAATTGTGCTCAGCTATGCTTAGTTGGTGTAAGCACTGCTTAAGTTTAAATGCTTAGCAATACATAGTGCTGCTAAGTGGATTTGCACACTGGTAAGCAGTGCTTAGCATCTACCCCTTTAAGCAATGCTTGTCTTAGCTAAGCAGGTTTGCATGCTGCTTATCACAGCATATTAAAAATTGTCCAATCATGGCAAAGGGTGGGACATTAGCCCTATTTAAACCTCATAGGCAGGACTACAACCATGACCAGTTGTAGCTGATCACTGCAGGCACTATGGCTGGTGTTGGTGAGGGTATGGGCTTTTGGGCACAGCGTTGAGACATTTAGGAGTCCAGGGTCATGTTGGACTCCTTGTAAAAGACCATGAAGGGAGACTGCTGCAGGACCAGTACCAGGGCTCCCAATACAAAGCAGAGTCCTGAGATCATCTCGCATGTAACCCCACCAGTGCTACTGGCATCCCTCAGACTGGTGAGCAAGTCCGGCACCATTACGCTGACCTGAAGCATAGGAAGAGGGATCTCTTGGGCAAGTGGATCCAAGATGCATAGGCACAGAATGTCCCTGAAGTGTGTAAGTATCAGTATCAATTATTGTTCTGCAAAGTCCAGTCTGAGTATGTAATCAATAGGTATGCATAAATGTTTATTTATCTCCTGTACAGCTGCAGATGAGAGGGTTGTAAATACTGATGCACATGCTAGAAGGCTGCTAAAGCTGT
Organism: Protopterus annectens; assembly: GCF_019279795.1. Taxonomy (NCBI): domain Eukaryota; kingdom Metazoa; phylum Chordata; order Ceratodontiformes; family Protopteridae; genus Protopterus; species Protopterus annectens. The sequence continues at coordinate 978,521,302 of NC_056729.1, forward strand.
GCTGGGAGGCTGGTGAGTAAAAATCTAGCTTGCAGTATTCATGGTAAATAAATCAAAAGTAGTAGGTTGTCAACAACTAGTAGGTAAACCATGTACTTTGTGCAATGAATAAAGGACTGTTATCAGGTGAATAAAGATCTCTGTAACATTGAATAAAAATAAAAACCCCAGACTGTTGTGTTTACTTTGTCATGTTTTGGTAGAAATATAAGTGTGTACAAGTTCTGCATAATTATGTGTTTCTGGTAGAAAATAAGTGTTTTATGCAACTATTACTGAAAACTTAACACATATATGTTGTCTAAAAATTGCAGTACAGTTGTCATTACCTAGAGTATTTGACTAACTACAAGGTCAGATTGTGCAAACCAGAGAGTACTAGGAAGAAAAAAGTCAGACATGAGTTAGCACTTTTTTAGTAACTCATTGTGATGAAACACAGCTGTGGTGAACCTTTTTGCACAAATAGGGACAGTTCGAATCCTGGCAGTGGTAGTACTCTGAATGCATATTGTCAAACAAGAAATGTGAATATTTGTCTAAACAGTCAGGTAGTATTAACATAAATAACCTCCACAGTTTTATGAGGTAAGGCAATGTTTGTAATATCTGTAAAAAGGCTTTACCAACACACTCTCTGTGCAACATATCCACTGTCCAACCCCAAGGCTGCAAAAGACAGCAAGATAAATATACACACCAATCACTTTGTTCAGATACATGTCTCTCAAGTGTCACGCTGTCATGGCTAATGGTCACTGCTGCCAATAATCAGGGAGACAGATAGAAACCCCAGCAGAGTATGTCAGTACCACACCCCCCTAAGCATGAGTGCTGGGGACTCCTGTCAGTGTCACATATGTAACTGTGAAGATATGAATATGTGTAGAAACAGTCAGGTAGTGTTGACACATATATCTTCAAAAGGTCTGCCAGTTAAGGAAATGTGTCTATTAGCTGTAAGAAGGCTTAACCAATACACTGTGTACAACAATCCCACTGTCCATCCCTAGGCCATAGGTAGATATACAGTGAGGTCAGCCATGGAGTAATGAGTAGAGTAATGATCTGTGCAGTTGTTGAAAATTGAAGCCTAGACAGTTGTTAATTGACCTTTCTCTCTCTCCCACCCTATCTGCACCAATACTTCTGATCTGAACTGTTTGTAAGTTTCTTGGAGGCCATTGTTTGCTTGGGCTAAAGGGAAGTCTCTGTGTTCATCAGTGACAGTGATAAACATTGAGCACTCAAATGTGGGGTCATTTACTGCACTGTTCTAACTTGTTGATACTTGTGAACCTCTGCTTTCCTTATAAAAAACAAAAAAATCTTGCTTTTTTCCCACTTTTCTGAGATTTAAAAAAGTTCGGTTACAGATTCACTGTTCTGAACTGTTTGTAAGTTTCTTGGAGGCCATTGTTTGCTTGGGCTAAAGAGAAGTCTCTGTGTTCATCAGTGGCAGTGATAAAAATTGAGCAGCCTGCCTGCCCCTGTGGGAGTGGTTATTGCCTTGAAACTGTAGTTTTATTGGCCATTTTGGGTCAATTCCTAACTCCTTGATATCCCTCTCTTAAAACCCTCTTTTGCGCTGTTTTGCGCATAGAGCAACATCGGGCAGCACCGCCTAATTGGGTTTAAACTATTCCTGGCTCCACAAAGTCTGCTCTTCACTTTTTCCCTTAGAACTGCTCTATCTCTCAAATTAAACACCATATTCTCATTCTAAGGCCCCTCACTGGTCCAAATAAGTAATTTTACAAGTTAGCACTAATAAACCATAAGCACTACTTACTCTTATACTCTCTATGATTACCTTGTCCCCTATTGGTCCATTTTAATTCAGTTTCCTATATTACTCTAGCATGTCCAAAGGTCATTCAATGGTTTCCTCTCCAGTCCAGCTGGTGAATCTGGGAATTTTGAGGCAATGTTACAACTGTCTCATGTACACGGACAACCCTCTCCTCCTCCAAACAGGTTCAAATATATGTGAGAGATGCAACCATATAGCCAAACTGGAGGCTGAGCTCTCTCATCTCAAAACTGGTGTAACCTGTCAGGAGGAGAAGGCAACCACACACAACACAATTCCAGTATCACATAGTCCCACCACAACAGCGAACCAAACACATAAAAACACAAAAACATACTCGGAGGCTCTAAATAAAAATCTACCTAAGCAACAGAGACCTCCAAAGCAGACATCCAAGCAAACTCTACCCCAAAACAAAAGACGTGCAACACATAGCACACAAAGTCAGTGTGCCAAGCAGTCACAACCCTTAAGGCTGAATAACACACCCGATACTCTTGTAATAGGTAACTCTATTGTCAGACACACTGATGTCCCGCTCACCAGGCTGAATAAAGAGAAGGTCACAGTGAGCTGCCTGTTGGGCACTAGGATTCACCACATAACGCAAGCACTCAGGTCACTCCAAAGCAAATACAAATATGACTCAGTCATTGTACATGCTGGTGTGAATGACCTGAGACGTACCTCCCTCAACTACATGAAAAGAGACATAGAGGAGCTCTCTGATCATGTAGCCCAGGCTGGTATGACCCTGAACTTGAACAGCATCTTACCCTTACCTAGAATGATGCCACAGTATAAAGACAAAATGTTCGATTTTAACAATTGGCTAAAATTTTGGTGTCATTCAAAGGGGATCCAGTGTCTGTCAGCCTGTGATGACATGCTCGACAAGCCATGTTGCTTCACTAGGGACAAGCTTGCACCTGTCACCCCTGGCCTTTCAGATATTGGCAAAGGCTCTTGCCACCCCCATAGTGCCTTTATTAGGCAAGGCTCAAAAGTCAAACCCACCTCCACAGACAGCACAAGGAACAAGAAACTAAGGGTAATGCTGCTAAACGCCAGATGTCTTAACCTCAAGATGCATGCACTCGAAGCTCTCCCCAGTATGGAGAACATCAATATCTGTGCAGTGACAGAAACCTGGTTCAAGGCTCCAGACAGTACCCCAGCACTACCAGGTTATACCTCATATCATGCTTTTCGGCCCCAAAACCCGGACCGAACCACAAAAGGAGGGGGAGTTTCCATATTTATCAAGGACATCCACACCTCCAGGTTAGTGGCATTGCACAAAGTATCAGAGACCATCCATGTGCAACTGACAGTGGGCAAGACTGCTTTTCAGTTTATAGCATCCTACAGACCACCCTCTCAAAGTCAGGAATCCCACTCGGCTTTCCTGAAAACATTGGAGAACATGAAGATCTCTCCAAACACCATTATATTGGGCGACCTCAACTACCCAAACATAGACTGGAAGCATTACTCAAGCCCCAGCACCAGAGCCCAAAGGTTCCTGGAATTTATAAACTCAAATGCTATGGAATAACTAGTCACCACTCCCACAAGAGGGGAAAACATACTAGACCTGATCATTACCAACATGGGGACCCTATGCTCCATACCAGAAGTATATCCCTCATTGGTAAGAGCAGACCATAAATTAATTTCACTGGATATCCACATCCCGATCCCACCCCCAGCCCAGAAAACCACAGTGAAAAACTTCTAAAAAGCGAACTTCACACTTCTCAAAACTGAAGTGGAATCCTTCAAGGCCCCAGGGCTAGTGAGAACTATGGCCCAAACTGCAGAATCCTATATAAACGCATTCTATGGACATCTCCAGGAATGCATGGATCATGCTATCCCAAACAAAATCAAGACCCAATCATCCAAAGAAAGGCGTCCAGTCTGGTGGACCCCAGCCATAAATAAACTGTACAACAGAAGGAGGAAGCTACTACATGATAGAGCAAAATCCCTAAAAGGGAAGGCATCTCTGATCAGTACTAGCAAAAAATTACGATCCCTCATAAAATCCTCCAAGGCCAGCTTCGAGCGAGAAATTGCACAGGACACTAAAGAATATCATAAGGCTTTTTTCAGTTATGTTAGGAACCTGGGATGCAACTCCCAGACTTGTTCTGAGTTGATTCTAAGAGACAAAAAATACACTGAACCCACAGACATCGCCAATATCCTGGCAGAGAGGTTCAGTGCAAACTTCTCCACCCCTTACCCCCAAAAGAGCAAGTATCTATCCCAGCAGAGTGCAGCCTCCCAAACATCTCTGATGCTCAGGTGAAGGCCGCTCTCTCCAAAGCAATAAACACTGCTTCCATGGGACCAGATGGCATCCCGGGTTGCGTCCTACATGAACTCCAAGAAGAACTAATCTGGACCTCGCAAAGGCATTTGACACAATACCCCACTCGGGCATTATAGATAAGCTATCCAGCCTAAATATAAACCCCTATGTCACAAGATGGGTTGCAAACTGGCTCAAAGACAGAACCCACAGAGTCAGAATTGCTGGAGCCATGTCAGACTTGAAACCGGTCACAAGTGGCGTCCCACAAGGTTCTGTCCTGGGACCTCTCTTGTTCAGTATTTACTTTTCTGAGGTACAGGCCAACGTGGGAGGACTATGGCTCACCAGGTTCGCAGATTACTGCAAACTGGGCACCATAATTGACTCTCCAGCTGACACAAACATCCTTCAAAAAGGTCTTGCAGAGACGGATAACTGGTGCCAGAGCCATGGTCTAAAGCTAAATGCCAAAAAGTGTATAGTCATATCCTTTGGCAAAAACAATGTGCCCACAAATTACCACATAGGTGGTAACCCATTAAGTACAGAGAAAGTAATTAGGGATCTGGGGACCCAAGTTGATAGCAATCTCTCCTTTGGCAACCACATTGCCAAAGTGGTTAGAAAGACCTTCTACATAGCCCACCTCATCATGAAAGGATTCACATCTAGATCAAGAGAGGTAATCATGCCCCTTTATTCATCCCTCATCAGGCCCATCATAGAATACAATGCCCCCTTTGGGATGTAACTTGCCTGACATCTGCAGAAATTAGAAAGACCCCAAAAGTACCTCACCAGGAGGATCAAGGGACTCAAACAGATGCCATATGCTGCTCGGTTAAAAAAAACTCCAGCTCTACTCAGTTGCATACCGCCTACATCGAGGCAATCTATGCCTCACATATAAAGCTATGTCCAACCCAGAATGAATGGACATGCTCCACCTCAGTAAATGTAAATCCCTTAGAGCCACACACTCGAGGGACTTGAACCTCAGCACAGAAATAAATAGAACATGCTGGAGGGACAGATTCATAACCCAGAGGCTCCCTTCGCTCTGGAATAGAATTCCAGCTCATGTTAGGCAGAGCACCTCACTGACTCTCTTCAAGGAGAATCTTGATGAGTGGATGGGGGATCGTAGGTTTGTCCTGAGGATTACTTCCGTGTAACTATTAGACAGAGGCACAGTAAACTAAACTTTATAAAGGGCACAGTATACTCAAATCAAGGGGTGGCATAAGCCAAACACAATCGGGCTAGGCTTATAAATGCCCCAGGGCAGATAGCCTAGTACGAACCTATGAACCTATACTTCATACACATTAAATGGGTATGTTTGTCTCCAAACCTGCTATTGAGACATGAGTCCAATTTTATACAAATATTGAACAGTTTGAATATTAATGTTCTTTGTTCAAATACTTTCATTGGTGGTCTGTCGCTATCAATGTAACTTGCATGCTGTTTTAATGCCTACTGTGGTTCCATATATGCATGTGTTCTGTTGCTATGAAATGTTTCAATTCTGTTTCATGGGGTCAATTGAATGCCCATGCATGCTATTATAACTAATGCTGAAATGTGCTGTTCTTGACTAACCAACATATTTTTGAAACTGAAACACCATAGCATGTCTGGAAAGGCCGATCATGGCTGATCCACCTGCACCACTTCATCTGGCCAAGTCACCAGGCCCCAGCATATCTGGGACCCAACCCAAGCCTTCCTCTTCTGTTGGTCCTGCACCACCTTTGGGTGGAACCACCTCAGGGCATAGGGCTGATCCCCTGTGGGAGCAAGCGCTGAGAGGAGACCGTCAGGTCCTGGGATTGGTGCACAGCATCCTCTGTTCAGAGTATGGTGATCTGCTGCCCAGCTTGAGGGCCACCTGGTGCATTTTGAGGGTCAGCCTGCCACTCCTGCACAGCCACCAGTACAGCCATTTTTGGGGCCATGAAGGTGAAGTGGTGACTGCCCATAGGTGGGGACCTCAGTCCCACTGTAACCATATGAGGGCTCATGTGCATCTGATTGCCAACCACCCTCCCCATCCAAGGTGTTTACTCCCCCACATGTGTTGTATACCACCCCTGTCAGCTGTCTTGTCTGTCTTCCTATCCAACTTATCCCCAAATGTACCTACTATCCTTCCCCGACATCCCACTCTCATCTTATTAAAAAAAAAAGGGCAATCTGTTCCAAAAAAAAAAAATGTCACCCCATACATTGTTGTCATTTTGCACACTGGACACATGTAATATGGTCTAATTGGCTTAACAACACATTACTGTTGTCGTCACCCCTCTCTCAGGGGTTTGAGTGTCCAAATTCACCTCCAAATTCTGTACAAATTCACAGCTGTTGCTGTATCAGAAATGGAGAGCTATGGACCTTCCCTACACCCGTCCTGCACATCCCTAACGATCTTTCACATTGTTTTTCCCTCTGAATGCCCCCTTTTTCAACAAATTCCTATCACCCCTTTTTTCTTTTCTTTTAAAGAAATTAGCATGGAGTAAGTGGGAGTAAGCGTCAATAAGCAGCAGTAAGCAGCAGTAAGTGAGTTTGTGCGATGCTAAGCAATGCCTACACAGATTAAGCAGTATCCTGTCTAACCATGTGTTGGCATTGCTTACCATCATGCAAACCCA